>NC_041388.1:267710814-267712834 GCF_002162155.2 Triticum dicoccoides
AGCTCTTGGTCAAATGACGTCCAAGCCGGAAGGATGAATTCTATGATCCGACTGAGGATTGCGAGCATCCGCAACATATTGAATCAACGGACTCAAAAGGATAGTGACAGAGGATGTCAATGAAGATTACTTGAAATATGGAATTAACCATAATGCAAGCAAACAAGAATTTCAACAGCAACAGGTTGCTGAGGATTTTTGGAAGATCAGATAGTATTTCAAAGAATTTTGAGAATCACACGAACAACTGAGGATGAACGGATCCTCGGTGAGTGCGAGGAATTATTCGAAGGGGGGTATTCATGGGGCAAAGAACTGCAAGGCAGTAAGCTCAAAGGATTCTCGAAACAATAGAGAATTTTGGGGCATCTTGTAATAACAAGAGCATCGAGGAGTGATTGTATGAATGGCAAGTGTATGTAGTTTTCCATAGGGGTTGACGGTGGAAGGGAATCGCAAAAGTGATGAGCACAAGTTCTCGAGCGAACATCGGAGAGTATCTTCGAAGGCTTCTGGGGGAGCAGGTGATCATCTGGAAGGAAGGGGCTCTCCGGGAGGAAGTCATTGCGAGAACCTAGCGTTAGAGTTAGTAAAATCATTTAACACGAATAGACGAGAGATCAGAGTCCCAGAGTATAGACGAGGAATAAAAGATCCTAATACCACCCAATGGCGACGTGGGCCCGTAAGACACACAGCCAGTGTTAGTAAAAGTTTTTCAGTGACTAGACTCAACTTCGGCCAAGTAGTTGGAAAGGGGGCTACCTACAGGCAGTCGGCTCTGATACCAACTTGTGACGCCCTCAATTCAATCGTACACTAATCATACACGCAAATGTGTACGATCAAGATCAAGGACTCACGGGAAGATATCACAACACAACTCTAGACACAAATTAAAATAATACAAGCTTTATATTACAAGCCAGGGGCCTCGAGGGCTCGAATACATAAGCTCGAAAACAAAAGAGTCAGCGGAAGCAACAATATCTGAGTACAGACATAAGTTAGACAAGTTTGCCTTAAAAAGGCTAGCACAAAAGCATCTACGATCGAAAAGGCAAGGCCTCCTGCCTGGGAGCCTCCTAACTACTCCTGGTCGTCGGCGTCCGTCACGTGGTAGTAGGCACCCTCGGGGTAGCAGCAGTCGTCAAAGGTGGCATCTGGCTCCTGGACTCCACCATCTGGTTGCAACAACCAGAAAAAGAAAGAAGGGGGAAAAGGGGAAGCAAAGCAACCGTGAGTACTCATCCAAAGTACTCGCAAGCAAGGATCTACACTACATATGCAACATTATCAAAGGAAGGCTGTATATGTGGACTGGGCTGCAGAAATGCCAGAATAGGGAGAAGGCCTAGTCCTATCGAAGACTAGCATCTTCTGGAAACCACCATCTTGCAGCAACAGGAGGGAGTAGACTAGCATAAAGTAAAGTAGTAGTAAAGTTATCAACCTCGGCCAGAGATCCTTTCTCGACTCCCTGCGAGAAAGTAATCCCAGAGCCATACTATCCAGTTATCATCACAATCAAATCCTCATCTCCATCCAGTTCTCATCACAAGTATTCAGTTCTAGTTGTATCGATCGGGATACAACTCCAAGTGTCCGTTACCGTAGGACAGGCTATGCATAGATTAGTTCTTCCCTGCAGGGGTGCACCAACTTACCCACCACGCTCGATTGACTCCGGCCGGACACACTTTCCAGGGTCATGCCCGGCCTCGGCCAAACAATACGCCGCAACCCGACCTAGGCTTAATAGAGAGGCCAGCACGCCGGACTAAACCTATGCCCCCAGGGGTCATGGGCCATCTCCCCGGGAACTCCTGCACGTTGCGTGGGCGGCCGGTGAGCAGACCTAGCTACCTCCCTAAAAAGGCAGGAGCTTACCAGTCCAACCCGGCGCGCGCCGCTCCGTCGCTGACGTCTATTAAGCTTCGGCTGATGTACACGACGCAGAACGCCCATACTATGCCCACGTGATGGTTAGTGCTATCAGGCCAGAGGCCCCTCGGATCAA
>NC_041388.1:267715480-267802641 GCF_002162155.2 Triticum dicoccoides
AATAGTCCAGGGGAGCGGGAGATTGGGCCGGCATGTGGGATGGCCGACTGGGCCGGCGGGGTCGAGGCCCAGTGGGGGAAAGGGGGGATGGGGTCAGGGGCTTCTCTCTCTCTCCCACCTTCTCTTTTCTTTTAGTTTTTTTTAACTTTCTGTTTTAGCTAATTTTAGGCCATTTAGACATTTTGCAAAAATGTTGGTTCACCACCAATATTACCAAAAGAATACTTCCCACATAATGAACATTTTAGTTCTCAGGTGTGACAAAAAAAATGAATTTTTTTACTTTAAATTGGGTTTGAATTTGAATTGTGATTTGGACCAAGTGAAGGTTAGCAACAGTAACATGATGACATGGCACCATTAACAGGGGATTACTGTAGCATGACACTGGGGTGTTACAAGAGGCCCCTGCTCTGGTGCCTAGTGGGCCACTCTGATGTCTAGTACACAACTTGTTCTTGTAGACTCGTGTTGTGCCTCCAAGCACAGAGTTCTGTAGGACAATAGCAATTTTCCCTCAAGTGGATGACCTAAGGTTTATCAACCCGTGGGAGGCATAGGATGAAGATGGTCTCTCTCAAACAACCCTGCAACCAAATAACAAAGAGTCTCTTGTGTCCCCAACACACCAAATACAATGGTAAATTGTATAGGTGCACTATTTCGACGAAGAGATGGTGATACAAGTGTACTAATGATATTAGATATTGAATTTTTTAATAGTAACAATAAAAAACAGCAAGGTAACGAGTAACAAAAGTGAGGACAAACGGTATTGCAATGCTTAGAAACAAGGCCTACGGTTCATACTTTCACTAGTGCAATCTCTCAACAATGCTAATATAATTAGATCATATAACAATCCCTCAACGTGCGACGAAGAATCACTCCAAAGTTCTTATCTGGAGGAGAACATAAGAAGAAATTATTTGTAGGGTACGAAACCACCTCAAAGTTATCCTTTCTGATCGATCTATAGAGCTATCCCTATAAGTGTCACAAACAGCCCAAGAGTTCGTACTAAAATAACACCATATGATACACATCAACCAACTCTAATGTCACCTAGATACTCCAATGTCACCACGAGTATCCGTGAGTTTATTATACGATATGCATCAAACAATTTCAGATTCACATTACTCAATCCAACACAAAGAACTTCAAAGAGTACCCCAATATTTCTACCAGAGAAACATGAATGAAAACATGCATCAACCCCTATGCATACATTACCCCAATGTCACCTTGGGAATCTGCGAGTTGAGTGCCAAGACATACATCAAGTGCTCTCAAAACGAACAAAGTATTCAATCCAATAAAAGTGTAATCTCAAAGGGAGAACTCAATTCATCACAACAAGATAGAGAGGTCACCATATGATCCAACTATATCAACAAAGCTCGTGATACATCAAGATCGTGCCAAGTCAAGAACACGAGAGAGAGAGAGAGAGAGAGAGATCAAACACATAGCTACTAGTACAAACCCTCAACCTCGAGGGTGGACTACTCCCTCCTCATCATGGTGGCCGTCGGGATGATGAATATGGCCTTGATGACCCACAAGTATAGGGGATCTATCATAGTCCTTTCGATAAGTAAGAGTGTCGAACCCAACGAGGAGCAGAAGGAAATGATAAGCGGTTTTCAGCAAGGTATTCTTTGCAAGTACTGAAATAAGTGGTAACAGATAGTTTTGTGGTAAGATAATTGGTAACGAGCAACAAGTAACAAAAGTAAATAAAGTGCAGCAAGGTGGCCGAATCCTTTTTGTAGCAATGGACAAGCCTAGACAAACTCTTATATAGAGAAAAGCGCTCCCGAGGACACATGGGAATATCATCAAGCTAGTTTTCATCACGTTCATATGATTCGCGTTCGGTACTTTGATAATTTGATATGTGGGTGGACCGGTGCTTGGGTGTCGTTCTTACTTGAACAAGCCTCCCACTTATGATTAACCTCTATTGCAAGCATCCGCAACTACAACAAAAGTATTAAGGTAAACCTAACCATAGCATGAAACATATGGATCCATATGATTAACCTCGATGGCGATGATTTCCCCCTCCCGGAGGGAAGTGTCCCCGGCAGAACAGCTCTACCGGAGCCCTAGATTGGTTCCGCCAAGGTTCCGCCTCGTGGCGGCGGAGTCTTGTCCCAAAAGGTTGCTTATGATTTTTTCCTCAAAGAAAGAACTCATATAGCAGAAGATGGCCACTGGAGAGCCAATAGGGGGCCCACGAGGCAGGGGGGCGCGCTCTGGGGGTAGGGCGCGCCCCCACCCTGGTGGCCAGGTGGGTCCCCCTCTGACGTACTTCTTCCGTTCAATATTTTTTATTATTTCCAAAAATGACTTTCATGGAGTTTCATGACTTTTGGAGTTGTGCAGAATAGGTCTCTAATATTTGCTCCTTTTCCAGCCCAGAATTCTAGCTGCCGGCATTCTCCCTCCTTATGTAAATCTTGTCAAATAAGAGAGAATAGGCATAAGTATTGTAACATAACATGTAGTAACAACCCATAATGCAATAAATAATGATATAAAAGCATGATGCAAAATGGACGTATCAGGCCTCCGGTGATGATTTCCCCCTCTAGCAGGGTGCCAGAACAGGGTCTAGATTGGTTTTTCGTGGCTATAGAGGCTTGATGCGGCTCAAAGCTACGTCGGTATTTCCCCAAAGAGGAAGGGATGATGCAGCACAACAGCAGTAGGTATTTCCCTCGGTGATGAAACCAAGGTTATCGAACCAGTAGGAGAACCAAGCAACACAATGTAAACAACATCTGCACACAAATAACAACCACTCGCAACCCGACGTGTTAAAGGGGTTGTCAATCCCTTTCGGGTAACGGCGCCAGAAATTGGCACGTGGACGAGAGAAAGTTGTAATAGATTGATAGATCGAACGCCAAATAAATTAAATAAGAATAAAACGTAGCAAGGTATTTTTTGGTTTAATAGATCTGAAAATAAAAGGCAAATAAAATAGATCGCGAAGGCAAATAATATGAGAAAGAGACCCGGGGGCCGTAGGTTTCACTAGTGGCTTCTCTCCAGAAAAATAGCAAACAGTGGGTGAACAAATTACTCTTGGGCAATTGATAGAACTTCAAAAACTCATGACGATATCCAGGCAATGATCATTATATAGGCATCACATCCAAGATTAGTAGACCAACTCCTACCTGCATCTACTACTATTACTCCACACATCGACCGCTATCCAACATGCATCTAGTGTATTAAGTTCATGGAGAAATGGAGTAATGCAATAAGAATGATGAAATGATGTAGAAAAGATCTCTCTATGTAGAGATAGACCCCATCGTCTTATCCTTAGTAGCAACGATACATACCTGTCGGTTCCCCTTCTGTCACTGGGATCAAGCACCGTAAGATCGAACCGACTACAAAGCACCTCTTCCCATTGCAAGATAAATAGATCAAGTTGGCCAAACAAAACCCAAATATCGGAGAAGAAATACGAGGCTATAAGAAATCACACATAAAAGAGATCAAAGAAACTCAAATAACTTTCATGGATATAAAAAGATAGATCTGATCATAAACTCAAAGTTCATCCGATCCCAACAAACACACCGCAAAAAGAGTTACATCATATGGATCTCCAAGAGACCATTGTATTGAGAATTCAGCGAGAGAGAGGAAGCCATCTAGCTACTAACTATGAACCCGAAGGTCCACAAAGAACTACTCATGCATCATCGGAGTGGCACCAATGGAAGTGGTGAACCCCTCCGTGATGGTGTCTAGATTAGATCTGGTGGTTCTGGACTCTACAGCGGCTGGAATTGATTTTTGTCGATTCCCCTAGGGTTTCTGGAATATTGGGGTATTTATTGAGCAAAGAGGCGGTCCGGGGGGCACCCAAGGTGGGCACAACCCACCAGGGCATGCCTGGGCCCCCTGGCGCGCCCTGGTGGGTTGTGCTCCCCTCCGAGCACCCCCCAGGCGCAACCTTGGCCCGTTGTGTGTCTTCTAGTCCATAAAAAATCTCCGTAAAGTTTTGTTGCATTTGGACTCCGTTTGGTATTGATTTCCTGCGATGTAAAACACATGCAGAAAACAACAACTGACACTTGGCACTATGTCAATAGGTTAGTACCAAAAAATGATATAAAATGACTACAAAATGATTATAAAACATCCAAGATTGATAATATAACAGCATGGAATAATCAAAAATTATAGATACGTTGGAGACGTATGAAGGCTTGCGGCGGTGCAACTTCTCATCTAGGATTATTTCTGGGGGTTTTTGTATTTATAGGATTTTTTGGCGTCGGTCTCATGTCCAGATGGGCCACGAGGTGCTCACTACCCACCAGCCCACGGCCAAGGCCCCTGGCGCGCCCTGGTGGGTAGTGGCCACCTCCTTCACCTTCTGGTCCTCCCACGAAGCTTCTAGTGCCTCTTTTGTTCCAAAAAAAATCGTCAAAAAGTTTTGTTGCATTTGGAGAACTTTTATTTCTGCACAAAAAACAACACCACAGTAGTTCTGCTGAAAACAATGCCAGTCCGGGTTAGTTCCATTCAAATCATACCAAAATCATATATAATTGTTGTGAACATGGCATGAATACTGGCACTGGGTACTAAGTTAGTAGGTTAGTCCCAGAAAATGATATGAAGTTGCTTGTAATTGTATATAAAACATTCAAGATTGATAATATAATAGCATGGAATAATAAACAATTATATATACATTGGACACGTATCACTTCCTAGGGCTGCTTTAGCCGCGGTTGGGGCATTAGCTGTGGTTTCCGTATCGATGATGGATGCAATGATAATGCAAGATTCATCAAGCGATAAGGCGAGTGAAAAGTCACACAATGATCACGCTAATAAGGGACACGTAAGAAGGGGAAAATGTGTTGCTACTAGTGCGGTGAACCAGGACACTTTGTAGTGGGATGCAAGATACGTCTCCAACGTATCTACTTTTCCTAACGCTTTTCCTCTTGTTTTGGACTCTAATTTGCATGATTTGAATGAAACTAACCCCGGACTGACACTATTTTCAGTAGAACTACCATGGTGTTGTTTTTGTGCAGAAATAAAAGTTCTTGGAATGGAACGAAACTTTGCGAGCAATTTTTATACAATAAATAAGAATTTATGGAGCCAAGACCTACTAGAGAGGGGCCCATGGGTGGGCACAACCCACCAGGGCACGCCCCCTCTCCTGGCGCGTCCAGGTGGGTTGTCCCCATTTGGTGGCCTCGCAGACCCTGAAACCGATGCTATAAAATCATATTTTTCCAGAAAAAATCAGGGAGAATGAATTATCACGATCCACGAGATGGAGCCGCTGTCACCTCTTGTTCTTCATCGGGAGGCCAGATCTGGAGTCTGTTTGGGGCTCCGGAGAGGGGGATTCTCGTTCTTCATCATCACCAACCCTTCTCCATCGCCAATTCCATGATGCTCCCCACAGGGAGTGAGTAATTCCTTTGTAGGCTCGCTGGTCGGTGAGGAGTTGGATGAGATTCATCATGTAATCGAGTTAGTTTTGTTAGGGCTTGATCCCTAGTATCCACTATGTTCCTAGATTGATGTTGTTATGACTTTGCCATGCTTAATGCTTGTCACTTTGGGCCCGGCTGCCATGAACTCAGATCTGAACCATTTATGTTATCATCACTAGTACGCGTCGGTGCTATACAAACGGTTTTTAACCCCTTTCCGCGACGGCATTTGGAACCGTCGCCTAGTGAGTGTGGGCGATAGGGGGGGGGTCCTTCCCACACGACCCAGAAACCGTCAGGGATATACGCTCCTGGCACACACATGCTCGACAAAATGAGGTCATGTGCGACCCGCGAGCGCTCAAATACGGAAATATGTACAGTAGAGCTAAAAAAATATAATTATACAGGCGAAATTGTTTCCAGTCGCAAGTACATCCCACACGGTCAGTTCCTGCTAAATGTTTCCATTCGTATGTACATCCCACACAGTCGCTCCAAGGAAAACGTTTCCGTTCAAAGGTACATCACACACAATTTTTCCCGTTAAATCGTTTGCATTATTGAATGTATCACACATGGTCCATAGAAGAAACTGTGTGGCAAATGTTGTCCATCACACACAGTTTTTATGTGGTAAACGTTTGCGCAAGGTGGCCTAACGCAAACTGTTTTCAAGAAAAAGTTGTGTGTGATTGTTCATTGATCCAACACAATTTATTCCTAGAAACTGTGTGTGTTGCCTAAGGTCATCGCCCACGGTATTTTTTCAATAACCGTTTGCAATAGCAAAACTCAATTAGCAGGCTAATTCGCCATTAGCAGGCTAATTCGCCATTAGCAGGCTAATTGCCCTATTATTAATAATTCATTTATTAATCTAATTGACATTCATATTAAGCACATAATATATTTCATTTCCATATTAAGGAAGCATAATTTCATGATTGAAATACATTAGAGTACAACATGATATAGCTTCAGCACCCAGCTACCCCATTACACAACTGCACCAGCGCCAAGTTTCACATGCAACATGTAGAACCTTTCGAAATTTGCATCATAGACGGTATATAGACAGATGCATCTCATTTGGAAAACTGCTGAAGCGGAAGGTGAATATTGAGCCTTCATTCATGTTGAAGGTCTTTGCAACTTTAGGCCAGTGCTTGTGGATGATTGACCGTCTGTCCTTCTTCCTCTTCAGGAACACTTCAATATTGAACCATGGGTGTTGTATGAAAACCTTCCTCGCCTCCTGACCATAGAGGTGGTTTGAGAGGTAATCATCAGTGAACTGCTTTGGAAAGGCCTGAAAACAAGGATGTGCATAAATATCTTCTCCATATTGGAAATGGGGCAAAGAAATAAAAAAAGGCAAGGTATAATAGTTAGTACCATCTTGTAGTGAACTGATGTCTTCTTCATTGTGCAGACAAAGATCTTGCTGTTTTTTGTCGCTAATTTCTTTATCCTAACAATCTTTCTGAGTTTCTTGATTTGATTGATATTCATGGACAACTCATTTCCTCATATGCAAAAAGGGTCGAACAGTGGGTCAAAACCTCTGACAGCAGGACCTACATGCGCAAGACCAAATTGTTAAAAACCAAAATATTAGAATGGTTCATGCAATTGCACAATAATGTGTTATTAGACAATGGACCATGCACGTGCTAACCTCGATTGTAAACCTTAGTGCTTCCCATTGTTTCCCTGCAACACATATAAGGTAGTTAGTCATCAGGTTAAGTAAGGGTTCGCATGCTATCAGTAAAATATGTTGATGAAAAATAAGCACATTGCAGATTCATCTGATTAATTCAAGCCACATGGAAAACCCATTTATCCAAACCAAGCATGATTAAGAACTAGGAAATGTAGCACTTGTATATGTTTCTCTTGTATTAAGTCCAACCAAATTTGATTTATTCCTCACATGCACAACAATACAAAATTCTATCCATGACAACTGGACATCGCATTGCAGAATTGAACCAAGTAGTTAACTAAACACCGCAAAAAATGAACCAAACATTAACTGAGCATCACATTGCACAATATAACATACTCCTAATAGAAGATCAAACAGTTAACCAAACAGTTAACTACAACCAATTGTAGCAATTGTATTTGTTTCTCATGTACTTACTACAACCAAATTCAATTTATTCCTCACATGGTATACAATAACAGAATGCACCCACAACTATTGAACATCGCATTGCAGAATTGAACCAAACAGTTAACTAAACACCACAACACAAATGAACCAAACGTTAACTGAGCACCACATTGCACAATGTATAACCAAACCAAGCATGCTTGATAACTTGGAAATATAGCAATTGTATTCGTTTCTCATGTATTTTGTAAAGATAAATTCGATTGATTTCACACATGGAAGACAATACAAAATTGCAGCCTAAAAAATTGAACATCACATTTGCAGAATTGAACCAAACAGTTAACTAAAGACGACGACTAATTAACAAAACAGTTAATGAGTAAGCACCACACTGCACGACATATAGAACATATACACTAGAGCAACAGATTGCATGGTAAAATTAGATAGCACAGTTCACTAGAATTTGTGAAGGAAAGGCAGGAGCAGCACACACAACGGGTAAACTGAGCATGCTTAACCGGCATAGCTAGCAAATGGCAAGGTGCCCCTCCAAGATCTGGGGTTCGGCACGAATGGCAGCCATCGCGATCTCATTCGCGCGTGCGGCCACGATTTGCTTCTTCGCTACCAAATGCTCCTTGAGATCCTGGCTATACTGCGTGCACCATGGTTAGGGCGGCGCTTATTTGGTGGAGGGGTTGGTGATTTGGGTGGAAGGTGTCGCGCTCACACCGGAGGTTGGGGCATGTGGGATGTGGAAGGAGGAGGAGGATGGGGGTCGGGTGTGGATTACCTGCCTAGATAGACGAGGCCGAGCAGCGTGAAGGAGGGTCGCCGACGAGGAGGTGGGGCTGCAAGCAAGGAGTGAAGATTTCAACTTGGAAAGGAAGGCAGAAACAGGGGAAATGTGGCTTTTGGTAAGGGGGAGGGGGTGGGGAGGTAGATATTTCCGCGAAAGCCGAATTGGAATCGCTTCAGCGAAAAAACTAGCACACAAAGTATCATCAGACATGGTCCCTTATTCAGAACTGTGTATGATATGTGAACATCACAAACGATTCAGATAGCTTAACCCATGTGTGTTGAGTTTGAATGTCAAAAAATTTAGTTTGAATTTCCATGGTTACTGTGGTCATCCACGTCATTGCATAATTTGGGCACAAAAAGGAGACTACAGCACACCCACACTTCTTAATCGAGCAAGTTCAGCAATTAAACAGAGCTAGTTGACCTAAACATTACTCTAACAAATTAAAGACCGACACTCTTAATTAAACAAAACAAAGAGTACTACTACGACTGGTGCTCGTAGATCTCCGCCACCGCCTCCATGTCTAGCTCGCACCCGACGGTCTCCTAGGGAAAGGGCTCCATGGCATCCATCACACCATACTCGTCGAGCATCTCGCCATCCGCGTCCGCCATCTCTTTGGAAAAGGCCGCCATGAGCTGGGCGTGGGCAGACGCGATCTGGGCTTGGACGGGCTCCATTGTCGCAAGGTATGCGGCGGAGGAACGGACGGATGCTCGAACGCTCTCGGCGATTGCTAGCTCTTTGGCCATGGGTTGCCGACCATTGTCGGAGAAGCTTCATTCGATTTGTGTGGTGACCGCCAGGAGCTGGGAATGGGCGGCCTCGACATGGTCGTGGGCGGCCTCCATCAGGGCTATGGTCGCCGCTGCGGAACGGACAGCTGCTGTGCCGCTCTCGCTAGTTGCTATCCCCAAGGTAGATGTTGCTGCCGCCATGTGAGAAGCAACAACGGCCGTTTGGGCTGCCTTTGCCGCCTGGTTGCAGATTGCGGCTGCGCTCATGCACCTTGTTAGCACACGCATGGCGGCTGCGGCCGCGCTCTCACCGGAGTGGGCCACCGAAGTTGCCCTCATGACGCGGGTCCACGTGCCCATCTTTCACCAGCGACGATTGAACACTGAAATGATATTTGGGGAGCGAGCTAGTGTGCTTGAGACACCGGCTGTGGACTGTAGCCGACGCACCTTCTCTCGTAAGCCATAGGCGTACTATACACCAACGGTGTTCCGGGATATTTTGTGCTGCATCTCACATGGTTAGTGAGAATAAACTGTGTGCGATCTACTTGATTTTTCATCTTGATTTGAATTACATAAAACGGTCACAGCAGTAATGGACGGTGTTTGAATTGCTAGACCTTTTATCTGGAGTGAACATGCAACTATATGTGTGTCGTAAAACAATTGGAATTATTCAGGGTTCATTTGAACATTTTATACATTAAATTGGTTTTCTAGCCATTTCAGGTGCACAATTCAAAATTAAACTACATGCACATGCTCCGATGCTCCAACTGAAGGGAATATGCCCTAGAGGCAACAATAAAGTTATTATTTATTTCCTTATTTCATGATAAATGTTTATTATTCATGCTAGAATTGTATTAACCGGAAACATAATACATGTGTGAGTACATAGACAAACAGACTGTCACTAGTATGCCTCTACTTGACTAGCTCGTTGATCAAAGATGGTTATGTTTCCTAGCCATATACATGAGTTGTCATTTGATTAACGGGGTCACATCATTAGGAGAATGATGTGATTGAGTTGACCCATTCCGTTAGCTTAGCACTTGATCGTTTAGTATGTTGCTATTGCTTTCTTCATGACTTATACATGTTCCTATGACTATGAGATTATGCAACTCCCGTTTACCGGAGGAACACTTTGTGTGCTACCAAACTTCACAACGTAACTGGGTGATTATAAAGGTGCTCTACAGGTGTCTCCGAAGGTACTTATTGGGTTGGCGTATTTCGAGATTAGGATTTGTCACTCCGATTGTCGGAGAGGTATCTCTAGGCCCTCTCGGTAATGTACATCACTATAAGCCTTGCAAGCATTGTGACTAATGAGTTAGTTGCGAGATGATGTATTATTGAACGAGTAAAGAGACTTGCCGGTAACAAGATTGAACTAGGTATTGAGATACCGATGATCAAATCTCGGGCAAGTAACATACGGATGACAAAGGGAACAACATATGTTGTTATGCGGTTTGACTGATAAAGATCTTTGTAGAATATGTAGGAGCCAATATGAGCATCCAGGTTCTGCTATTGGTTATTGACCGGAGACATATCTCGGTCATGTCTATATAGTTCTCGAACCCGTAGAGTCCGCACGCTTAAAGTTCTGTGATGATTTGTATTATGAGTTTATGTGTTTTGATGTACCGAAGGTAGTCCAGAGTTCCGGATGAGATCGGGGACATGACGAGGAGTCTCCAAATGGTCGAGACGTAAAGATTGATATATTGGACGACTATATTCGGACATCGGAAAGGTTCCGAGTGATTCGGGTATTTTTGGAGTACTGGGGAGTTACGGGAATTCACCGGGAGAAGTATTGGGCCTTATTGGGCCATACGAGAATAGAGGAGAGCGGCCAAAAGGAAGGACGCGTGCGCCCCCTCCGGTCCGAATTGGACAAGGGGTGCAGCCCCTTTTCCTTCTCCCTCTCCCCTTCTTTCCTTCTCTCCTACTCCGGAAAGGAAAGGGGAATCCTACTAGGACTTGGGAGTCCTAGTAGGACCCCCCACACTTGGCGCGCCCCCTCTAGGGCCGGCCTCTCCCTCCCTCCTTTATATACGGGGGTAGGGGGCATCTCTAGACATAATAATTGATCTCTTGATCTCTTAGCCGTGTGCGGTGCCCCCCTCCACCATAATCCACCTCGATCATATCATAGCAGTGCTTAGGCGAAGCCCTGCGTCGGTAGCATCATCATCACCGTCATCACGCCATCGTGCTGACGGAACTCTTCCTTGAAGCTCTGCTGGATCATAGTTCGTGGGACGTCATCGAGCTGAACGTGTGCTGAACTCGGAGGTGCCGTGCGTTCGGTACTTGGATCGATCAGATCGTGAAGACATACGACTACATCAACCGCGTTGTCATAACGCTTCCGCTTTCGGTCTACGAGGGTATATGGACACACTCTCCCCTCTCGTTGCTATGCATCACCATGATCCTGCGTGTGCGTAGGAATTTTTTTGAAATTACTATGTTCCCCAACACGAACATGGGTTGTAAAATCATATATGTGTCCATGGGTTTATGCTTATCTCCCATGCAAGAAATGGGGATGAAATTCGAACACCGCGGCATCGTGGCTCTCCGGCAAACGTCGACGTACTTGCTTTTGTAATTCTAGTAAATCCAAAATTCGTCCGAAATTCATGAAACTTGGCATGGTATCATGGAGCGGCATGAACATGCCGTGGTAAAAAAATTGTCCCATTTGGGGCAGGTTTGGGTATAAGCTTCTCATAAACCAGAGCTTCTCACAACAAGTGTGATGGTTTCATAGGGAACGTTTCACCTTTCTGGACGAAACGATATCCGCTGCCTCTTCTCGATTTCAATTTTTTTTCTAGTGTCGGGGTTTGCTTGGACATTTTTATACATTAACTGAGTTTTCTATGCATTCATGTGCATCAACATACCATGGTAAATTTTTTATCCCATTTGGGGCAGGTTTGGGTATATACTTCTCACAAACCAGAGCTTCTCACAACGATATGCAAGAAATGGGAATGAATTTCAAACACCAGGGCACTGTTGATTGCCGACAAAATATTGAGATGGCTGGTTTTTAAATTCTAGTAAATCCAAAACTTGTCTGAAATTCATGAAACTTGGCATGCTATCATGGAGCGGCATCACCATGTCGTGGTAAAAAATTTGTCCCATTTGGGGCAGGTTTGGGTATATGCTTCTCACAAACTAGAGCTTCTCACAACAAGCATGATGGTTTCGGTAGGGAACGTCCCACCTTTGGGGACGAAACGATATCCATTGCCTCTTATTGCTTTCAAATTCTTTTCTCGTGTCAACATAGAACAACAGGAGTGTTGTGTCAATTTTTGTGATTTTTCGGGGTTCATTTGGACATTTTTATGCATTAACTGAGTTTTCAATGCATTTATGTGCATAATTCAAATTTGAACTACATGCACATGCTCCAGTGCATATAAATTGGTTGAAAAATCAAATCTGTTTCCTTGGGTGCATGCTTAGGTCCCATGCAAGAAATGGTAATGAATTTCAATCATCAAGGCACCGTTGATTGCCGGCACAACATTGAGATACCTAGTTTTTAAATTCTAGTAAATCCAAAACTCGTCTAAAATTCATGAAACTTGGCATGCTATCATGGAGCGGCATCAACATGCCATGGTAAATTTTTTATCCCATTTGGGGCAGGTTTGGGTATATGCTTCTCACAAACCATAGCTTCTCACAACAAGCATGACGGTTTCGGTAGGGAACCTCCCACGAAACAATATCCATTGCCTCTTATTGCTTTCAAAAAAATTCTCGTGTCAACATAGAACAACAGGGGTGTTGTGTCAATTTTTGTGATTTTTCGGGGTTCGTTTGGACATTTTTATGCATCAACTGAGTTTTCAATGCATTTATGTGCATAATTCAAATTTGAACTACATGCACATGCTCCAGTGCATATAAATTGGTTAAAAAAATCAAATATGTGTCCTTGGGTGCATGCTTAGGTCCCATGCAAGAAATGGGAATGAATTTCAAACACCAGGGCACCGTTGGTTGCCGGCAAAATGTTGAGATACTTTATTTTCAAATTCTAGTAAATCCAAAACTCGTCTGAAATTCATGAAACTTGGCATTCTATCATGGAACGGCACCCGACATGCTGTGGTATTTTTCATGTCCATTTTGAGAGAAGGCGCACTCGAATAATGACAACCAACACAGGAATTTTGAAAAAATAGCTACCACTTTAATATCTCAAATGTTTGTATAATTCAAACCATGTGTGTTCTGTTAACCATTCACATGACACCACGTGTCTTGATTTTAATGGTTGTAGGAGGTGCCGTGCGGACAACTGCTTGACCTTGACTGAACGGGAGGCGTGCGAGCGCAATCCGATGCGAAGGCTGACCGAGAGGCGTGCAAGTTGTCCTCCAATGCGCAGGCTCACCGGGAAGTGTGTCAGCTGTACGCTGCACATGCTCATTGGGAAGCGAGCCCTTTGACTTCCATCGCCGCCCGCCTTCTTCTCCATGCGCGCGCCCCCCCTCAGCGGCATGGGACGCCGCCGTTGAACGCTACCTCTCAGCGCCGCCAGCTGCCGTCCTCCCGCGCCTCGCCCGTCGACCCCGGGACGACATGATGCAAACTGAGAGAAGGATTTGTGCATCTCTTCAACGCAAACGGTTCTTTTGGATGACCCGTGTGCAACCAATTACAAACAATTTGGTGCGATTTGCATCTGTCATATTGGGTATGTTACAATTTGTCAAACTGGAAAGATTGACATTAGTTGATCTAGTAACATTGCCATTTGTCAACCTTGTAATACTGCGATTTGTCAAAACATGAAGCTAAAAATCACTAGCAGTATCTAATTTTTGCAACTAAAATTCATTAATTAACCATAGATTCCATTCATAGATTAAGCAGTCGTTCTTAATTTATACAAACAGTTCAACTCGATAGCTGAACCGAACAAACTTTTCCCCAATTGTTGCCAACCACGTACTGAAATAGCTAGTTCAACTATATATACTGGCTAATTTTAAGTACGTTGTATAGTTCCACCACATCTATAGTTAGATGAACTGAACAAAATAGCCCCTAAATACTACTACTACTACTGCGGAGGGGCTTTGTACTACTTCCGGCTGCCTCTCCTCTGCCGAGCACGCTCAGTAAGAGGCGGAGGAGGAGGAGCCTACTGACGAGATGGGCAGCCGCAATACGGTGCATACCGCTGTTGCAGTTTCAGCGACGCTCACCTCGAACGCCCTCTGCCGCTCAAGACGACCCCTCTCGAAGCGGTGGTTCTCCTCGTAGATCTCCTGATTCCTCGCCTCTGAGGTGGCGTGTGCCGCGGCCACGGCGGCGGTAAGGCTCTTTGCAAGCTCGATGGGGCGCTCCTCCTCCTCCTCCCACAGGAACTCGATGTAGCGCGCAAGGTCGCTGACGCACGTGCTGACATCCACCTCCGCCTCCGACCTTGAGGCGGCTGTGGCGGAGCGGGTGATTGCTACCTCTTGAGCACTGCGTTGGTTTTCCCTTGAAGAGGAAAGGGTCATGCAGCAAAGTAGCATAAGTATTTCCCTTAGTTTTTGAGAACCAATGTATCAATCCAGTAGGAGGCTACACACGAGTCCCTCGCACCTACACAAACAAATAAATCCTCGCAACCAACGCGGTAAGGGGTTGTCAATCCCTACACGGTCACTTACGAGAGTGAGATCTAATAGATATGACCAGATAATATTTTTGGTATTTTTGTGATAAAGATGCAAAGTAAAATAAAAGGCAACGAAAATAGCTAAGTGTTGGAAGATTAATATGATGGAAAATAGACCCGGGGGCCATAGGTTTCACTAGTGGCTTCTCTCAGAGCATAAGTATTTACGGTGGGTGAACAAATTACTGTTGAGCAATTGACAGAATTGAGCATAGTTATGAGAATATCTAGGTATGATCATGTATATAGGCATCACGTCCGAGACAAGTAGACCGACTCCTGCCTGCATCTACTACTATTACTCCACACATCGACCGCTATCCAGCATGCATCTAGAGTATTAAGTTCATAAGAACAGAGTAACGCCTTAAGCATGATGACATGATGTAGAGGGATAAACTCATGCAATATGATCTAAACCCCATATTGTTATCCTCGATGGCAACAATACAATACGTGCCTTGCTGCCCCTACTGTCACTGGGAAAGGACACCGCAAGATTGAACCCAAAGCTAAGCACTTCTCCCATTGCGAGAAAGATCAATCTAGTAGGCCAAACCAAACTGATAATGCAAAGAGACTTGCAAAGATAACCAATCATACATAAAAGAATTCAGAAGATTCAAATATTGTTCATAGATAAACTTGATCATAAACCCACAATTCATCGGTCTCAACAAACACACCGCAAAAGAAGATTACATCGAATAGATCTCCACAAGAGAGGGGGAGAACATTGTATTGAGATCCAAAAAGAGAGAGGAAGCCATCTAGCTAATAACTATCGACCCGAAGGTCTGAGTTAAACTACTCACCCTTCATCAAAGAGGCTATGGTGTTGATGTAGAAGCCCTTCGTGATTGATGCCCCCTCCGGCGGAGCTCTGGAACAGGCCCCAAGATGGGATCTCACGGGTACAGAAGGTTGCGGCGGTGGAATTAGGTTTTTTCGCTTTCCTTTTGATCGTTTGGGGGTACATAGGTATATATAGGAGGAAGGAGTACGTAGGTGGAGCAACATGGGGCCCACGAGGGTGGAGGGCGCGCCCCCTACCTCGTGGCTTCCTGGTAGCTTTCTTGATGTAGGGTCCAAGTCCTTTGGATCACGTTCGTTCCGAAAATCACGTTCCCAAAGGTTTCATTCCGTTTGGACTCCGTTTGATATTATTTTTCTGTGAAACTTTGAAATAGGCAAAAAACAACAATTCTGGGCTGGGCCTCCGGTTAATAGGTTAGTCCCAAAAATAATATTAAAGTGTATAATAAAGCCGAATAATGTTCGAAATAGAAGATAATATAGCATGGAGCAATCAAAAATTATAGATAAGTTGGAGATGTATCAAGCATCCCCAAGCTTAATTCCTGCTCGTCCTCGAGTAGGTAAATGATAAAAACAGAATTTTTGATGTGGAATGCTACTTGGCATAATTTCAATGTAATTCTTCTTAATTGTGGTATGAACATTCAGATCCGAAAGATTCAAGATAAAAGTTCAATATTGACATAAAAATAATAATACTTCAAGCATACTAACTAAGCAATTATGTACTCTCAAAATAACATGGCCAAAGAAAGTTCATCCCTACAAATCATATAGTTTAGTCATGCTCCATTTTCGTCACACAAGAATGCTCTCATCATGCACAACCCCGATGACAATCCAAGCAATTGTTTCATACTTTAGTAATCTCAAACTTTTTCAACCTTCACGCAATACATGAGCGTGAGCCATGGATATAGCACTATGGGTGGAATAGAATATGATGATGGGGGTTATGTGGAGAAGACAAAAAGGGAGAAAGTCTCACATTAACGAGGCTAATCAATGAGCTATGGAGATTCCCATCGATTGATGTTAATGCAAGGAGTAGGGATTGCCATGCAACGGATGCACTAGAGCTATAAATATATGAAAGCTCAACAAAATAAACTAAGTGGGTGTGCATCCAACTTGCTTGCTCACGAAGACCTAGGGCACTTGAGGAGGCCCATTGTTGGAATATACAAGCCAAGTTCTATAATAAAAAATTCCCACTAGTATATGAAAGTGACAAAACAAGAGACTCTCTATCATGAAGATCATGGTGCTACTTTGAGGCACAAGTGTGGTAAAAGGATAGTAACATTGTCCCTTCTCTCTTTTTCTCTCATTTTTTTGGGCCTTCTCTTTTTTTGGCCTTTCTCTCTCTCTCTCTCTCTCTTTTTATTCCTCACTTGGGACAATGCTCTAAAAATGATGATCATCACACTTCTATTTATTTACAACTCAATGATTACAAGTCGATACTAGAACATAGTATGACTCTATATGAATGCCTCCGGCGGTGTACCAGGATATGCAATGAACCAAGAGTGACATGTATGAAAGAATTATGAACAGTGGCTTTGCCACAAATACTATGTCAACTACATGATCATGCAAAGCAATATGACAATGATGAACGTGTCATGATAAACGGAATGGTGGAAAGTTGCATGGCAATATATCTTGGAATGGCTATGGAAATGCCATAATAGGTAGGTATGGTGGTTGTTTTGAGGAAGATATAAAGAGGTTTATGTGTGAAAGAGCGTATCATATCACGGGGTTTGGATGCACCGGCGAAGTTTGCACCAACTCTCAATGTGAGAAAAGGCAATGCACGGTACCGAAGAGGCTAGCAATGATGGAAAGGTGAGAGTGCGTATAATCCATGGACTCAACATTAGTCATAAAGAAGAACTCACATACTTATTGCAAAAATCTACAAGTCATCAAAAACCAAGCACTACGCGCATGCTCCTAGTGGGATAGATTGGTAGGAAAAGACCATCGCTCGTCCCCGACCGCCACTCATAAGGAGGACAATCAAAGAACACCTCATGTTTCAAATTTGTTACATAACATTTACCATACGTGCATGCTACGGGACTTGCAAACTTCAACACAAGTATTTCTCAAATTCACAACTACTCAATTAGCACAACTTTAATATTACTACCTCCATTTCTCAAAACAATCATCAAGCATCAAACTGCTCTTAGTATTCAACGCACTCATAAGAAAGTTTTTACTATTCTTGAATACCTAGAATATTAGGATTTTTTAAGCAAATTACCATGCTATTTAAGACTCTCAAAATAATCTAAGTGAAGCATGAGAGATCAATAGTTTCTATAAAACAAATCCACCATCGTGCTCTCAAAGATATAAGTGAAGTACTAGAGCAAAAACTATATACCTCAAAAGATATAATTGAAGCACATAGATTATTCTAATAATTTCCGAATCATGTGTGTCTCTCTCAAAAGGTGTGTACAACAAAGATTATTGTGGTAAACTAAAAAACAAAGACTCAAATCATATAAGACGCTCCAAGCAAAACACATATCATGTGGTGAATAAAAATATAGCTCCAAGTAAAGTTACCGATGGAAGTAGACGAAAGGGGGGATGCCTTCCGGGGCATTCCCAAGCTTTGGCTTTTAGGTGTCCTTAGATTATCTTGGGGGTGACATGGGCATCCCAAAGCTTAGGCTCTTTCCACTCCTTGTTCCATAATCCATCAAATCTTTCACCCAAAACTTGAAAACTTCACAACACAAAACTCAGCAGAAAATCTCGTGAGCTCCGTTAGCGAAAGAAAACAAAAGACCACTTCAAGGTACTGTAATGAACTCATTCTTTATTTATATTGGTGTTAAACCTACTGTATTCCAACTTCTCTATGGTTTATAAACTCTTTTACTAGCCATAGATTCATCAAAATAAGCAAACAACACACGAAAAACAGAATCTGTCAAAACAGAATAGTATGTAGTAATCTGTAACTAACGCAAACCTCTGTAACTCCAAAAAATCAGCCAAAATAGGAAGACATAGAAAATTTGTTTATTGATCAGCAGCAATTGGAATCAATATTTTATCACGTTCTGGTGATTTTTAACAATTATTTTCGTGAATAGAAAGTTTCTGGAATTTTCTGCAAGATCAAATAACTATCATCCAAGAAGATCCTATAGGTTTAACTTGGCACAGACACTAATTAAAACATAAAAACACATCTAACAAGATTCTAGAACAAATATTTATTCCTAAACATAAGCAAAAAGCAAAAAAAAAACTAAAAATAAAATTGGGTTGCCTCCCAACAAACGCTATCGTTTAACGCCCTTAGCTAGGCATAATAGCAAGGATAGATCTAGGTATTGCCATCTTTGGTAGGCAATCCATAAGTGGCTCTCATAATAGATTCATATGGTAATTTTATTTTCTTCCTAGGGAAGTGTTCCATGCCTTCCTTTAATGGAAATTAGAATCTAATATTCCCTTCCTTCATATCAATGATTGCACCAATCGTTCTAAGGAAAGGTCTACCAAGAATAATAGGACATGAAGAATTGCAATCTATGTCAAGAACGATAAAATCTAAGGGAACATAGTTCCTATTTGCAACAATAAGAACATCATTAATTCTTCCCATAGGTTTCTTAATAGTGGAATCCGTAAAGTGCAAGTTTAAAGAGCAATCATCAAAATCACGGAAACCTAGCAAATCACACAAAGTTTTTGGAATCGTGGAAACACTAGCACCCAAATCACACAAAGCATAGCATTCATGATCTTTAACCTTAATTTTTATAGTAGGTTCCCACTCATCATAACGTTTTCTAGGGATAGAAACTTCCAACTCAAGTTTTTCTTCGTAAGATTGCATCAAAGCATCAACGATATGTTTGGTAAATGCTTTATTTTGACTATAAGCATGAGGAGAATTTAGCACGGATTGCAACAAGGAAATACAATCTATCAAAGAGCAGCTATCATAATTAAATTCCTTGAAATCCAAAATAGTGGGTTCATTAATATCTAATGTTTTGATCTCTTCAATCCCACTTTTATCAATTTTAGCATCAAGATCTAAAAACTCCGAATTTCTGGAACGCCTTCTAGGTAAAGGTGGATCATATTCAGTCCCATCATTATCAAGATTCATATTGCAAAACAAAGATTTAATAGGGGACACAATAATAACTTTTAGATCTTCATCTTTGTTTTCATAAAAATGGGAAGAACACGCTTTTATAAAGCAATCTTTCTTAGCACGCATCCTAGCAGTTCTTTCTTTGCACTCGTCAATGGAAATTCTCATGGCTTTTAGAGACTCATTGATATCATGCTTAGGTGGAATAGATCTAAGTTTCAAGGAATCAACATCAAGAGAAATTCTATCAACGTTCCTAGCCAATTCATCAACTTTAAGCAATTTTCTTGAAGCAAAGCATTGAAATTCTTTTGCGAATTCATAAATTCCTTAACACTAGTATCAAATTCAGAGGGCATCTTCTTAAAATTTCCATAAGAATTGTTGTAGGAATTACCATAATTATTAGAGGGATTACTAGGATAAGGCCTGGGATTAAAGTTTCCTCTATACGCGTTGTTACCAAAATTATTCCTACCAACAAAATTCACATCCATAGATTCATTATTATTCTCAATCAAAGTATACAAAGGCATATCATTAGGATCAGAAGAAACACTCTTAGTAGCAAATAATTTCATAAGTTCATCCATCTTTCCACTCAAAACATTAATTTCTTCTATCGCATGCACTTTTTTATTAGTAGATCTTTCAGTGTGCCATTGAGAATAATTAACCATAATATTATCTAGGAGTTTAGTAGCTTCTCCTAAAGTGGTTTCCATAAAAGTGCCTCCCGCGGCCGAATCTAAAAGATTTCTAGAAGCAAAATTCAATCCGGCATAAATTTTTTGTATAATCATCCACAAATTCAAACCATGTGTGGAGCAATTACGTATCATTAATTTCATCCTCTCCCAAGCTTGTGCAACATGTTCATGATCGAGTTGCTTAAAATTCATATTATCGTTTCTAAGAGAGATAATCTTAGCGGGAGGAAAATACTTAGAGATAACAGCATCTTTGCACTTATTCCAAGAATCAATACTATTTTTAGGCAAAGACGAAAACCAAGCTTTAGCACGATCTCTAAGCGAAAAAGGGAATAGCTTCAATTAAACAATATCATTGTCAACATCTTTCTTATTTTGCATACCACACAAATCAATGAAGCTATTTAGATGAGTAGCGGCATCTTCACTAGGAAGGCCTGCGAATTGATCTTTCATGACAAGATTCAACAAAGCAACATTGATTTCACAAGATTCAGTATCGGTAAGAGGAGCAAGCGGAGTGCTAAGGAAATAATTATTGTTGGTATTGGTAAAGTCACATAATTTGGTATTATCTTGAGCCATCGTGACAAGCAAGCAATGCAACACACGAGCAAACAAGAAGCAAGCGAAAAAGAGGCGAACGAAAAAGAGAGGGCGAATAAAACGGCAAGGGTGAAGTGGGGGAGAGGAAACGAGAGGCAAATGCCGAATAATGTAATGCGGGAGATAAGGGTTTGTGATGGGTACTTGGTATGCTGGCTTTTGCGTAGACCTCCCTGGCAACGGCGCCAGAAATGGCTCATTGCCGGAGTCAAATCTTGACTTGACTTCGCATAAGCCTCCCCTGGCAACGGCGCCAGAAATCCTTCTTGCTACCTCTTAAGCACTGCGTTGGTTTTCCCTTGAAGAGGAAAGGGGTATGCAACAAAGTAGCGTAAGTATTTCCCTCAGTTTTTGAGAACCAAGGTATCAATCTAGTAGGAGGCTACACATGAGTCCCTCGCACCTACACAAACAAATAAATCCTCGCAACCAACGCGATAAGGGGTTGTCAATCCCTACACAGTCACTTACGAGAGTGAGATCTGATAGACATGATAAGATAATATTTTTGGTATTTTTGTGATAAAGATGCAAAGTAAAATAAAAGGCAACGAAAATAGCTAAGTGTTGGAAGATTAATATGATGGAAAATAGACCCGGGGGCCATAGGTTTCACTAGTGGCTTCTCTCGAGAGCATAAGTATTTACGATGGGTGAACAAATTACTGTTGAGCAATTGACAGAATTGAGCACAGTTATGAGAATATCTAGGTATGATCATGTATATAGGCATCACGTCCGAGACAAGTAGACCGACTCCTGCCTGCATCTACTACTATTACTCCACACATCGACCGCTATCCAGCATGCATCTAGAGTATTAAGTTCATAAGAACAGAGTAACGCCTTAAGCATGATGACATGATGTAGAGGGATAAACTCATGCAATGTGATATAAACCCCTTCTTGTTATCCTCGATGGCAACAATACAATATGTGCCTTGCTGCCCCTACTGTCACTGGGAAAGGACACCGCAAGATTGAACCCAAAGCTAAGCACTTCTCCCATTGCAAGAAAGATCAATCTAGTAGGCCAAACCAAATTGATAATGCAAAGAGACTTGCAAAGATAACCAATCATACATAAAAGAATTCAGAAGATTCAAATATCGTTCATAGATAAACTTGATCATAAACCCACAATTCATCGGTCTCAACAAACACACCGCAAAAGAAGATTACATCTAATAGATCTCCACAAGAGAGGGGGAGAACATTGTATTGAGATCCAAAAACAGAGAGGAAGCCATCTAGCTAATAACTATCGACCCGAAGGTCTGAGGTAAACTACTCACCCTTCATCAGAGAGGCTATGGTGTTGATGTAGAAGCCCTCCATGATCGATGCCCCCTCCGGCGGAGCTCCGGAACAGGCCCCAAGATGGGATCTCACGGGTACAGAAGGTTGCGGCGGTGGAATTAGGTTTTTTCGCTCTCCTTTTGATCGTTTGGGGGTACGTAGGTATATATAGGAGGAAGGAGTACGTAGGTGGAGCAACATGGGGCCCACGAGGGTGGAGGGCGCGCCCCCTACCTCGTGGCTTCCTGGTAGCTTTCTTGATGTAGGGTCCAAGTCCTCTGGATCACGTTCGTTTCGAAAATCATGTTCCCAAAGGTTTCATTCCGTTTGGACTCCGTTTGATATTATTTTTCTGCGAAACTTTGAAATAGGCAAAAAACAGCAATTCTGGGCTGGGCCTCCGGTTAATAGGTTAGTCCCAAAAATAATATTAAAGTGTATAATAAAGCCCAATAATGTCCGAAATAGAAGATAATATAGCATGGAGCAATCAAAAATTATAGATAAGTTGGAGATGTATCAAGCATCCCCAAGCTTAATTCCTTCTCGTCCTCGAGTAGGTAAATGATAAAAACAGAATTTTTGATGTGGAATGCTACTTGGCATAATTTCAATGTAATTCTTCTTAATTGTGGTATGAATATTCAGATCCGAAAGATTCAAGATAAAAGTTCAATATTGACATAAAAATAATAATACTTCAAGCATACTAACTAAGCAATTATGTCCTCTCAAAATAACATGGCCAAAGAAAGTTCATCCCTGCAAATCATATAGTTTAGTCATGCTCCATTTTCGTCACACAAGAATGCTCTCATCATGCACAACCCCGATGACAATCCAAACAATTGTTTCATACTTTAGTAATCTCAAACTTTTTCAACCTTCACGCAATACATGAGCGTGAGCCATGGATATAGCACTATGGGTGGAATAGAATATGATGATGGGGGTTATGTGGAGAAGACAAAAAGGGAGAAAGTCTCACATTAACAAGGCTAATCAATGAGCTATGGAGATTCCCATCGATTGATGTTAATGCAAGGAGTAGGGATTGCCATGCAACGGATGCACTAGAGCTATAAATATATGAAAGCTCAACAAAAGAAACTAAGTGGGTGTGCATCCAACTTGCTTGCTCACGAAGACCTAGGGCACTTGAGGAGGCCCATTGTTGGAATATAAAAACCAAGTTCTATAATGAAAAATTCACACTAGTATATGAAAGTGACAAAACAAGAGACTCTCTATCATGAAGATCATGGTGCTACTTTGAGGTATGATCATAGTTATGAGAATATCTAGGTATGATCATGTATATAGGCATCACGTCCGAGACAAGTAGACCGACTCCTGCCTGCATCTACTACTATTACTCCACACATCGACCGCTATCCAGCATGCATCTAGAGTATTAAGTTCATAAGAACAGAGTAACGCCTTAAGCATGATGACATGATGTAGAGGGATAAACTCATGCAATATGATATAAACCCCATATTGTTATCCTCGATGGCAACAATACAATACGTGACTTGCTGCCCCTACTGTCACTGGGAAAGGACACCGCAAGATTGAACCCAAAGCTAAGCACTTCTCCCATTGCAAGAAAGATCAATCTAGTAGGCCAAACCAAACTGATAATGCAAAGAGACTTGCAAAGATAACCAATCATACATAAAAGAATTCAGAAGATTCAAATATTGTTCATAGATAAACTTGATCATAAACCCACAATTCATCGGTCTTAACAAACACACCGCAAAAGAAGATTACATCGAATAGATCTCCACAAGAGAGGGGGAGAACATTGTATTGAGATCCAAAAAGAGAGAGGAAGCCATCTAGCTAATAACTATCGACCCGAAGGTCTGAGGTAAACTACTCACCCTTCATCAAAGAGGCTATGGTGTTGATGTAGAAGCCCTCCGTGATCGATGCCCCCTCCGGCGGAGCTCCGGAACAGGCCCCAAGATGGGATCTCACGGGTACAGAAGGTTGCGGCGGTGGAATTAGGTTTTTTCGCTCTCCTTTTGATCGTTTCGGGGTACGTAGGTATATATAGGAGGAAGGAGTACGTAGGTGGAGCAACATGGGGCCCACGAGGGTGGAGGGCGTGCCCCCTACCTCGTGGCTTCCTGGTAGCTTTCTTGATGTAGGGTCCAAGTCCTCTGGATCACGTTCGTTCCGAAAATCACGTTCCCGAAGGTTTCATTCCGTTTGGACTCCGTTTGATATTATTTTTCTGCGAAACTTTGAAATAGGCAAAAAACAGCAATTTTGGGCTGGGCCTCCGGTTAATAGGTTAGTCCCAAAAATAATATTAAAGTGTATAATAAAGCCCGATAATGTCCGAAATAGAAGATAATATAGCATGGAGCAATCAAAAATTATAGATAAGTTGGAGATGTATCAAGCATCCCCAAGCTTAATTCCTACTCGTCCTCGAGTAGGTAAATGATAAAAACAGAATTTTTGATGTGGAATGCTACTTGGCACAATTTCAATGTAATTCTTCTTAATTGTGGTATGAATATTCAGATCCGAAAGATTCAAGATAAAAGTTCAATATTGACATAAAAATAATAATACTTCAAGCATACTAACTAAGCAATTATGTCCTCTCAAAATAACATGGCCAAAGAAAGTTCATCCCTACAAATCATATAGTT
The DNA here is from genome assembly GCF_002162155.2 of Triticum dicoccoides. Classification (NCBI taxonomy): domain Eukaryota; kingdom Viridiplantae; phylum Streptophyta; class Magnoliopsida; order Poales; family Poaceae; genus Triticum; species Triticum dicoccoides. Next base: position 267,740,642 of record NC_041388.1, read on the forward strand.
TAGTCATGCTCCATTTTCATCACACAAGAATGCTCTCATCATGCACAACCCCGATGACAATCCAAACAATTGTTTCATACTTTAGTAATCTCAAACTTTTTCAACCTTTACGCAATACATGAGCGTGATCCATGGATATAGCACTATGGGTGGAATAGAATATGATGATGGGGGTTATGTGGAGAAGACAAAATGGGAGAAAGTCTCACATTAACGAGGCTAATCAATGGGCTATGGAGATTCCCATCGATTGATGTTAATGCAAGGAGTAGGGATTGCCATGCAACGGATGCACTAGAGCTATAAATATATGAAAGCTCAACAAAAGAAACTAAGTGGGTGTGCATCCAACTTGCTTGCTCACGAAGACCTAGGGCACTTGAGGAGGCCCATTGTTGGAATATACAAGCCAAGTTCTATAATGAAAAATTCCCACTAGTATATGAAAGTGACAAAACAAGAGACTCTCTATCATGAAGATCATGGTGCTACTTTGAGGTATGATCATAGTTATGAGAATATCTAGGTATGATCATGTATATAGGCATCACGTCCGAGACAAGTAGACCGACTCCTGCCTGCATCTACTACTATTACTCCACACATCGACCGCTATCCAGCATGCATCTAGAGTATTAAGTTCATAAGAATAGAGTAACACCTTAAGCTTGATGACATGATGTAGAGGGATAAACTCATGCAATATGATATAAACCCCTTCTTGTTATCCTCGATGGAAACAATACAATACGTGCCTTGCTGCCCCTACTGTCACTGGGAAAGGATACCGCAAGATTGAACCCAAAGCTAAGCACTTCTCCCATTGCAAGAAAGATCAATCTAGTAGGCCAAACCAAACTGATAATGCAAAGAGACTTGCAAAGATAACCAATAATACATAAAAGAATTCAGAAGATTCAAATATTGTTCATAGATAAACTTGATCATAAACCCACAATTCATCGGTCTCAACAAACACACCGCAAAAGAAGATTACATCGAATAGATCTCCACAAGAGAGGGGGAGAACATTGTATTGAGATCCAAAAAGAGAGAGGAAGCCATCTAGCTAATAACTATCGACCCGAAGGTCTGAGGTAAACTACTCACCCTTCATCAAAGAGGCTATGGTGTTGATGTAGAAGCCCTCCGTGATCGATGCCCCCTCCGGCGGAGCTTCGGAACAGGCCCCAAGATGGGATCTCATGGGTACAGAAGGTTGCGGCGGTGGAATTAGGTTTTTTCGCTCTCCTTTTGATCGTTTAGGGGTACGTAGGTATATATAGGAGGAAGGAGTACGTAGGTGGAGCAACATGGGGCCCACGAGGGTGGAGGGCGCGCCCCCTACCTCGTAGCTTCCTGGTAGCTTTCTTGATGTAGGGTCCAAGTCCTTTGGATCACGTTCGTTCCGAAAATCACGTTCCCAAAGGTTTCATTCCGTTTGGACTCCGTTTGATATTACTTTTCTGCGAAACTTCGAAATAGGCAAAAAACAGCAATTCTGGGTTGGGCCTCCGATTAATAGGTTAGTCCCAAAAATAATATTAAAGTGTATAATAAAGCCCAATAATGTCCGAAATAGAAGATAATATAGCATGGAGCAATCAAAAATTATAGATAAGTTGGAGATGTATCAAGCATCCCCAAGCTTAATTCCTGCTCGTCCTCGAGTAGGTAAATGATAAAAACAGAATTTTTGATGTGGAATGCTACTTGGCATAATTTCAATGTAATTCTTCTTAATTGTGGTATGAATATTCAGATCCGAAAGATTCAAGATAAAAGTTCAATATTGACATAAAAATAATAATACTTCAAGCATACTAACTAAGCAATTATGTCCTCTCAAAATAACATGGCCAAAGAAAGTTCATCCCTACAAATCATATAGTTTAGTCATGCTCCATTTTCGTCACACAAGAATGCTCTCATCATGCACAACCCCGATGACAATCCAAGCAATTGTTTCATATTTTAGTAATCTCAAGGTTTTTCAACCTTCACGCAATACATGAGCGTGAGCCATGGATATAGCACTATGGGTGGAATAGAATATGATGATGGGGGTTATGTGGAGAAGACAAAAAGGGAGAAAGTCTCACATTAACGAGACTAATCAATGAGCTATGGAGATTCCCATTGATTGATGTTAATGCAAGGAGTAGGGATTGCCATGCAACGGATGCACTAGAGCTATAAATATATGAAAGCTCAACAAAAGAAACTAAGTGGGTGTGCATCCAACTTGCTTGCTCACGAAGACCTAGGGCACTTGAGGAGGCCCATTGTTGGAATATACAAGCCAAGTTCTATAATATTTTTGCTATTTTTGTGATAAAGATGCAAAGTAAATTAAAAGGCAACGAAAATAGCTAATTGTTGGAAGATTAATATGATGGAAAATAGACTCGGGGGCCATAGGTTTCACTAGTGGCTTCTCTCGAGAGCATAAGTATTTATGGTGGGTGAACAAATTATTGTTGAGCAATTGACAGAATTGAGCACAGTTATGAGAATATCTAGGTATGATCATGTATATAGGCATCACGTCCGTGACAAGTAGACCGACTCCTGCCTGCATCTACTACTATTACTCCACACATCGACCGCTATCCAACATGCATCTAGAGTATTAAGTTCATAAGAACAGAGTAACGCCTTAAGCATGATGACATGATGTAGAGGGATAAACTCATGCAATATGATATAAACCCCTTCTTGTTATCCTCGATGGGAACAATACAATATGTGCCTTGCTGCCCCTACTGTCACTGGGAAAGGACACCGCAAGATTGAACCCAAAGCTAAGCACTTCTCCCATTGCAAGAAAGATCAATCTAGTAGGCCAAACCAAACTGATAATTCGAAGAGACTTGCAAAGATAACCAATCATACATAAAAGAATTTAGAAGATTCAAATATTGTTCATAGATAAACTTGATCATAAACCCACAATTCATCGGTCTCAACAAACACACCGCAAAAGAAGATTACATCGAATAGATCTCCACAAGAGAGGGGGAGAACATTGTATTGAGATCCAAAAAGAGAGAGGAAGCCATCTAGATAATAACTATGGACCCGAAGGTCTGAGGTAAACTACTCACACTTCATCGGAGAGGCTATGGTCTTGATGTAGAAGCCCTCCGTGATCGATGCCCCCTCCGGCGGAGCTCCGGAACAGGCCCCAAGATGGGATCTCATGGGTACAGAAGGTTGCGGCGGTGGAATTAGGGTTTTTGGCTCTCTTTTTGATCGTTTAGGGGTATATATAGGAGGAAGGAGTACGTCGGTGGAGCAACATGGGGCCCACGAGGGTGGAGGGCGCGCCCAGGGGGGTAGGCGCGCCCCCTACCTCGTGGCTTCCTGGTAGCTTTCTTGACGTAGGGTCCAAGTCCTCTGGATCATGTTCGTTCCAAAAATCACGTTCCCGAAGGTTTCATTCCGTTTGGACTCCGTTTGATAGTCTTTTTCTGCGAAACTCTGAAATAGGCAAAAAACAGCAATTCTGGGCTGGGCCTCCGGTTAATAGGTTAGTCCCAAAAATAATATAGAAGTGTATAATAAAGCCCAATAATGTCCAAAACAGAAGATAATATAGCATGGAGCAATCAAAAATTATAGATACGTTGGAGACGTATCAGTGATGACCCCGGCGGTCGATAGTGGGCTGGCAGCGACGGCGGCCCTCACGACAGGGTGGCGGCCATGACCACCACCTCCTGCCTTCGGGCCGCGGTGGCGGAGCGGGTGATGACCACGGTGGCCGGCACTGGGGTGGCGGCCACGATATCCACTTCCCGCCTTCGGGCCGTGGCGGCGGAGTGGGAGATGGCCCTGGATTTCGACGGTGGTGTGGCGGCAACGGCGGCCGGCAACAGCTGCCGATGGGCACCGGCGGCGGTGCGTGTGGTGGGTGTTTCGTGCACACCCAACAGGGACGCCACACGCACTACACCATGGCAGGGACTGCGCCGCCGCCGCGGTGTAGCCTCCCAGCTGGAGCTGTCCTCTAATGACGGCGGAGTGGCTGAGCGACAACGACGGACCGGTTCCATTGGCGATTGTGGGAGAAGCAGATGACATAAGCTAGAGGGAGGGAGGGGGAAAAAGCGACGCAGGACTCGCTGATAACCCACAAGTATAGGGGATCGCAATAGTTTTCGAGGGTAGAGTATTCAACCCAAATATATTGATTCGACACAAGGGGAGCCGAAGAATATTCTCAAGTATTAGCAGTTGAGTTGTCAATTGAACCACACCTGGATAACTTAATATCTACAGCAAAGTATTTAGTAGCAAAGTAGTATGGAAGTAACAGTAGCGGTGGCAAAAGTAACAACAACAATTTTGTAGTAATTGTAATAGTGGCAGAGTAACTAAGCGAAGATCAATATTTGAAAAGCTCGTAGGCATTGGATCATTGATGGATAATTATGTCAGATGCGATTATTCATGCAACAGTTATAACATAGGGTGACACAGAACTAGCTCCAGCTCATCAATGTAATGTAGGCATGTATTCCGAATACAGTCATACGTGCTTATGGAAAAGAACTTGCATGACATCTTTTGTCCTACCCTCCCGTGGCAGCGGGGTCCTATTGGAAACTAAGGGATATTAGGGCCTCCTTTTAATAGAGTACCAGACCAAAGCATTAACACATAGTGAATACATGAACTCCTGAAACTACGATCATCACCGGGAGTGGTCCCGATTATTGTCACTTCGAATACATGAACTCCTCAAACTCCTAAAACTCTTGTAATACTCATATTCATCAAGATCAATCAAGCAGGAAGTAGGGTATTACCTCCATAGAGAGGGCCCGAACCTGGGTAAACATTGTATCCCCTGTCTCCTGTTACCCTCGAACCTAGACGCACAGTTCGGGACCACCTACCCGAGATCCACCGGTTTTGACACCAACATTGGTGCTTTCATTGAGAGTTCCGTTGTGACGTTGAAGATAGGGTTGATGGCCCGCCTTATTATCAAGGATAATATCACCTCCGGAGGAGCCCTGGCTTCGGGCCAAACCCTCCGACTTGGCGGCTTTACCATGACCGCCTGTTCGGCCCTTAAGCCGACGATGACCTCTCGAGTCATCGAAAATCGTCTCTGCTTTGACTCCGAATACTCCAGACGGATGGATCCGACAGAGTTGTCATCTTTAAACGAACTCCTTGATCGCATCGCCGCCTTGGGGGTCACTATAGAGTATGATCGGATTGGGCTTAAACCTGATCAGAGAGAAATCAAATCTCCGCCGATCACCCATCAGATAGCGGTGGTGGAGGAGCAAGACAATAACTCTTCCTCTATATTGAGGACGAACTATGTTCAGATTTCTGAGCTCGAGGAGCTGAATACCTATCCGCGGAATGATGTGCCCTGCCCTCTGAACCTAGAATTGGTCGACGGGCCTAAAACGTCAGTTGATATCCCGGAGTCCGAACCATTAAGTTCAGAAGATTTACAAACTCTGGACCCCAAATCGGGCCAGGGTTTAGATTTAAAACCACCCACCCACCCGGCGATACGTCTTCTTATGTACATACGACAACAGTCTCAGGGGACGGTCCATCACTTTTGGGCCAGATTCCTCCTTGTCAAAGACAAGATTAAAGATTGCCGCGATGAAGAGGGGATCTCAGTATTCTGCAACAATTGCACGGACGAAGGAATCCTCAACGCCATCAACCGCCGTCGCGTATTACACTTCGCTGACTTGGCAACCATAGTACAGAAGTACTGTGCAAAGGAAAGTGCCTGGAAAACTCAGGCAGCTCATTGGGAACCACCGGCTTCAACTCAGCCCCTCGTCAGGGCAAAAAGGACGCACCCTCATGGGGCGCCTGGCCCAATAGTAAAGAAATCAAAGCCCATTATGGGGCGCGGAACTGTTCTGGAGGGATGGCTCGACAGGCCATGCAAAATACATACAACACCGGACACCACACCAACCCATAGCCTTAGAGCATGTTGGATACTCCGGCAAGTGGCCAAGAGCGGCGAAGATCTCCTCACCAAAAATACCCCAACACAACACCCCCCCGGAAGACGACGACCTCAGATTGTTGACGGTCTTCGAGACCTTTGCTTGAAAAAATCAGCGCATAAGGGCACTCTGCGACCTCGCCGAAGTCTGCCAAGTCGCAGCAATAAACCCCTGGAACGACACAGCCATAACTTTCAATGCAGGTGACGAACCAAAATTCAGGACAGTCCGGGCACCATCCACCTTGGTCCTTAGTCCAATCGTGGACGGCTTCCGGCTCACCAAAGTGCTCATGGACGGCGGCAGCAGACTAAACCTCATCTATGAGGACACACTCATAAAAATGGAAATAGATAGGAACCGCATTGAGTAAAGTAGCACGACCTTCCGGGGAATCATTCCCAGTCGGGAGGCACAATGCGTGGGAAAAATCATGCTCGACGTGGTATTCGGCACGCCGGAGAATTATCGGTCCAAAGGGATAACCTTCCAAGTGGCCCCTTTCAACAGCGGATATCACGCCCTACTAGGGTGAGACGCATTCACACGCTTCCAAGCTATACCTCATTACGGGTACATGAAGCTCAAGATGCTCGGGCCCAACAGTACCATCACTCTTGCTAGTGATCCGGACATAGCTCTGCGCGCAGAAAATAAAACCGCATCCCTAGCCCTCGAGGCATTGTGTGAGGCCCTCGCGGTCGAAGAGCTGACTGCATTGCGCTCCACTGTGGATAGGGATGACGTAATCCTGGACAAGCGACCCAAATCCACCTCCTTTAAACCAGCAGACGAAATAATCAAATTTCAAGTCCACACGACAGACCCCAAGAAGACATCATCCATCAGGGCATAACTCGACCCAACGGTCGATGCCGCGCTACGAGAGTTCCTGCGCGAGAACTGGGACATATTCGCCTGGCACCCCTCTGATATGCCAGGAATCCCACGTAGGTTGGCCAAACATAGCCTTAATATCTTGAAGGGATATAAACCAGTCAAGCAAACATTGCGGTGTTTTTCCGAACCTGAACGACAAGCCATGGGAGAGGAGCTAGCCAAGTTACTGGAGGCTGGGTTCATCAAAGAAATAAAACACCCGGACTAGCTAGCAAATCTGGTGATGGTACCAAAGAAGGATAAATCCTGGCGCATGTGCGTCGATTTCAAAGACCTCAACAAGGCTTGCCCTAAGGATCCCTTCCACCTCCCTCGCATTGATCAGATTATTGATGCGACCGCAGGACACAACTCACTGTGTTTCCTCGATGCGTACCATCAAATCAAGATGAAGGAGTCCGGTCAAGCCGTAACAACATTCTTTACCCCATATGGGCCTTTTTTCTTCAACACTATGCCTTTCGGGCTCAAAAACGCTGGCGCCACTTACCAACGCATGATTCAAACATGCTTGGAGAAACAGATCGGCAAAACAGTTGAAGCATATGTGGATGACGTTGTCATCAAAACTAGGCACGTCGAGTCATTGATAGATGATCTACGTCTTACATTACATTCGAGAACCTCCGTGCATATGACATCAAGCTCAATCCGAAAAAGTGTGTTTTCGGCGTCCCCGCCGGAAAACTGCTGGGCTTCCTTGTTTCCAATAGAGGAATTGTGGCAAATCCAGCCAAAATCTGAGCTTTGTCACAATTGGCTACGCCAACAGACCTTAAACAGGTCCAAAAACTTGCGGGATGCGTGGCAGCTTTAAGCCGCTTTATCTCCAGATTGGGAGAAAAAGCGTTGCCACTCTACCGCCTTCTCCGATGCACCGACCACTTCGAATGGACGGATGCGGCAATGGCCGGACTGGAGGAAATAAAGGCCCTTTTAGCGAGCAACCCAATCCTGGCCACGCCGAACATCGGCGAACCCATGTTATTATACATATCGGCAACACACCAGGTGGTGAGTGCCGTGCTCGTTGTCGAGCGAGAGTAGGACGGACACAAGTTCCCACTCCAGAAACTGGTATACTATGTATCCACTGTCCTCACACCATGCAAATCCCGATACCCTCATTACCAAAAAATAGCATACGCGGTCTTCATGGCATCCCAGAAGCTACGACACTACTTTCAAGAGTGCTCAATCACGGTGGCCTCCGAAGTACCACTCAATGACATAATAAACAACCGCGATGCGATAGGCCGGATTGCTAAGTGGGCCATTGAGCTCCTTCCATTCTACATAACATACAAACCGCGTCGGGCCATCAAATCCCAAGTACTGGCCGACTTTGTCGCCGAATGGACAGAGGCCGAACTCCCTAAAGAGTACGGCACGTATTCCAACTGGGTTATGTACTTCGATGGTTCCAAGATGCTGGCGGGATTAGGGGCGGGCGTTGTCCTAACATCCCCCACTATAGACGTAGTTCAATACGTACTCCAAATATCATACACAGACTCCAACAATGCAGCTAAATATGAGGCCTTGTTGCATGGACTTCGGATGGCTGTCTCCATGGGCATACAACGCCTGGAAGTGCGCGGGGACTCAAACCTCGCAAAATCTCAAATAAATGTAGATTTCGATGCCAAAGATCCGAAAATGGTAGCTTATCGCAACGCCGTTCTTAAAATCTCGTCCCGTTTTGAGGGGCTCGAGTTCCATCATGTGGCTCGAGAAAGTAACCAAGCGGCGAATGTCCTTGCTCGCATCGGCGCCAAGCGCGACCCCGTCCCACCTAACATCTTTCTGGAAAGGCTTTTCAAGCCGTCCGTGGTGTGGCAAGGGGAGAGCGGCAACAACAGTCCGGACCCAAATATAACCTCAGATGTCGGACACACTGATATCATCGGGGGCTCAGCCACTGAAATAACACCGTCGGCCCATCTCATAATGGTAGTCATTGCCCCATGGACCGAACCCTTCTTAGCCTACATTAATAGGCGAGAACTCCCTGAGGATCAGAATGAGGCTCGCCGCATTGTCCGGCGCTCTAAAGCCTACAAAGTCCACGGAGGGGAACTCTACAAGAAAAGCGCTACCGGAGTACTCCAAAGATGTATCTCCGAGGAAGAGGGGCGGCAACTCTTAGCTGAAATTCATGCAGGTCTCGGTGGTCATCACGCCGCAGCTCGGGCCCTTGTAAGCAAGGCCTTCCGTACAGGTTTCTATTGGCCGACGACCCGAGCAGATGCACAGGCCTTGTCCAATGTTGCGTCAGATGCGAGCTTTTCGCCAACCAGAGCCGTATGCCATCCACTGCTCTACAAACAATCCCCATCACTTGGCCTTTCGCGGTCTAGGGGCTTGATATGGTTGGACCCCTTAAAGGAGGAAGCCATAAGAAAAAATATCTGCTGGTCATGGTGGATAAATTCACTAAGTGGATAGAGGCCAAACCAGTTAAAACGGTTGAGTCCGGACGAGTGATAGACTTTATATCCGGCGTTGTACACCGTTATGGTGTCCCACACATAATCATCACCGATAACTGCTCTAATTTCACAGCCGACGAGGTGAGAAACTGGTGCGCCAATCTGGGCATTAAGCTCGATTACGCCTCTGTCTATCACCCGCAAACAAACGTTCAAATCGAACGAGCCAATGGTCTTATTATGAGCGTCATCAAGCCTAGACTGGTGCGGTCTTTGAAAGAAGCAGACAAGCACTGGGTTGAGGAGCTCGACTCCATACTCTGGGGGCTGCGGACCATGCCCAATCGCACTACCGGATATACACCTTTCTTCATGGTGTACGGCGCAGAGGCTGTGTTACCCTGCGACATTATTCATGACTCACCTCGAGTGTGCATGTACGAAGAGAGAGAGGCCGAGCTTGATCGGCAGGACGGCTTAGATGACCTGGAGGAGGAGCGCGATGTTGCAAAAGCCCGTTCCGCATTTTACCAACAGCAGGCTCGGAGGTATCAAAGCAGAGAAGTGCGGGCCAAGACTTATAATGTTGGTGAACTTGTTCTACGCCTGTCGGAGAAGAAAAAGGACAAACTCAAGCCCAAGTGGGAGGGTCCCTTCATCATTGACGAAGTTCTCACCGGAGGAGCGTACCGCCTGCGTGATGCATCAGACAACCGCCTAGAGCCGAACCCCTGGAACGCGGCCAGACTCTGAAGATTCTATGCCTAGCGCTGGACTCTTTTTTTGTCTCCTTCCCCCTATCGTTTCCATTACTTTTTCCTCTCTTTTCTCTTTTTTCCTTTTTAGCCTTAAAGCTAGTACGGCTAAACCGTGCACTTGTGACATACACATCTTAAAATATGTACGTCAATTATACCTAGGGGCTTCTCTGACAAAAGCTTATTATTGTTATTTTTCGAGCATCAAGCTCATCACATATGCGCACTTTCCCCATATGTACCTTTTCTTCGCCATTATATGCATCGATATGACTTAAGTTTTGGCCAAGCTGGGTTGCTTGGCTCTTGTGCTTATGCCCTACGTTCCCGTTAGTTCGGCTAGGGCATAAAGGGAGCACCTCTGTGATTGTTACTGCATGGTCATATGGATGTGTACCTCAGACTGGGTAAAGCCGAAAGCTAGCATTCTTAAGGGAATATTCGGTCGGCAAACTAAAGATGTTTTTACAGTCATTAAAATATGAACCCCCCGATGTTGAATATACTGCGATTTTTTCAAACACAGTTCGGACATGCACATTAACGCATGTACACCCAGGGAAAGGAACCCTTAACGGAAATATTCTCTCTGGAAGATGTTTCTTACAATTACAATGTAATATAACATAGCTAGCCGGATACAACTTGTCTGTTCAAGCAACTATGACCCCTACACCTGGTTTCCACGCACACCCCGGTATATTTTATCGCTTAGGTATTCAGAAACACTCTGCACCTTCGGGTCCAGAGGTCAAAGCAAAAAGGTCTGCCATGACAATCGTTTTACAATCCAGCTAGGGACAAATACGTCAAGGAAAGTACATAGTCACTTGGACTCATAAATTTCCTCCTCTATACCGTCTAACGGGCTGTCTAACTTACAATCCTGTTGGGAATATCTGGCAGCTACTTCTACTTGGTCATATACCAAACTCACGGGAATTCCTTTCCCATCTGACCCTAGAGGTCTGACTCACGCCATATGATTTGGATCTAACTTGGTATACCGTGTTTTCACCATGGCCCGGGCTTCTCGTGCACCTTCTCGGCAGGCCGATATCTTCCATAATCGGAAGCGCCGCCGCGCTCCCTTGAATAGCTGTATAAGCTCCTCCATCCTTCCTGGAGGGGAGGCGGATGGCCATAAGGCCTTGGCAACACTTCGCATCACCTGCCGAGCTTGCTCGTGCATTTGCGACAGGTCTTGCAGCAGATCGCTCGAGATTCCGGACATCTCCTCTTTAGGACGGACGGTTAGCATACCTACAGATATAATTCTGTCAGTCCCTTTCATCTCCAAACTACACACAGGTAAGTGTGACCACATACCAAATATGCGGCCGCACAGCCTCTTATTTTCCTTTACGAATCAGCCAGTTGGGCCCGTACATCTTTTAGTTCTTCGCCCAGCTGGGTGTGGGCATCCTGCAGCTTGTTTTTCTCATCTCTCACTCGTGGCAACACACGTTCGCCCGCGGCCAGCGGTCTTTTGGCTTCTTGCTCTTCCACTTGGGTGGCTTTCAGTTACTCCTTCAGTTCATCTGACGATCCTGCCATAAGATGAGCAATAGTGTTAGCATTACCGGTATACAATTATGCTTTCTTGATGGAGGGGAACATTACCAGGTGATGCCTTCTTGGATTTCTCCAGTTCGGTGGTAGAAGTAGTTAGCTGGGTCTGACACTTTTCCAGTTCCTGAGACAACAGGTCAATTTTCTTCGACAACACCTGGTTATACAATGATCCTTAAATCAGTTGTATCAACTACTTCAAGTCTCAGGGGCTATTGGTATATAATTATCAGTTTTGTATAATAAACTTACCCGCATATCTTTTATATGTTGGTCCGTGGCTCTGGCAACCCGTCTCGAGCAGCTTGGATATATGCACCAGCCGAGCTGAAGGCATTGAATGCCTCGTTCGTAAAGTCGGGGTCGCGTAGAACAGCTCTTCGGCACCGATGATTCATGACGCTCCCCACTCCTGAGTTTGTGACGGATACATCATCCGACTCCTCCACCGAAGGACATTCCGGCGTCACTCCCGCATCAGCCCTTGCCTTTAAAGTAGGGTCGAGAACCTGACTCGTGGAGGCGCGACCGGCGGGATCCCTGGACATAGTCCGGTGAACGCTTTTCCTGATAAAACACAGCGGATAATGTCACAGTTGGATGTGACTGCCAAGGGGCATATTCACAAATCAATACCTATTCGATGAAGGCTCGGCCGCGTCTTCGTTAGCCTTCCTCTTTGACGGCTTGCCCGGTCTAGGGGCCGCTCTCTTTGGAGTCGCCTCTTGGGTAGCATGGCGCGCCGAACGCCTCCCCTTTTGAGCACGAGACAGTGCGGTGGGTGAGGTAGAACGAGGGAACTCTTTCGGAGGAGATGTCTCCTGATTACTTACATGTGAAGCAGGGAGAAGACCGGGGTAATGGTGGTGATGGCCACTTCTGTGCCGTCATAGCTCGCCTGGTAAAACACTCCATCCTCGAGCACCACGAATATATCCAAATCCTCTTCAAATCCGGGGCCAAGGTCCCGGTTGTGGCCCTCTGGCTGCGGGGCGGGGCTGTGAAGCCCCTCGAAGATCTTTCGCCAGTGCTGTTATGAATGGACGAATTTGTATTCATTGGAAGTGGTTCAGGGAGTGGAGTGAGTAGAGCAGAGTGGTGGGGACTTACCCAACTAAGAGGATCGTACATGGAAAATCCATCTCTGCGCTTGATACGAAGAAATTCCTCCTCCTCCCCTTTGAACAGTTCGGCCAATATTTTGGCCAGAGCGGCGGGGGTGTCCGGACCCTTCCGGCCGCAGCGGGAGGCGGCATCCTCCCCATTGTAGTGCCACATGGGAAGCTTCTATATTGGAGTGGCTGAACCCCCCGTACTATGGAAGTCGCCATTACCTCGACTATTGATAATCCGAACTGGGCGAGTGTCTTTATCTTGCTCATGAGTTGACGAACTTCCGCACTATCTTCCTCCTCGAGGCTTCAAGGGCGCCAACTGTGGCATTTCTTCAAAGGAACGCTTGTGAACTCGGGAAGACCCCTCCGAACCGGGTCAGGAAGTGCGACGTCCTCGATATAGAACCATTCAGAAGGCCACTCTTCGGATGCTTTCTTCGGTGTGCCGGACAGGTATCCGGTCTCTGCGATGTGCCATACCTCGGCTCCACCCACTTCAAATATGGATCCCTTGTAGTTACGCAGGACGAGACGGAAGAGCTTTCTCCAAAATTCAAAATGGGCCTCACAACCCAGGAACAACTCACAAAGAGCCACGTAACCCGCGATTTGCAGGATGAAGGCGGGAGTGAAGTTTTGCAGTTGGAGGCCATAATACTCCAGAAGCCCTCGGAGGAACGGATGAATTGGAAATCTGACGTCTCTTAGCAGATAAGGGACGAAGCACACTCGCTCCCCCCTAGATGGGTTGGGGAAATTCTCCGCCTGGGCCTCGTCATTGAAGGAGGTCAACCCTGCCCAAACAGGGACCAGATCCATGGGGGGAAGAAATCCCTGTGTTTGCAGCTTCACTAGCTGACCGTGGGATACAGAACATTTCTCCCAATCGCCTTTTTCTGGGATGCAGGGACGGGAGGAAGAGCTGGAAGCGCTAGCCATGTGGTAGTGGCCCTTCCTAGCAAGCTCTAAGGATTTTTCCGCGTGGTGCTGAATGGATCTAAGATCCAATCTCTTTAAATAAACATTCCTCCTTGCATGGCCGGGGTTTTATGTGTAAAAACACCCTGACCTATCGCATTCGCTCGACATGTGGAAGCTGAAATTTTTGATTCGCAGAAGCCGAGGGGTATGACATTAAATGGAAGGCCAAATACATCACTTTGAAGTCATCGGAGGAAGAACCCGCCTTGCAATGCCGAAGACAACCTGCGCGCTGGACACCTCATCATTGAAGCCTGGTTCAGGGGCTACTGAGGGAGTCCTGGACTAAGGGGTCCTCGGGCGTCCGACCTGTTATGTATGGGCCGGACTGATGGGCCGTGAAGATACAAAGACTAAAGACTTTCTCCCATGTCCGAATGGGACTCTCCTTGGCGTGGAAGGCAAGCTTGGCGGCAAAATATGAAGATTCCTTTCTTTGTAACCGACCTTATGTAACCCTAGATCCCTCCAGTGTCTATAAACCGAAGGGCTAGGCCCGTAGAGGCCAACCATTGCTACCCCTTTTGCACTGCGTTGGATTTCCCCGAAGAGGAGAGGATGATGCAGCAAAGTAGCGTAAGTATTTCCCTCAGTTTTTGAGAACCAAGGTATCAATCCAGTAGGAGGCCACGCGTGAGTCCCTCGTACCTACACAAAACAATAGCTCAACGCAACCAACGCGATTAGGGGTTGTCAATCCCTTCACGGTCACTTACGAGAGTGAGATCGGATAGAGATGATAGATAATATTTTTGGTATTTTTGATATAAAGATGCAAGGTAAAATAAAAGGCAAAAGTAAAAAAGCAAAGCAAATATAAAGTGATAGGAGATTGATATGATGAGAATAGACCCGGGGGCCATAGATTTCACTAGTGGCTTCTCTCAAGAGCATAAGTATTTCTACGGTGGGTGAACAAATTACTGTTGAGCAATTGACAGAATTGAGCATAGTTATGAGAATATCTAGGCCTGATCATGTATATAGGCATCACGTCCGAGACAACTAGACCGACTCCTGCCTGCATCTACTATTATTACTCCACTCATCGACCGCTATCCAACGTGCATCTAGAGTATTAAGTTCATGAAAACAGAGTAACGCCTTAAGCAAGATGACATGATGTAGAGGGATAAATTCATGCAATATGATAAATACCCCATCTTGTTATCCTCGATGGCAACAATACAATACGTGCCTTGCTGCCCCTACTGTCACTGGGAAAGGACACCGCAAGATTGAACCCAAAGCTAAGCACTTCTCCCATTGCAAGAAAGATCAATCTAGTAGGCCAAACCAAACTGATAATGCAAAGAGACTTGCAAAGATAACCAATCATACATAAAAGAATTCAGAGAAGATTCAAATATTGTTCATAGATAATCTTGATCATAAACCCACAATTCATCGGTCTCAACAAACACACCGCAAAAAGAAGATTACATCGAATAGATCTCCACAAGAGAGGGGGAGAACATTGTATTGAGATCCAAAAAGACATAAGAAGCCATCTAGCTACTAACTATGGACCCGAAGGTCTGAGGTAAACTACTCACACTTCATCGGAGGGGATATGGTGTTGATGTAGAAGCCCTCCGTGATCGATTCCCCTTCCGGCGGAGCTTCGGAACAGGTCCCAAGATGGGATCTCGTGGGTACAGAAGGTTGCGGCAGTGGAATTAGGTTTTTGGCTCCGTATCTGATCGTTTGTGGGTACATAGGTATATATAGGAGGAAGGAGTACGTTGGTGGAGCTTCGAGGGGCCCACGAGGCAGGGGGCGCGCCCTAGTGACCGCCTCGTGGCTTTCTTGACGGAGGGTCCAAGTCTCCTGGATCATATCTGATGAGAAAATCACGTTCCCGAAGGTTTCATTCCGTTTGGAATCCGTTTGATATTCCGTTTCTTCAAAACACTGAAATAGGCAAAAAACAGCAATTCTGGGCTAGGCCTCCGGTTAATAGGTTAGTCCCAAAAGTAATATGAAAGTGGAAAATAAAGCCCAATATGGTCCAAAACAGTAGATAATATAGCATGGAGCAATCAAAAATTATAGATACGCTGGAGGCGTATCAACCATCATAATCATAGTCATACAAGCTAGACTTCTAGGGTTTTAGCCATCACGATCTCGTGGTAGATCAACTCTTGTAATACTCATACTCATAAAGATTAATCAAACAGGAAGTAGGGTATTACCTCCATAGAGAGGGCCCGAACCTGGGTAAACATTGTGTCCCCTGTCTCCTGTTACCCTCGACCCTAGACGCACAGTTCGGGACCCCTACCCGAGATCCACCGGTTTTGACACCAACAGTTCCCACACAGAATGGTAAAGTTTATACTCCCCCACCACCAACAAGCATCAATCCATGGCTTGCCCGAAACAATGGGTGCCTCCAACTAACAACAATCCTGGGGGAGTTTTGTTTGCAATTATTTTGATTTGGTTTAAGCAAGGGACTGGGCATCCCGGTGACCAGCCATTTTCTCGTGAGTGAGGAGCGGAGTCCACTCCTCTTGAGAATAACCCGCCTAGCATGGAAGATACAGACAGCCCTAGTTGATACATGAGCTATTCGAGCATACAAAATAGAATTTTATTTGAAGGTTTAGAGTTTGGCACATACAAATTTACTTGGAACGGCAGGTAGATACCGCATATAGGAAGGTATGGTAGACTCATATAGAATAACTTTGGGGTTTATGGAAGTGGATGCACAAGCAGTATTCCCGCTTAGTACAAGTGAAGGCTAGAAAGAGACTGGGAAGCGACCAACTAGAGAGCGACAACAGTCATGAACATGCATTAAAATTAATAAACATTGAGTGCAAGCATGAGTAGGATATAATCCACCATGAACATAAATATCGTGGAGGCTATGTTGATTTTGTTTCAACTACATGCGTGAACATGTGCCAAGTAAAGCCACTCGAATCGTTCAAAGGAGGATACCACCCTATCATACCACATCACAACCATTTTAATAGCATGTTGGCACGCAAGGTAAACCATTATAAACTCCTAGCTAATTAAGCATGGCATAAGCAACTATAATCTCTAATTGTCATTGAAAACATGTTTCATTCATAAGAGGCTGAATCAGGAACGATGAACTAATCATATTTACAAAAACAAGAGAGGTCGAGTTCATACCAGCTTCTCTCATCTCAATCAGTCCATCATATATTGTCATTATTGCCTTTCACTCGCACGACCAAACGGTGTGGATAATAATAATAGTGCACGTGCATTGGACTAAGCTGGAATCTGCAAGCATTTCAATTCAAGGGAGAAGACAAGGTAATATAGGCTCTTTGTTAAATCAACAGTAATGCATATAAGAGCCACTTCAACATTTTCATCATGGTCTTCTCCTCTCGACCCCCAAAGAAAAGAAATAAAATAAAACTATTTACATGGGAAAGCTCCCAACAAGCAAAAGAAGAACGAGAAATCTTTTTGGGTTTTCTTTTAATTACTACTACTACAGGCATGAAAAGTAAACTAGCTAAAAGCTACAACTATTTTTTCGGTTTTTCTTAAGGTTATTCAAATACACAAGAAGAAAGCTTAGAAAAGAAAATAAACTAGCATGGATAGTACAATGGAAAAGTATGAGCACCGACAACTAGAATGAGTGTGTGAACATGAATGTAATGTCGGTGAGAAATACGTACTCCCCCAAGCTTAGGCTTTTGGCCTAAGTTGGTCTATGCCCACGGATCAAAGCTGCTCTCTCCGGTGTGCTGAGGAGGGTCCTCAGGGTGCCACTGGTTAGCGATCTCCTCCGGATCCCACTGATAAACAGACTAACGGCGAGGATCAAGTGGTGGCTCTGGCTCGGGCTCCGGAACTGATGTTAGGCTCCGGTAGGCATGAAGCCTCCGGCAGAATAAGGTACTTGCCTGAAAACATGTTGAACAAAGAAGGAGCAGACAAGGTAATAGGCTCAAAGTAATTTTTATCAAATAGCAGTCTATAGGTAAGCATCTTTTTCTTATTCTTAACAATAAAATCATGTGCCACCATACTCTTGTAGTCTAGAAAAATAGGAGGCAGCAACTTTTCCTCTTTCTCATAATGTCTAATAGGTATCTCAAAATATTTAGCAAGACGCGAAGCAAAGATACCCCCAAAGATGGGACCCTTCGTACGCTTCAGATTTAATCGCTTAGCAACAATAGCGCCTAAACTAAAAGTAGTATCACAAAACAAAGCATGGCGCAGAATAATAATATCAGGGGCAGTAAGATTTCCACAGTTCTCGCGACCAATTAAGCATCGACTAGCAAATATTGCAAAGTAACGTAGAACAGGAAAGTGTATGCTAGTAATGCTTGCATCGGAAACCTTCCTCCTTTCCCCTACAGCGATCATATCAATAAACCCTTCCACATCGTTATGATGTGGTTCCTCTATGCTTCCCTCAAAGGGCAACTTGCAAACCCCACAAAAGTCATAAAGTGACATCTCCTTATACTCGTCATATAAATAAAAATCCACCGAAGGTGGTGATCTCCTAGCATGGAAATGAAAATTTTGCACAAAAATATTAGTGAGTAGGAGATACTGATCAAGTTGGTCGTGGAGGAAGTCGATGAGGCCTGCATTCTCAGCTAAATAATAAAAATCATCATGAATCCCGGCTGCCTTCAAGAACTCATCACAAGGCCATTCACACGGCCGAACTTCCCCGATGCGAGGAAGATTATATTTGGGCTTCTTATCCTCCTCACTTTGCTTATCCCTTGAGCTTTGGCTGGAAGAGCCTCTCAATAATCTCTTCATCATTTTCTGAAATGTTTAGTAACTCAAAATAAAAGTGAACCAAACTCAACAAAATTGATAGCAACTACTCCCACAAGTGCCTAGTGACTATATCATGCATTAAAACTACTTGGGACCATTTAAATTTGACATGCAAGCTCAAGAACAGGGTCACCTAAGCAGGAAAATTTTGCAATAAATAAAGCACTAGAACAAAAACTAATTGGACCATTGGAGGAATCACATACCGAAGAACAATCCCCCAAAGCAGTTTTGTGAGTGGAGCTTTGAGCAAAGAGATCAAAAATCGCAACAAGATGAGCTAGAACACGAGTTTGAGCTATGTGGTCACTTTTTCTAGAGGAAGACGAAGTGTGTGGGTGCTGGAATAAGTGGAGGGGGGCCACCAGGGGCCCACGAGGCAGGGGGCGCGCCCTGGACCCTCGTGGCCAGGTGCTGGCTCCCCCTGACGTGTTCTCAGTGCCAGATATTCTTAAATATTCCAGAAAAAATCATATTTCAATTTCAGGGCATTTGGAGAACTTTTATTTTCGGGGTATATTGTTTTTATTGCAAGGATAATTTAGAAAACTGACAGAAAATACTACTTTTGCTTTATTTAATCTAAATAATGGGAAGTCAAAGGAGGGTACAGAGAGTTGTGCTTTCTAACTTCATCCATCTCATGCTCATCAAATGGAATCCACTAACAAGGTTGATCAAGTCTTGTTAACAAACTCATTCCGAATCGCATGAAACCAGAGAATTTTCGAATAGCACTAGGTTACCTCAATGGGGATATGCACATCCCCAATAACAAGAATATCATATTTCTTCTTGATAGTAGGAAGAAGAAATTCAAAACCTCCAATAATAATCGATGGAATTTTTTCAATAGAATTGATACTATGGACATGAGGTTGTTTCCCCGGGAAGTGTACCGTATGCTCATTACCATTAACATGAAAAGTGACATTGCCTTTGTTGCAATCAATAACAGCCAATGCAGTATTCAAGAAGGGTCTACCAAGAATAATCGACATACTATCGTCCTCGGGAATATCAAGAATAACAAAGTCCGTTAAAATAGTAACGTTTGCAACCACAACAGGCACATCCTCACAAATACCGACAGGTATAGCAGTTGATTTATCGGCCATTTGCAAAGAAATTTCAGTAGGTGTCAACTTATCAAATCAAGCCTACGATATAAAGAGAGAGGCATAGCACTAACACCAACTCCAAGATCACATAAAGCAGTTCTAACATAGTTTCTTTTAATGGAGCATGGTATAGTTGGTACTCCTGGATCTCCTAGTTTCTTAGGTATTCCACCCTTAAAAGTATAATTAGCAAGCATGGTGGAAATTTCAGCTTCCGGTATCTTTCTTTTATTTGTAACAATATCTTTCATGTACTTAGCATAAGGATTCATTTTAAGCATATCAGTCAAAACGCATACGCAAGAAGATAGGTCTAATCATTTCAGCAAAGCGCTCAAAATCCTCATCGTCTTTTTTGGATGGTTTAGGAGAAAAAGGCATGCATTTCTGAACCCATGGTTCTCTTTCTTTACCGTGCTTCCTAGCAACAAAGTCTCTCTTATCATAACTTTGATTCTTTGATTATGGGTTATCAAGATCAACAGCGGGTTCAATTTCTACATCATTGTTATTGCTAGGTTGAGCATCAACATGAACATCATCATTAACATTATCACTAGGTTCATGTTCATCACCAGTTTGTGTTTCAGCATCAGAAATAGAACTATCATTGGGATTCTCAGGTGTGTCAACAACAGGTTCACTAGAAGCATGCAAACTCCTATCATTTTTCTTTTTCTTATTTTTAGAAGGACTAGGTGCATCAACATTAGTTCTCTGAGAATCCTGCTCAATTCTCTTAGGGTGGCCCTCAAGATACAAAGGTTCCTGAGTCATTTTACCCCCTCTAGTCATAGGCAGGGTTGCTAGAGGGGTTGCCTCCTTGAGGTTTCCATTGCTGCTTCATTACCCTTGATTTCGGGCCAGTTTCCGGTTTCCCCGCGCGTGGTGCAAAGCCAATAGTGGTGGGGCCGCTCCAGTGATGGCCCGTGAATGACTTTAACGCATGGGGTAGAAACTGCCAATTTACTCTTCCCACAACGCGCCCTTATCCTTAGTCACGTATGCTGCATGCATCGCGTGGGGTAGGTAACGGAGGCACGAGGCGCGGGAGAGAATCTTGGAGAGGGCCCGCCCGCCTTGAATTGGCGGAGGAGGGTGGTGGTCACCCGTTGATGGAGCAGCTGCCCGTCCCCGCCCGGCCTATAAAAGAGAGGGGCGGAGGAGGGTGGAGTCATTCATCTTTGCATTCCCCCTCTTCTTCTCTTGTTCTCTGCTTTCGCCGGTGATGCCGAAGAGGAGAGCCTGGGCCAGCCCCTGGGTTCTCCTTGGGATCTCCCTTGGATCTAAGGGGAAGGTTCAGGCGGTGTGGCGCTGATGCCGGGAGTGGCAACCCCGGCGTGCTTGCCGCCGGGTCGCTCGTGGCCTTGACTTTGGTGGGAGGGGACGCGGCCAACACCATGCCGCGGCTCGAGATGGACACGGCGCGTGGTAGTTGACCGCTCCCCACTCTTCTTCCTTGCACGAGATCGGGGAGAAACCGTAGGAGAGATTCTCCGCTAACGGGGGCGAATCTAGCTCCTCCTGGGCACGGTTCTCTCGTCGAACGGGAAGGCTCCCTACTTTCTCACACGTCTTCAAGACGTGTTGTGCTTCCAACGCTAGGGCTCCCAGGGACGACCATGCTCTCGGTGGAAAGATTTAGAGAGCATGGTGCCCGGCGCGGTGGTCGTGCCGAGGTCTTTAGGTGGTAGTGATGCGAGCGGAAGCGACAACCCATGATGCATCAAGAACGGGGATGACCGTTCTAACGAGTCGTGTTTGCCGGTGACTCCGTGCCTCCCATCTGGTCCTCCGGCAGCGTTACCATCCATGCATGCCCTCCGATTTCTTCCTCCTTGCCGGGAAGCGGCGTCGTCCTGATCATGGGGAGACGCTGAATTCCAGCTCTGCCTGCCTCCGGCTCCTTCGACCTCTTCCTGTAGGAGATGGACAAGGGCAAAGGCGTAACGGGGCACTTTATCTTTTTTCTATCTTAAATCAGCATGCACTTGGCAAATTTTAATTCAAATAATGTAATCCCTCGAGTCCATCTTTGTGTTCTGTAATGCTTGTACTTGTATCGGCATATGAATGAAAAAGATGAGCCATGTCGGGAACCCGTGCATGTGTATGTCCATGCAGAGCTGGAGTGCCTCTTTAATGAAAATAAATGAGTTTTTCCCTGCAGGATATCCTGCCGGCACCCTCTTTGTTTGCCAAAGAGCTACGTCTGCCGTGGAACTGACAGAGGGGCCAGCCCCCCGCCAGCTCCTTTTTACCAAAGGCTACTGCGACCACCCTGAGTGAAGCAACGTTCGAGTCATGGATGGGAGCACCTGAGTTTCAAAAGAGAGGCGAGGTTTTCTCATGCAAAGTTATAGATTTACATAACACTAATTAAAAAGAGGTAAAACTTATCAGTTTGGCTTGCCAGGGATCGCTGTGCCGTGCAATCTTCTCATCCCTTGTTGAAGCCAAGTACATGGTAGGAACCTACAACTTCCATGTAGATGAGAATGAATGCAAGACGCAATCCTATCTATATGCATATGCAAATGCTCATGAAATTCTTATGCAATGATCTTGGTGTGCTCATGCATGCATGCAATCTTAATTGCCCCCCCCCCTACAGCGCTTCTTTATTTTTTCTTCCACGGGGTCATCGCCTCGGCTTTGTGCAAGGGGTTACATGCAGTTGAGTCAAGGCCTGTACAAAAGAGTGCCTGCCGGGCAGTGCCCGACAGCCTCGTGCCTTATGGGTAGTACTTGCGAAGATGCTCAATATTCCATGAGTTTTGCAACTGAGTGCCATCTCCGGTCTCTAGATGGACTGCGCCAGGCTGGTTACTCGTACCACCCGGTAAGGGCCTTCCCACTTTGGTGACAGCTTGTTTGTACCCTTGGCGGACTGAACGCGCCTAAGGACAAGGTCACCTTCCTCAAAACACCGGGCATGAACCCTGCGGTTGTGATAGCGACGCAGGGCTTGCTGGTAGCGTGCAGCACACGTAGTAGCCCGGAGACGGTTCTCCTCGAGTAGCACAGCGTCATCACGCTGGTGCTGATCTTGCGCTACTTCATCATTGGCAAGCACTTGAGGGGACCCGTAAATGAGTTCCGTGGGGATAACTGCTTCTACCCCGTAGACCAGGGAGAAGCGAGTATGCCCGGTAGCTCGGTTAGGTGTCACCCTGAGGGACCAGAGAACTACCGATAGCTCCTCGATCCACCGTCTGCCATGCTTCTGCAGCGTATCAAAAGTTCTTCTCCTGAGTCCACGTAGCACTTCAGCGTTCGCCCTCTCAGCTTGTCCATTGCTCTAGGGGTGTGCCACAGAGGCGAATGAGATCTTGCATCCGAAGGTACATATTGCATGAAGGTGTGGCTCGTGAATTGGGTGCCATTATCGGTGATGATCCTTGCCGGAAGTCCAAAACGACACACCAATTCTTTCAAGAACTTGATAGCTGACTGAGCAGTCACCTTTCTCACGGCAGTCACTTTCGACCACTTTGTAAACTTGTCGATAGCGACCAAAGAGAATTCAAAGCCCCCGATTGCTCGGGGGAAGGGGCTGAGGATATCGAGCCCCCAGACCGAAAATGACCATGATAAAGGGATTGTCTGAATGGTTTGAGCAGGCAGGTGTGTTTTCTTGGAATGGATCTGGCAGGCTTCACATGTCATGATGAGCTCGACCGCATCTTGGAGGGTTGTGGGCCAATAGAATCCTTGCCGGAATGCTTTCCCAACCAATGCCCTTGATCCAATGTGTGAGCCGCACATTCCTCTGTGAATCTCAGCCAGCATTTCCTTTCCATCCTTCCGGCAGACACACTTTAATTTCACACTGTTGGGCCTCCTTCTGTATAGAGTGTCATCGACAAACTGATACATACAGGCCCTCTGGGCTACTTTCTCAGCTTCATCTTGGTCGCCGGAAGTTCTCTGGTTTGGAGGAAGCGGACGATGTGCCTTGCCCAAGTTGGAGCCTGGGGCTCGGCAACAAGGACTAGCAGCACCTCCTCTGCTGCGGGAGCACCAGCCTCGTTCACGGGGTCCATGGGCCCGGCTGGATGGGGTGGTCCGACAGTCTGTGAGGAGTTGTTTCCGGCAGGGTCTCTACTGGGAGCATATGGCTCGACCGGGAGAGGCTTACCGTAGTCCAACTTTCTCCTTTTCCGCGCCATTGTGGCTGGTGATACGGAGGGCTGAGAGAGACGAAGAACAAAAGTTCCTGGTTCCACAGGAAGCTTTTGCGCAGCACACTTTGACAGGTGATCAGCTATGTTGTTCACAGGGTATGTGCTCTGTTTGCAACCCATCAAAGTGCTCCTCCAATCTCCTCACTTCCTCGACGTATGCTTCCATCAATGGGCTTTGATAATCCTTGTTGACTTGTCTCACCACAAGTTGTGAATCTCCTCGTATGATCAACTTCTTGATTCCCAATTCTGCTGCAATTCTGAGCCTGGCAAAGAGCCCTTTATACTCAGTTGTATTGTTGGTGACTTCTTCCCGGGCAAAGTCCATTTGGACAACATACTTCAAGTGTTCCCCGGAGGTGGCAACGAGAAGCACGCCAGCCCCTGCACCTTGTAGGGAAAAAGCACCATCAAAATACATAATCCATTCTTGGGGTGATTCCTTGCCGGGGATAGATGTCTCTGTTACTTCCTCATCAGGAGTTGGTGTCCATTCTGCAATAAACTCTTCCAGTGCCCTGCTCTGAATAGTTGATGTGCTCTCAAACTTCAAACCAAAGTTGGATAACTCCAAAGCCCACTCCACTATTCTGCCAATAGCCTCAGGGTTTCGGAGTTTCCTTTGCAATGGAAAACGAGTGACAACCGTGATCTCATGGGCTTGGAAGTAGTGGTGCAGTTTCCTTGAGGTCATGATGAGACCAAAGATCAACTTTTGCATGCCAGAGTACCTTGACCTAGCACCTTGTAATAAGGAGCTAACGAAGTACACTGGGCGTTGCACCACTTTCTTCCCCGCCACGTCCTTGGGGTTGCTTTCGTTGCCGTGCTCATCGCTGCTCTGATCCTTTTCCAACTCTGCCATTATCTTCCCACTTTCTGCCTCATCCACTTCTCGCCGTGCTACCAAGGCCACACTAACCACTTGGTTGGTTGCCGCCAAGTATAGCAACAACGACTCTTGGGGCTTGGGTGCAACCAAGGTAGGCATAGATGATAGGTCGGCCATTAATTCTTGCAGAGCTGCATCTGTTTCCGGGGTCCACTTCATAGGCCCTGCCTTCTTCAAAATTTTAAAGAATGACGGGGCATGCTCGGCAGACATGGAAATGAATCTACTTAGTGCGGCAATGCATCCCGTCAAGTGCCTTACATCCTTAACTGTCCTGGGTGCTTGGATCTGCTCGATGGCTTTGATCTTGTCGGGGTTACCTTCGATCCCCCGATGGGACACGAAGAAACCAAGCAGCTTTCTGGAGGGGACACCAAACACACACTTCTCCGGATTAATCTTCAAATTGATCTTGCGCAGATTAGCAAATGTGTCGTGGAATTGTCACGACAGATGTCCTAGTGTGAGGACTTAGTCGTGAGGCCAACGCATCTATGTGGTAGCTTGAGAGGGGTTGATCGGAATTGAGAGACGCAACACAAGACAAGGGTTTAGACAGCTTTGGGCCCCAGGAAACATCATCCGGTAACAACCCTACATGTTGTTTGTGGCTAGGTCTCATTATCATCACGAGGGAGTCGTCGTATCTCCGGCCCTCCTAGTTGTGTCTAGCCTTAACGATTATTCAACTTGTCCCTCTTGGAGTGCCCCGCCCCTCTTTATATAAGTTGAAGGGGCGGGTTACATGTAGAGTCAAACTCGGGTTAGGACTTAACCTATTCTGACGTCTTACCATGAGCTTCTTAACGTCTGCCGGCTTACCAATATCTGTCGGCTTACAATCTGGCTTACCATCTATCGGCTTACCATCTGGCTTACAATCTGTCGGCTTACCATCTGGCTTACCTTCTGCTGGCTTACCATCTGCCAGCTTATAATCTGTCCGCCGGCTTACAATCTGGCTTAACTGTCCGCCGGCTTACAATCTGGCTTAACTGTCTGTCGGCTTACAATCTACCGGCTTATAATCTGTCGGGTCACCAATGAAACACCAAATCCCAGCCGGGTCATACCTCCGGCAGGGTCCCACCGCGGGGTATATCCCCGACATTAGCCCCCAGTTTTATTTGGATTTGTCCATGTTAAACAGATCCTGTAAAACAAACACAAGAACAATTTTGACAGATTATGCTCTGGGTTAAGAACTCTTGTAAATGGCACCTGATTATCCTTAACACCTTGGTATTTCCTTCTTCTAGAAAATCCGGGTTAATAGACCAGCTTCATAATCAATTTGCCGACGTTGGTTTCAAACAGGAAAAATTGTGAAGAATAATTCTTTTGACTCAGCTCCCAATGAGGGAGTCCTGGATTAGGGGGTCCTCGGACAGCCGGACTATATACTTTGGCCGGACTGTTGGACTATGAAGATACAAGATTGAAGACTTCGTCCCGTGCTCGGGTGGGACTCTCCTTTGCGTGGAAGGCAAGCTTGGCAATTCGGATATGTAGATCTCCTTCTCTGTAACCGACTCTGTGTAACCCTAGCCCCCTCCGGTGTCTATATAAACCGGAGGGTTTAGCCGTAGGACGAGAACAATCATAATCATAGGCTAGCTTCTAGGGTTTAGCCTCTACGATCTCGTGGTAGATCAACTCTTGTAATACTCATATCATCAAGATCAATCAAGCAGGAAGTAGGGTATTACCTCCATCGAGAGGGCCCAAACCTGGGTAAACATTGTGTCCTCCGCCTCCTGCTACCATTAGCCTTAGACGCACAGTTCGGGACCCCCTACCTGAGATCCGCCGGTTTTGACACCGACACCCAATGCTTAACAAAAAATATTGGTTTTGAAATACTCATCTGATTTTTCGCCGGCTTGAAGATGTAGAACTTGCCCATT
Organism: Triticum dicoccoides; assembly: GCF_002162155.2. Classification (NCBI taxonomy): domain Eukaryota; kingdom Viridiplantae; phylum Streptophyta; class Magnoliopsida; order Poales; family Poaceae; genus Triticum; species Triticum dicoccoides. The sequence continues at coordinate 267,767,321 of NC_041388.1, forward strand.
TATGATTATCAAAAGAGCCGGTTTGTAAGTATTGATGGCACCGGGTCATAATTGTTGTTACATCAAACTTGAAAATGTACCTCCCTTATATGCATATCACTTGTAGCCCCCAAGTCTTAAGAAGGGAGCGTAGTAACCACTTAAGACTTGCTTCAATGTAAATGTTACAACCTTGAAGAAATCCAAGTTGTTCATCTCAGTCACTAGTCAAAACTAAATATTCCACATATGTAGCTCCCAAGTGTCGGGTTGTCATGCTTGCAGCAACCTGGGACTTGTAATTGCCTTAAGCTCATAAAAAAACTTCAACCAGCGTAGCCCCCAAGGGTCGGGTCATTATGCAATAATGAGTAGGGACTTTGTAAATATGATCATGTATACTTGAGTAGCAACGTGTAGCCTCCAAGGGCCGGCTCAGTAAGATAATAGTGAGCTAGTACTTTCATTGAAAATAACATCATATGATGTAACCCTCGTCATAGGGCTCGAACCCACGTCCACAAGGTTAAGAGCTTTGTACTCTACCAACTGAGGAGTGGACCTTTCAATACAATGGATTAAAGCTTGTGTACCTTGAATTTTTGACAGGAGCAATTAGTAGCCCCCAAGGGCCGGCTCATTACCATGTGATGAGTCGGGTCTTCAATAAGGCAAGTAAAAAATGATCTTGCATTAGCCCCCAAGTGTCATGGTGCATGCTTGCAGCGACATGGGACTTACATATTTGATATTAACCATGATTTGAATAATGTAGCCCCCAAGTGCCGGGTCGTAAGCCTGCAGCGACTCAGGACTATTCCTTCCATTGCAGAATAAATCATATCCATTGATAAAGAAATAATAGCCATTGCGCTGAAGCAACTTTGAAAACCTTAATCATAATGCTGGTTATTGATAACCATAATAAAAATCCAGCCATGTTGGTAGATCATCCTACACTGGCGACTTATAGTCCAAAGCCAGGTCGGGTTAATAAACACCGGATAATTTCATATATGAGCCATAAGCATCATAACCCTCATTGATATTTAACCATGTATTAACATGTCACAATAGAAGAACCTCAAAAAATGTTCAAAAAACAAATCAAAGCGGGAAAACGAGGCTTTCATAGGCCGCCAAGCCTAAAGCTCCGAGGCTTTCATGGGCCGCCAAGCCACTGAGTTAACCTTTTACACTTTGTGAAACCGGCCTCACATGACCGCCGTTTTAACCTTGACAAGTTTAGGGTCTATGTAAGATTGACTGTCAAGAGTACGGCTGTCGGCGTTCTGGGAACGGGGGTCCCTAGACTTGCCTGCCTGCGGCCCGCGGTGTGGCTCCACCAGTGGCCCAGTACGGCCCGTCTTCATCAACCAACACTCAAGACCCTCGCGAGGGGCCAAGCCTCGCGGGGCGGACGACACAAGGCCTCCTCAGTAGGGACCTCACCAGGCAGGCTCGCGAGGAGGCGGAGAGATCAAGGCAAGGGGTACCTCGCGAGGTGCCCATGACACAAGCCATGACGACCAAGGCCAGGCGGGCGCCAGCCCGCGCGGTGTCCTCATTTCCTCTTTGGTGCAAAGGGGGCAAGCACAGGCGTGGAGTACCGAGGCATCAGGCAAAAGTTTCCATATCTATGCAACAAGACCAAGGCCAGCAGGATGGTAGGACGGAGGTCGCCATGGAGCCCAAGACGGCGTCACCACCAGCGCCTTTCGCGGGCGAAGACCACCTTTAGTCAGGATAGCTTGTACTAGTTGTCCCCTTTTAAAATGGCCGTTGTTGGATCCCTTCCCGCTCAATATTTGGGAAGAGGACCAGGGCCTCTATAAATAGAGCTAACCACCAAAGTAGAAGGGGATCGAATCCTTTTGAAGCAGAACACCTCACCGGCTCAAGAACACCTCCCCTCGCGAGGTTGTTCTTCCCTTTTACTGTTCATCATCAGCCCAAGAGGCAATCCACCACACCACACACAGGAGTAGGGTATTACACCACAACGGTGGTCTGAACCTGTATAAATCTTGTGTCTCTTGTGCTGTGAGTTGATCGAGCTAGCTTAGAGATCACGGCGAGGCTGAGGGCGTGTTTCGGTAGGAGGAAATCTTCGTGCGCACCCTAGTGTCTGAACCTTAAGGGTTTTGCCGGAACCCGATATCCGACAACGGCTTGTCATTCCAGGATTACCTGGGCAGAGTGGCTATTTCTACAAAGCAGGAGAACCCAGAAGGTTTTGGTGAATACACCTGGTGTTTCAAACCAGCTCACAAGGGTAGTAACGCTATGTTCTCTTTGGTGAATACACTTGTGTTTGAACAGGAAGCCCCCAAGTGCTTGTGGCATTGAGCCGATCAAGAGGGATATTCACAGCTATGTTCTCTTTGGTGAATACACCTATGTTTGAACTGGAAGCCCCCAAGTGACCTTTGAAATTGTGGCATTGCGCTGATCAAGAGGGATATTCACAGCTATGTTCTCTTTGGTGAATATACCTATGTTTGAACAGGAAGCCCCCAAGTGACCTTTGAAATTGTGGCATTGCACCGACCAAGAGGGATATTCACAGCTATGCTCAGTGAGCAGGAAGCCCCCAAGTGACCATTGAAGCAGGGTACCTATGTTTGAGTTGTGCTTTGCATCAGACTCTCTATGGTCCCTTTAATTTTTTTTGAGAACTCGAACTTTGCGAGAGATAAATTATTCTTAAGCCGGAATTTTAAACCGGATATTGAGAGCTTCAAAGCTTTGTGAGAGACAGATTTCTCTTGAACCGGATTTTAAACCAGCATTCTTCATTTTGAGCCGGAAATTTTCTGACGGCCTTTAAATTTCCATCAATATAGTAGTAGCCTCCGAGACCGGCTTATAATCCCTCCACTGACCCAGAGTTCTTGAATCTACTTTAAACTGGCAATCATTTACTGAGTCATATCATCGTAGCCCCGGGGTCTCAAGGCGACTCGAGGAGTTGGCTTGAGATTCTCCATATTTGACTGTGATATAAATCGGTATGAGTCATTCAACAGCTCAGTGATATAATAGTCTTTCACAGTAGACAACTTGTCCTGCATTTAGAGAACTTGCAAGCCAAAGTAATTACTCTTTTAAAGAAAGAAATATGTAATATAAAAATATATTGAATGGATTTCACCTGATATGTTAAGCCAGAAATTATCCACATAATCATGAACATTGCACCCAATCTGACTATGAAGAAAATTCTGCACACATCGCTGGTAAGTCGCCTAGGCACTCTTGAGCCCAAAAGGCATAGACACATAGCAGAAGGCTCCAAAGGGAGTGATAAAAGCTATCTTCCCCTGGTCTTTAACTGCCATCTTGATTTGATGATAACCAGAATAAGCATCCAAAAAACTCAAACGCTCACAACCCGCTGTAGCATCAATGATTTGATCAATACGAGGGAGAGCAAAAGGATCAGCCGGACAAGCCTTGTTTAAGTCCGTGTAGTCCACACACATACGCCAAGTGCCATAATTCTTAAGCACCAACACCGGATTAGCCAACCACTCGGGATGAAAGACTTCAACAATGAACCCAGCCGCCAAGAGCCAGGCCACTTCTTCACCAATGGCCTTACGCCTCTCCTCATTAAAGCGACAAAGGAATTGCTTGACCGGCTTAAACTTTGGATCAATATTAAGAGTGTGCTCAACGAGTTCTCTTGGTACACCTGGCATATCAGAAAGTTTCCATGCAAAGATGTCCCGGTTCTCACGATGAACTCGATGAGCACGCTTTCCTATTTTGGATCCAGGCTAGCACTGATACTGAACTGCTTGGATAAATCGCCAGCATATGATGATATTAAATACTTCAAAGTTTTGTCTTCTAAGTTTTGGGTTATCACCCTTGTTGCATTGGTATCATAAGCCGACAGTGCGACTCAATATCACGGGTATGATATTTTTGTTATAATTATACATGATTATGTTTAAACAAGCCCTGGTCATGCACTATTTTAGTCACCAGTGGTTTTATATGGGGTATTATGACCCGCCCTGCGGTAAACCGCCAGGGCTCTTGTGATCTACTTGTATGCAGGATAAGACTAAATCTCATTTGCATAAATCAACGTCATCATAAGGATATAATGATAGTTTCCAAGTGGCAGATCAAACAGTGTTGGGCAAAACACAAACGTGCACGATGGCACGACAGAGCAAAGTTTTTACTAGCCTATTACATGACTCAAGGAGCCAAAATGATTAAGTGTTTTCAGAAGATCAAATATATGAACCGCCCAGCGGATCAATCTTCTTGGCCCTGACGGCTTGAAGCTTCTCGATCATCCTTCTCCGGTTCTTCGTCCTCCTCTGCTGCCTGAAATTTGGTGATGACCAATCAATGCCACACAAGGCTTGGAATTCAGCTTCATCATCTATAAGCTCGGACGGTTCAACTTCAAGAGCGAAATTGTGCTTATGGATTGGGGGAATTAGATCCATCACTTTATAAGCCAGCGTGGGCATCTTCTGATTCTCCATGTCATAAGCCGGTTGATATCTTGAAAGATCCATTTCATTGGCAATCAGGCTGGCCAGGGGACATATCTCCTTCACACAGGCAGCAAAGTATTTCTTCTCAAAGGGAGTGCCATCTTCCTTTAAGCTTGGATACCCAGTAGCCAAATCGGTCGGGTCTAGCTCTGCTAGCCATGCCTTGGCCCGGCTTAAAGCTGTCACAGCATCGGCTCTGGCAAATGATCGCTTCATCTCATTAATCCTCTGAGGAAGAACAGAAAGCTTTTTCAAGACATCACTCAAGAGAGTAGGTGCTTGATTAATTGGAGAAATTGTGGCCAGTGCATGATGTGTTCCAGTATATAACTGTTCCACAAGTGTATAAACAGCCTTGAGATTCACAAGCATCTCTTGACTCAGATTGTTGCTCCTGGGACCTGCATCATAATTATGGATGGGTTAGAGGCGGTTTATCATCAAAGAAGAGATTCAAATTTTTTACTAGCAAGGTGACTCACCAAAGATAGCAGAAACCATCTGGGTTACACGGTGTCTTAAACCGGTAAGCTCAGTGGTCACCTCCTGAAGAGCCGCCTCTGATTTTTCAGCCCGTTGTATCAAGGCAGTTTTCTCTTAAGCCCAGGCGTTTCTTTCAGCCTCAAAATTTGTCTTTAGTGTTTCAGTTTCAGCCAAGCTAAACTGGAATATTGAGTCCCCCTTCTGGGTCTCAGATTCTTGGTGCTCTAGCCGGGCTTTCGCGTCAGTCAATTGCAATTGAAGTTGAGCAGTGGTGTCCTGTACATACCCCGGTTCAAAATCATGTTTGTATTTGGGTTACAAAAAGAAAGTCCCAAGCACTTTGCAAGCAACAACACTTGGCACTTGGGGGCTAATGCCTGCCGAAAAATTATTCATACAACGGCTTATGTGACTAAGTGCCAAGCACTTTGCAAGCAAGAGCACTTAGCACTTGGGGGCTAATGCATATTGCTCGCATTTTACTATTATCTTATGATGACCCGGTTGTGTTGTGAACAAACACAACCGGCTCATGGGGGCTACACAAGTAAGCTTTGATTCATAAACAACAATGAACAAGACCGGTTCATTCATGCTGATTAAACCGGCCCTTGGGGGCTATGGATGCAGTGTTAATAATTAAATATCTGCTTTAACTCAGATGGTATAAGCCGGATTTTGAAATATTCTATCAAGTCTACAACATATTCAATTCTATCATATACAATAGACTTGGGGGCTGACAGGATATGCATAACTCATTAAAGAAGGAGTTCATACCTGAAACTTTTGATGCATCTGCTTCACCATGTCAACTTCAAGATCGCGGCTGGTGTGCACTTGATTGAGATAACCATAGTATACTTCACCAATGCTCAGTTGAGAGTAGTTGGCAATGTCAAATCTCACTTTTCGTTTCTCAACATATTCTTCTTTGGCAGAATGTTTGGCCAAGACAGTAGGTCTTTCTGGCTCTCTAAAGCCAGTGCTAGTAATCATCACATCATCGGCATGAGTTTCAGCCAGTTTAATTGGTCTTGAGGATTCAATATTCAAAGGATTGTTTGTCTGGTCAATGGAAGAGTCAGGACTTTCTGGTGGAATGTCAAGAACAGGTTCTTCTTGTTGTGGTGCGGAGGTGTCAGACGCAGGAATTTGTTGCTCTGGTTCATGGGCTTTGGGGTCTTCGGCCGGCTTAGTCACCTTTGCCTTCTTGCTGGTTTTTGCTTTTCCACTGCATGAGTTATGAGAAGTCAGTACAAAGATAAGAACCTAAGGAGGAAGCAAATAATAAGTAATTGTTATTACCCAGGAGCAGTTTTGAAAGCCGACAGTTGGGACTGTGATGAGTCGCCAGAAGAGGAGCGAGAAGTCTCCTGATAATTTGAATCGGAAGAATTAAGTGGTCGGCGGATGAGACCCGCCAAAGGACAAAAGGAGTTTAAATCAGGGATGACCTCGTTCCGATGTTTCCTTGGAGTGTTTGGTAAGCCGGAAGATAATTCTTCACCTCTGCTGGTCCGAGTCTGTCGCCAGCTCTTGTGTTGCTGTTGCTTCAAAAGAAAGTGAGGATCCAGATGAGCTAAGGGGTGTGAAAAGCTTACTTTCTGGGTTACTCTTCGAATTTTCTGTCTTGGCAAAGGCTCGGAGTCAGAGGAAAGGATAGTTACCTCTTCCTCGCCAGCTTGACTGGCCCTCGTGTCATCCTGATGATAATCAATGTCAATAAGATAGTTGAAAAAGGAGCCAAGAGAATCAAGAGCTACCTTCGACTCAGAGCTGTTGTCCAGTTCAAACAGCTCAGAAGTACTGGATTTCTTTTTCTTCTTCTTGGCGGCTTTCTTGGCAGCCCTGGCCTTCTTGGCAGCTTCATGGTTATATTTATTTTTCCAAAAATCAAAGTCAGCCTGTGAAAGTCATCAAAGTTGAGTTAATAGAATATTTGAATGATGTAGGTAAAAGTAAGTAATTCAAAGACTCACATCTAGTGGCGGGTTAAGTTTGCAGAAAGGGTTCATACCCACTTTGCTGCAGTCTTCCGGATCTTCATTCAGAAGGCTCTTGGTCATCTCATTGATTGCATCACCATTTAAACACACGGAGCTGTGGCGTAGTGGATCCTTTTTACCACCCATGTAGGTACACATTAAGCCGGATCGGCGACTCAAGGGTATGATCCGCCAAGCAACCCAGCATCGAACCAAGTCAATGCCAGTTAAACCGTTTCCCAGCAGAGCCTTGACCTTTGCAATGGTGGGGGCGAGCTTTGCACGTTCAGCAGCGGTAAGCTTCTCAGGAAGATGATGTTTTGAATCAAGATGCTGGGCACGATAGCCTGGCAGTGGGTTCTCGTTAGCTGGAGAGGTATCTTTGCAATAAAACCATGTATGGTTCCAATGGTGACTCAGCAACAAGCATAGGGGAAGATGGCATCTCTTCTTTGTTGAATTGAGATTCCGCCAGGTTCCAAGTTGGGTCCGTTCGTAAACTCGTTTTGGCGGTTCAAATAAAAATGTTCTGTGAGCAATTCGACACTGGTCTCCTCTTGAAGGTATACTTTGTAGAAAACTTGAAAGTTGCAGATGTTTGACACGGAATTAGGTCCGATGTCTTGAGGATGAAGCTGAAAGAAGTGCAGACATCTCGAAAAAATTTAGAACCGGGCAGTGAGAAGCCCCGATTCATGTGGTCAGTAAAAACAATGACCTCATCATTCTTTGGCCGAGGTCTTGCTTCTTCTGGATTGGGGGCGCGATAATGCATGACAGTTTTTTCTGGTAAATAGCCGGTTTTGACAAAGTCTTTGAGCGTGTCCTCAGTGAGAATGGAGGGAACCCAATTACATGAAGTGGCTGTCTTCGGCGGCATTGTGAAGAAAGAAGCCTAAAAGAAAGAACAATTTGGCCGGTTTAAGTTGATTCATTAAGCCGGAGGTAAAACACTACATCACATCTATGGAATGGCGGCTTAAAAGGGGCCTAATGACATATGACTGGCTATAACTGGTGATGTAAGCCGCCATGACAATACTGATAGTTAAGATCTATCAAGAAGGAAAATTTTGCTAGTGATGGACAAACAGATTTCACAGACTGACGCTATAATTTTGGATCGGTGGTAATTCAGAAAATGCTGTAAATTCTAAACCTAAAGCGGCAGCAGAGGAGTTCATGTGCTTTGATGAGATCTTCTATGGAGAAAAAAATATTCTAATACTAAAAACAAAGGCTAAACTGCTACCGCACGAGTTCTATACTATATTCAGATCAGAAGCTACCGAGATTGAAGAAGAAAGCGAAGAACACCGAAGAACAGGGCTAACCCTAATGCAGATCTGACGCATAGGAGATGAACACTTACAGATGCAGATGAACTGCAGTGGAGCGCCGGTGTTTTCTGGACCAGTCGGGTTGAGTTGGTGTAGCGGTCGGAGGACGGCAGCGGCGAAGCTCGAGGCGGCAGAGGAGTCGCGAGAGGAAGAAGAAGATGAGAAGGCAAGGGGGGAAAGTGAATGGAGGGTTGTGACCCTATTTATAAGGAGAAGGGTAACAGGAGGCGCGTAGAACGAGGATGCCAAAGAATGATTATCCAGCCGTTTGGACAACTTGATTTTTGGAATGGTTATTAAGGATAAGGATTTGTTAAGATATATTGGATATTGTGTAAAATTAATGGCAGATGACGTCACGGCGGGTTACCACAATCGCAGGAGATGATGTCATGGCGGGTTATGAGATCTCGCACAAATAAAGAAGGAAGGATTTTTTCTAAGTATTGAAGATTGACATGAACAAGTTCAAATCAATCTAGGGCCTAATGTTGGGGATATATTTATTAGGTATGACCCGCCCAGGAGGGTGCCGGGTTATACCTATGGCAATTCATTAATACAAGCCCATAAGGATGTTGAAGGTGGCGGTTCATGAAGCGAAGGCCCAAGAGAGACTTAAGGCCCATAGGGGTAAATCGCCATATATGTATGACTTATATTGTAAGGCAAGTATGTTTAGTGACCAAGCCAGACACATTGTCTATGAGCTGGCCGGGACTCTGTGAGCCACTGGGCGTCAACCTATGTATATAAAGGGACGACCCGGCGGCGGTTCAGGGCAAGAAACAAGAGATCGAAAGCTAGGTCAAGAGTATTCGCTCCCTGGTAATCGAGACATAAGCAATACCACCTCAAATTGGATTAGGCCTTTACCTTCACCGCAAGGGGCCGAACCAGTATAAACTCTCTGTATCCTTTGTCCCGTTTAACCCCTTTAAGCTAACCTAGTTGCGATGGCTCCATGACTAAGTCCTCACACTAGGACATCTTCCATGACTATTCCACGACAGTGCACATGTTGCTTTCCCTGTTACGTCGCCCCTTGGAGCGTCGGCGTTGCCTCCGATGCTTGGGGGGCTCCTCCTAGGGTTACCATCCCTTTTGGGGGTACCGTCCCCATTGGTGCCATCGCAGTCGTCCTTGGGGGTGTCCACCGTGTAGATGTTGTAGGTAGATGTGGCCGTCCATCGGCCGGTGGTGGGAGGGGTCATGGCCTCACTATCGTCATCCATGTCATCAACCTCCTCGGAGGCATAGTCCAGCATGTCGGTTAAATCCTTGACCGTGGCTATCAGGTGGGTGGTGGGTGGGATGTAAAATTCACTGCGGCCTACCTCAAGGCTCTGTCAAGCATGAGCCGGGGACGGTTCATCGACAATAGTCATAGTCTGGATCCCATCAAGCGCTTCGTTTAACACAGCGAGGCTAACCGGACTGGTGGAAGAGATTTCCTCGGAGCTGACCTCCTTCACAATGGTGGGGAGGGGTGCAGGTTTGGCCAAGGTGAGATCCTGGTCTTCCGACGTTGTATCTACATCAAAGCCCTCCACCGGATCTATAGCGAGTCCGGCTAGGGCTGCCTCCCAGTCTTAGGGAGCCAAACTCCCGTTAGGGCTCGAAGTCGTATCCTCGACAAGGAGGGATGTTCCGTACGGGATTGATTCCTGGTCTTCGGACGTGAGGGCCGTACCTAAGCTCGAAGTTGACAGTGCAGTAAAAAATGATCCAGGAATCAGATCGGAAAGAGGTCGCGAAGTTGAAGCTTCGGGCGTCGTGGTGGTTCCAAGTGAGGCTGAGAAACCGGTGAAGATCAGGTTGCCCCAAGCATTGGTGACGTATTCAAAGTTACCAAACCAGATCTGATACTTGGGGGCGAAGCTGTCGACCATGTTGAGGCGACCGACCGAGTCGGCGTGCAAGACGACGTTGCCGAACGCGAAAAGTTGCCCAGGGACAAAGATGTCCCCAGAGCTAATGTCGTCTCCAATGATCAGGCGAGCCATCGACCCTTCAGCGATCCAACAGCAGAACTCTCAATGAAAGCACCAATGTTGGTGTCAAAACCGGCGGATCTCGGGAAGGGGGTCTCGAACTGTGGACCTTGGATTGATGGGGAACAGTAGACGTGGGACACGATGTTTACCCATGTTTGGGACCTCTCTAAGAGGTAAAACCCTACGTCCTGCTTGATTATATTTCTTGTGTATAATGGGGTTACAGAGTAGATCTACCATGAGATCATACGAACTAAACCCTAACTAGTAGGATCGTGATTCTTCCTCTAGCCTCTACGGACTAAGCCCCCTGGTTTATATAGACACCAAGGGTACTAGGGTTTACAGATAGTCGGTAATCATGGAAACACTGAATCTTTCATCTTGACTTAGGGTGCACACCAAGGCACAAAAGGTCTTCGGTCCAGATACAACGCAGCCCACCAATCTGGGCCATAGGATACAGGCCGGCATCCCGAGAACCCCCTAATCCAGGACACCCTCAGTAACCATAGACATGAATGAAACCCCTTCGTTCAATGACCGATAGCGGAACCGTGGACGTCCATATTGGTACCTATGTTACACGCATGATATTCTAGTGAACCTTTGGTTATTATGTGATGTTTCCCTTTGCTTCGCAATACTTTACAAAACCTGGTGTGCATCGCTATCCTCTTGAGTCATCGCCATGCTCACTATACCATTGCTCCCATTACCGGTTTTGTTCTTCTTTCTCGTTGACATGTTCCGGCATCCCTATGATGTAGTAACCTGTGTCTTGCCAGACGATGATGGATGCCTTCACACCGAGAGGGCCCTAAAAATATCTCTCCATCGTCGGAGGAGAAAATCCCACTCCTGAGATGTCCGGTCACTTGTTAAACTTTTCGGTGAGCCCGTTTGAGCAACCCCAAAGCCCACCATCCAGTAGGAAGTGATCGAGACGCTCTCATGGTCTGAGGAACTAAAACACATACTAACACTCTGTGTTGTAACAGATGATTTCAGACGATATAATCACATAGTATAACAGACAAGTATTGGGTCGATTCAATATGATCGTTCTTCTAACGCCATACCCTCAATGTTGTTTTAGGACTATCGTTACACTTAACGATATCCTAAGATTCGGAAAACGTGATCACCAACAACACTTGAGCCAGTCTTAGAGGCGGGCCCGGGAACCTATTGTTTATTGTTTATCATTTCACACATGCATATGATTTTTCCACTGAATCGCATATTCCAGGATCATAGCAGTTATAGCATGAAATATAAACTCTTAATTATGAGTAACAAAAATATAATAATACAATATTATTGCCTCTAGGGCATATTTCCAACACATGCCCTGGCCATTGGCATAACACCTTCCACCCAAATCATCGACCCATCCTCCAAATAAGCGTCTCCCCAAGCCATGGTGCACAAAGTATAGCCAGGAGCGCAAGGAGCATTTGGCGGCAGAGAATCAAATCGCGGCAACACGCGCGGATGAGGTCTCGATAGCTGCCATTCGTGTCGACCCCCAGATCTTGGATGAGAACCTCGCCATCGAGGCCACCATCGACGCCTCGCACGTTGACACCGACACATGGTTGGCTGCTTTAAACGACAGTTCATTGCATTTTCTCGAGGCCACCATCGGTGCCTTCGACAAAGACTACGAGGTGTTTTCTCAGCGTGCCTGTGCTTACCTCAACTCGAGAGCCAGCAGTTTGGTGCCCGGAACGGCTCAAGCAACTCACCACTACGAGGAGGGAACCCCACGATGTGGAGGCCTCGCCCTCTTCCAAGTCCAAGGAGCCAATCGTCATCAATATCTCAGACGATGAGGAGTAGCTTGTCTTATTACCTCACTCTAAGGACCTATGTTTAGTTAGCTAGCTATGTCGGTTAAGCATGTTCGGTTTACCTGTTGCATGTGTTGCTCCTGCCTTTCCTTAACAAATACTAGTGAATTGTCCTATGCACTTTTACCATGCAATCTAATCCTCTAGTATATAAGTTCTATACACCACGCAATGTGGTGCTCACTTATTAATTGTTTGGTTCAATTCTGCAATGTGATGTTCAATTCTTGTGGGTGCAATTTTGTATTGTCTTCCATGTCAGAAATAAATCGAATTTGGTTGTACAAAATACATGAGAAACAAATACAATTGCTATATTTCCAAGTTGTCATGCTTGGTTTGGTTAACGGTCTGATCTTCTAGTATGTTATATATTGTGCAATGTGGTGCTGAGTTAATGTTAGTTCATTTTTTATGGTGTTTAGTTAACTGTTTGGTTCAATTCTGCAATGTGATGTTCAATTGTTGTGGCCTTGTGGGTGCATTTTTTTTTCGTCTTCCATGTGAAAGAAAATCGAATTTGGTTATACTAAATACATGAGAAACAAATACAATTGTTATATTTCCAAGTTGTTAAGCATGCTTGGTTTGGTTAACTGTTTGGTCTTCTATTAGGAGTATGTTATATTGTGCAATGTGGTGCTGAGTTAATGTTTGGTACATATGTTGTGGTGTTTAGTTAACTGTTGGTTCAATTCTGCAATGTGATGTTCAGTTGTCATGGGTGCATTTTTTTTATTATCTTCAATGTGAGAAATAAATCGAATTTGGTTGTACTAAATACATGAGAAACAAATACAATTGCTATATTTCCAAGTTGTTAAGCATGCTTAGTTTGGTTAATTGTTTGATCTTCTATTAGGAGTATGTTATATTGTGCAATGTGGTGCTCAGTTAATATTTGGTTCATTTGTTGTGGTGTTTAGTTAACTACTTGGTTCAATTATGCAATGTGATGTTCAATTGTTGTGGATAAAATTTTGTATTGTTATGCATGTGAGGAATAAATCGAATTTGGTTGTACCAAATACATGACAAACATATACAATCGCTATATTTCCTAATTCTCAATCATGCTTGGTTTGGATAAATGGCTTTTCCATGTGTCTTGAATTAATTTGCTTAATCTGCAATGTGTTTATTTTTCATCAACATATTTTACTGATAGTATGCCAACGCTCACTTAACCTGATCAATAACTACCTTATATGTGTTGCAGGGAAACAATGGAAAGCACTGAGGTTTACAATCGAGGTTTGCACATGCATGGTCCTTTGTCTAATAGCACATTATTGTGCAATTGCAGGAACCATTCTAATATTTAGGTTTTAACAATTTGGTCTTACACATGTAGGTCCCGCTATCAGAGGTTTTGACCCACTATTCGACCCATTTTGCGTATGGGGGAATGAGTTGTCCATGAATATCAGTCAAGTCAAGAGACTCAGAAAGATTCTTAGGATAAAAAACTAATGACAAAAAACAAAAGGATCTTTGTCTGCACAATGAAGAAGACATCAATGCACTACATGATGGTACTAACTATTATACCTTGTATTTTTATTCCTTTGCGCCATTTCCAAATTTAGAGAAGATATTTATGCATACCTTTATTTTTAGGCCTTACCAAATAAGTTCACTAATGATTACCTCCCAACCCACCTGTATGGTCAGGAGGCGAGGAAGATATCCATACAACACCCATGGTACAATATTGAAGCTCACTGATGATTCTCTGTGTTGAATGTACTGGCGAACGGAAATGATTGGGCCAATATAATTGAATGTGATGGCTAGCCCGATCGCACACGAGCGCATTTTGCGCAGCGTGTATGACTGGAGGGCTTATCCCCGATGGTTTCTGGCATGTGGGAAGGACCCCCCCCCCCTTATTGCCCATACTAGCAAGGTGACGGTTTAAAATGTCATTGTGGAAAGGGGTTAAAAATCGTTTGTATAGCAGCTCGCTGTACCAGTGAGCAGCTGATGTATTTTACATCTAGCACTTTTTGGTGATGTATTTTACATAATCTGTTGGAGATGCTATTAGAATATCACTTCGGGTTAACATTGTATCTCTTGTCCTGCTTTAGCCTCGCCATTGTACACCTCACCGGAGCTGCTCCAATGACGAAAATATCCATCACAGCGGAGCAGTACCCCCGGCTCCATCTCCAGACGCTTAAGATCTTCTTCCCCGCCTCCGAAATCAACATCAGCTGCAGCATCCTCAGCGACTAACCCAATGATGTTGAGATCGACATGGCTTCGCCAAAGAGGTTGTACACTTTGCTTTTTTACTCTACATGTTATATATATTGTCCACTAAGCACGCGTAGTAATGAGAAATATGATTGGTTTCTCCTATATGACAAGAAGTGAGGTACTAGGGAAGTTAGCTATCCGTGATGGACTCTCTCGAAAGCCATCATTATTTATTTCTGTGCGCTGGAGTTGTGCATGTGTAGATGGGCCTAGGAGTTGAGCTAGTAGGGCAGTGGCCTAGGTCCAAAGTAGTAGAAACAGTACAAAAACATTTTTGGAGTGTAGCCTTTGGCCTGTTCAAGCATGCCTACTAGAATCGCCAGTGATTGAAAGGAAAAGTGAACGAAAAACATAGGGATTGGAAAGTTTCCTATGGTACTACTATTCATGCATTTGGTTCAAAGGAATGGAGCAAAGGAAAACTGCAGGATTTTTTCTTTAGTGTCTCTTTCAAAGAAAAACCATAAAAAATTAATATCCGCTTGGCCCTCCTTTTCAAATTCCTATTCATGAAGAACAAGAGTAAGTGATAGCAGCACAATAGCATTATAACTATACATTTTCTTGTGGTTTGACTTAATATGACCATGCTTCTTTGCATTCCTGTGACCTTCCAATTCCTGTAAACCAAACACCCAGATTGACAGAAATTCTCTGTTTGCAAATGCTCTGTTTTGCACATGCATTCCTATTCTATTCATGTGTATTTCCTATCCATGCATTGTTAGAATCCTCCAATTCAAACGAGTCCTTACAGAATTACTTCTGTTGCAGATAGGTGTCAAAGAAAACCTTGTGTGGTTTTTCCCGCTCCCGCCATGCCATCGTCCACCCCAGCTCAGCTGCTCCAACGACGGAAGGGTCCACCACAGCAGGGATCTTCTCTCCAGACTGTCTTTCGCCGCCTCAGATCTTCTTCCCTGCCGCCGGCAGCCACCACAAGTGCATTACCATCATCAACTGAGTAGATGACCTTGAGGACTACACGGTTCCGTAAGAGAGGTTGCACTCTTTCATGTCTGCTTACGTTATGCATCGCTCAATATTACCTGCTACTTTATCATCCTGTTCACCTCTTAGACTCCGAGTCAGGTCCGAACTAATGCTCAAACTTGAGTTTTTAAATGGTTGTGGGGTACATATCGAGGCAACAATGAATAGTATCTGTCTACTATCTGGTTAATCTCGGGTGTCTACTATGTGTTTCATGTTGGGTGGGAAACAAACAGTAAACGAGCCATTATCTGTATTTTTTAAGTGAAGCTATTACCTGCCTGCTATCATTGGTTTTGGGTCTATCCACAGGTTACTACCATCATTGTGGATTTCTGCATGCACTCCTTACATAATCTCACTATGTTTTATTCCTATGCATGTCAATTATTGTACACACTGGTACTGAACAGAGCACAAGATACGAGCCTTGCATGGAAATAAAATGTTATGCAGACGTCGCTCCATGGTGGGTGCAAAGGCAGCCCCCCTCTCCCCATTCCAGATTGTAATCAAGAGAAAGATAACTGTTTGGAGGGGCATTCAAAGGGAGCATACCACTCCTATTTACCCCCTGAGGTCTTTTCTCTAACTTGACATGCTGATGTTGGTCATATTATGCATATGGCGCCTTGCATTGCTTACTTTATACATCAAATATGTCATCTGCTTAGTTTAGATATGCTTTGTGTGAATGCCATATGTTTGGTTTCTATATCATATATATGAATTATGCAATGCCATCTTGTTTAGCCAGGCATCATATATATGAATTTTGCAATGCCATCTTGCTTAGCCAGTCATCTTATATGTGAATTATATCATGTCATCCTTTTTCTCATTACATATTACATTTGTCAACAATGTTAGTACATTCAACTACTCTTCCTGTGCATCAGCCATTTTACACCGTGATGGAAAAATCTGGAGTGAAAACAAGGTCTTCAGAGCAGACAATGCTATCTAACGAAGCGCATATCTTGCTGGTTATGGGTAGCTCCTCAGAGGAGGATTCAGAGAAAGATGACCAGTCTTATTTCCCCTCGAGGTGTATGCTCTAACTTGGCAGGGTTATATTGCTCATATCATGCATATGGTGTCTTGACATTGCTATGTCTTTTGC
This sequence comes from Triticum dicoccoides, assembly GCF_002162155.2. Taxonomy (NCBI): domain Eukaryota; kingdom Viridiplantae; phylum Streptophyta; class Magnoliopsida; order Poales; family Poaceae; genus Triticum; species Triticum dicoccoides. Next base: position 267,783,868 of record NC_041388.1, read on the forward strand.
TTAGTTTAGACATGCTTTGTGTGAATGCCACTTGTTTAGTGTCTAATTACCATATATGTGAATTATGCAATGTCATCTTGTTGCAAGGCATTATATATGTGAATTATGCAATTCTATCTTGTTGCGAGGCATTATATGTGCGAATTATGTAATGCCATGTTGTTTAGCCAAGCATCATATATGTGAATTATATCATGCCACCCTTTTTTGGTATTACATATTCTATTTGTTGATAATGTTTGTATATTTAACTACTCTTCATGTGCATGAGCCATTTGAATCAGTCATGGAAAAATCTGGAGTGAAAACAAGGTCTTCAGAGCAGATAATGCTACCTGCTAAAGCAGATATCTTGTTGGTTATAGATAGCTCTTCAGAGGAGGATTCACAGACAGATGACCAGTCCTATTTTACCCCTGGGGTGTATACTCAAACTTGGTAGGGTTATATTACTCATGTCATGCATATGTTGTCTTACAGTGCTTACTTTTTACATCATATACACAATATTGAATGCCATCTGCTTAGTTTAGACATCATATATGCGATTGTCATATGCTTACTTGCTTAGTATATAAATCATATATTTCAATTATATCATGCCATCATGTTTACATAGAAAACATGTATCTGAATTATGGCATGCCAACCTATTTAATAAAGACATCATATAGTTATATCATGTCATCATATTTACATAGTCGTCATATTTTGAATTATGTCATTCTATCCGTGAATTATATCATGCCATCATGTTTCCATAGACGGCATGTATGTGAATTATGGCATGCCAACCTATTTAATAAACACATCATATAGTTATATTATGTCATCTTGCTTACATAGTCATCATATTTTGAATTGTGTCATTCTATCTTGTTTAGTTAGCCATCATATATGTGAAATTGTGTCATGCTATCATGTTTAGTTAGCCATCATATATGTGAAATTGTTTCATGCTATCCTGTTTGATTAGACAACACAATGTGAATTATTTCATTCCCTCTTTTATTCACCAGTATCCATTCCACCTGTCTATCATACAATGTGTCTATATTCAATTACTTTTCTTGTTTATCAACCATTTGAATTGGAGGTGGTGACGGTAGTATCTAAGGGAGTAAAAAACACGTTCTTCAGAAAAGACAGTGTTGCCCGTCGATGCAGATAGAACCACGGTTGTACTTGCCCAAGAACCAGCCCCTCCGCACATAACCCAGGCTCTTGCATATTGTACCCCTACCCCGTTGGACAGAGAACCGGCTATACCCCTTCTAACCCCAACCCCAGCAAATAGTAACCCAGTTCCAATTGACACAGCACCGTCTCAACCATAGAGCACCCAAACAAGAGCAGTTAGTAAGGCAAATACATTGCCCAAAGCATGAAGGACCACCACTCTGAACCCCAAGTTAACGCTTAAAGCAGAAGAAGAATTGTTCTCAGGTCAGGTTCTGTAGCTATGGTTCATACTCCTTTGCTCTTGCATCACTCTTTTTACTCATACCAACTAATTACAAATTTGAAGGATCCGATGGAAACTCCAATGGTGCAACAGGTATGTTTTAAACCTGTTTCTTTAACTGGTTTGTTGTTGTAACTTGCTCTATGTTGGTTTCAGTTTCAATTGTATAAACAGTTATGTTATCATGTCATGCACATTACAAGTGTTGTTAGTGATGTGTAGTTTCCCACACTTATTATTTTGTCTATGTTGCGTTGTCTTAAACATATATGATTTAAACTGTGTCTCTATCTTAATTTGGCAACATAAACTAGAATGATATAGACCATATAGTGACCATAGTACATAGATATATGTTTGTTTCAGGTTGTCATCCTGTCCACTTTACTACTGAATTGGTTTACCAAAATGAATTTCATATACAACATGCTAAACCCGTGATGTGCCTGCTTGTTTCCTTTTAGAATGCTGACAAAATATTGGAGAAGAGTACCCCCATTATGCAATGGTAAAGGAAATAATGCAGATAAGATTCAAGATAGAGAGACATCCCTGTTGGTCTCCGAGAAAGCTGATAAAAACTCTCTTGAAGACACTGAGACAACCCAAAAGTCTTGTCTTGATGTAGTGTTCGAGTTACTGGCCACTACTGCTGGCACAAGCTCTTCGAACTCGCTGCCTGAATCAGTTCGGCTTCTTGAGTCTCAACTACAAGTTGAAAGACATCTATCAGATGCGCTGCGACATGAAGCCGAAGGACTGAGGAAGTCCCTGGAGAATTCAGATTCATTCTTTCTGATGCGATAGCAAGAGTTGGAGGATTTAAGTGCCAAACAAGAGAAAGCTAATAAGCTTGCTAAGCTTCTTGCCAGCATGATGGGTACCGAGGATATTGTTTCTTGAGCTCTACTGAAGTAGTTTCAGTTCTGGACTTGTTTTGCTACGGCGTTTATTTACACTGGTGGCCAACTTTGATGCCCAGTGTATGTAATATGCGTTGCTTTGTTCCCTATATTTGCACTGGTGGTGAACTTTTATGCCTAGTGGATGTAATTTGTGTAATCTTCGTAATATTGTAGTGTTAGTTTCTTGCTTATTTATTCTCTTATGTAGTCCTGTTTATTTGTTTGCTTGTAGTATATTGTAGTTCTTTTTCCTTGGTTTCCTAGTTGCTGCAATAACAATGGTCCACATATGGGCCATTGTAACCATGGCCCTCCAACGAGTCATAGGATCCATGGTCTATGGGCCGTACAATCTATGGGTCGTATGATCCATGGCCAAACTACGGGCCATATGTTCCATGGGCCCCCTATGGGCCTTATGATCAATGGGCCTCTTACGGGTTGTAGGATCAATGGGATGTATTGATCGTGGACCAAAAGCTCAAATGTGATTTGGGCCGTAAACAGGACAGAATCAGAACCGTCTGTTTATGTGCTCATGCCATAATGGGTCGTTACCAGGCGTAAGACGGTACATGCTTAATTTTATTACAGGCATAACGGGTCATTAATGGGTCGTAATATATGACGGGGTGAATAAGGCCCAAAGTATTAACGGGCCACGGACTGGCCGACTGTATCCATGGGCCGAATTTGGCCCATTAGCGGAATAGGCCAGTAACGGGCCGTAAGTAATCGAGGGTCAGAAATAAGCCCGAGAATATGTGGACCTCAAAAGGCCAAAAGTTAACATAGGCTGGAAACGGCACAACTGAATCATGGGTCGTTAATGGGTATTAAACATTTTATTGTCTATTATGGGCAAGTGTCACCACGGGCCTTTAAAGGGCCTAAAGATACAAAAGGCCACATATGGGCCGAAAGACGTCATGGGTCATACATGGGGCCGAAAGTGACAACGTGCTGGAATTATATTGGACGACGCTATATGGGCCGAATTCAAGAAGGCCATAACGGGTCGTGAGTTAATGGGCTATACGTGAACAGGACGTTAACAGACTTTGCATGTGCCAGGCCGCTAGGTTTTGACCAAGTCAAACGGTCAGTCTTTTTAACCTAAATGGGTCAATGTTGGGTCGTGCCACGTGTCGACGTATCATAGGTGCCTCTTGTCCATTGGACGGTTGGCATCTGTCCCAACGCGGACCTAACACGTGGCTCCTTTGGCCAATGAGATTTTTACACGTGGAAAATCACCATTGGTCGGAGCTGTTGACGAGTTATCAGATCCAAAACCGGACCCGATAGCTTAAGGACGACCCGTTACGGTGGATGCCACGTGTCAGTCACCCTTGAGGAAAACACTTCCATGATACGGCATTTTTGGTCATGGAAGTGAACACTTCCATGATGATAATTTTTGTATTGTCATGGAACACTTCTACGACAGCACAGGTACCACTATCTTGATTCTATCATAAAATCATCGTGCATGCATGATAGAAAACATGACCTAATGTGACAAAGATGTATCATCACAGAAGTGTTTTTTGTGTGTAGGGAACCCGTAGGTGATGAATTCATTAATCGCTGACAATTGTATACCGGTAAGCATTTGCCCACAACAAACGCGGCTTATTAGCATAAATCATTTGTGTTATTATCAGTCTTCCGACACATTTCTGATTGCGGACGTGTTTGCCGCATATCACACACATCTTATTAGTTGAATCGTTTATGTTGTCTTGGCTCATCGCAAACAGTTCATCTGAATGAACTGTATGTCATCTATCACACACACTTGTATCTGACTGACCATTTTCTGTTGTGTTCCCTAATCGCAAATAGTTCATCCGAGTGAATTCTATGTCGTATATCTCACACACCTTGATATGGCTAACCGTTTCTGTTATTCTATCTCATCACGAATAGTTCGTATGGATCAATTGTATGCCACGTATCGCACACACAACTCTAATCTGAATTGTGTTTGACGACTCCACCATCGCAAACAATTCGTGCCATTTTTACGGTTTTCTTACACCGTAATTTGCGATTTATGCATCGCACACAATTTGAAGGGTCTCTGATTATAGTGTTGCGTTAGCAGCATCCTGCAGTAGTATACACGGGCATCGGCCCAAGTCACTACGCATAGGTAGGTCAGAAGTTTCGGGCGAGGTTCCAGGGAGGTTTCGGGCTATCCATCTATCCAGAGAGTCTGCATGCTCGAACGGCGCTTTTGAGTGTTTGGGTCGGAAGTCCCGGGCATCTTCTGGAGCCTTCATCTTGACGCATGTCATCTCCTCCTCTTCTGCTCCTTCTCCTTCAACTCTTGGTTATGGGGCGGTTGTCGTATCTATGCACACATAGCATCTTCATTTGAGGTAGTAACCATGTCTCGAGGGAATCAAAGGGAAGCTCAATAAGAGAGTTGACCTCGATTATGATAGATCTTGCACAAGCTCTTTGTCATTGGTCTACTAGATATGTTATGAAGCATCCATCGTGATAACCATAGGATGCTCCGCATCACGCTTCATCCATCCTTGGCGCCATGGCCTCTAGGGTCTCCCTCTGTGGCTCGAGTTCGTCAGAGTCCGATGCCCCCTCGCCCTCTCCGCCCCATGTGGTGTCGTCCCCTCCCCCCTCCCCCCGGGCCGCTGCGGCCGTTGCTGCGGTCCACCATCGTCGTCCCAAAGATCCTGGGCACTCCCTTTGGCCCCGCGGTTCAGGGTGGGGCGGCGGGTCCTTCCCGCGCCCCGGCTCGCCGGCCGGCCAACGGGGGTTGGCAGGTCAAGGAGAGCAGGCGCCCGCGCGCCCCGCGGCCGCGCGCTCCGCGCCAGCAGTGTCGTCGCCAGGATGGGAGGATGGGTGTGTTGACCGCTCCTCGGCCCCCTCCCTCCTCCAAGCTGTCGGTGGAGCTGTACGGCTGCTGCTACAATTACGGCAGCGAAGGGCACATCTCCAGGGTGTGCACCAACCCCACGCTCTGCGTCCGGTGTCGGGGACCTGGGCACACCTCTCGTGGTTGCACTCGCCCGCGCAGCCCATCTCCGGTGGAGCAGGAGCCGCGCCTGCCGCCTGCTCTTCGGCAGTCAGTGGCGGATGGCCCGCCCCTCGCCCCGTCTCCGGTCTCGCCTAGGCGCTCACAGTCGGATCTGCCACCCCCGCTGCCTGGCCCTCCGCCGCCCGGTGCGGTGCGCCTGTGGAGTCAGGTGGTGCGGGAGGCGCCCGCGACGCGGCCGCTGTTGGTGTCAAAACCGGCGGATCTCGGGTAGGGGGTCTCAAACTGTGCGTCTAGGCCAGATGGTAACAGGAGGCAAGGGACACGAAGTTTTACCCAGGTTCGGGCCCTCTCAATGGAGGTAAAACCCTACGTCCTGCTTGATTAATATTGATAATATGGGTAGTACAAGAGTAGATCTACCACGAGATCGAAGAGGCTAAACCCTAGAAGCTAGCCTATGGTATGATTGTTGTTGTGTATGTTGTCCTACGGACTAAAACCCTCCGGTTTATATAGACACCGGAGAGGGTTAGGGTTACACAAAGTCAGTTACAATGGTAGGAGATCTACATATCGTATCGCCAAGCTTTCCTTCCACGCCAAGGAAAGTTCCTTCCGGACACGGGACGAAGTCTTCAATCTTGTATCTTCATAGTCCAGGAGTCCGGCTGAAGGTATAGTCCGGCCATCCGGACACCCCCTAATCCAGGACTCCCTCGGTAGCCCCTGAACCAGGCTTCAATGACGACGAGTCCGGCGCGCAGATTGTCTTCGGCATTGCAAGGCGGATTCCTCCTCCAAGTACTTCATAGAAGATTTTGAACACAAAGATAGTGTCCGGCTCTGTAAAATAAGTTTCCACATATTGCCATAGAGAGAATAATATTTACACAAATCTAATCTGCTGACGTATTCCGTAGTGTGACACACCACGGCCAAGCCTTTATCCGAGTCGTTTCATTATCCCACCTCAGCGCGTCATGCGAGGCGGTTTCCTTGGCACGTCTTGTTAAAGCAGAGATCGTGTCCCCTTATTCCGGGATTCTCATCAATACGGGCGTGGGTAACCCAACCGCGCCATTGATTACGGCGCTTGGAGATAAGCGAGTTTTACCAGGCTGGTGGGGACACGTAGTTGCGTCCACCCATATAAGGGGATAAGGATCCACCTTTTCACCTACGCCATCTTCCTCCCTTGCTTATCCATTCTCGCGCACTCGAGCTCCAGCGCCCAAGTCCGCACTCCCCACCTCAACCTTCTCCAGCCATGTCCGGAGCGGGAGGCAAGTGGATGGTCTCCTCGGTCACAGAGGGACACATCAAAAAACTAAGGAAGGCCGGATACTTGTCTAACGACATTGCATACCGGCTTCCCGAAAAGGGGCAGCTCATCCCCACCCCTAGGCCCCATGAGAGGGTGGTGTTCCTCCCCCATTTCCTCCGCGGACTGGGCTTCCCTCTTCACCCATTTGTCCGGGGGCTCATGTTCTACTATGGCCTGGATTTCCACGATCTGGCCCCGAACTTTGTCCTCAACATCTCGGCGTTTATCGTCGTGTGCGAGGCTTTCCTCCGCATCGCCCCCATTTCGGCCTATGGCTCAAGACTTTCAATGTCAAGCCGAAGGTGGTGCGCGGCAACCAGGCGAAGTGCGGAGGCGACATGGTGGGCAAGATGGCCAACGTCTTATGGCTCGAGGGCTCCTTTGTGGAGACCCTAAAGGGGTGGCAATCGGGGTGGTTTTACATCACCGAGCCGTGCGACCCCGAATGGGTCGCAGCCCCCGAGTTTCAATCCGGCCCCCCTACGCGGCTCACCTCCTGGAAGGAGACGGGCCTGTCGTGGGGTAAAAAAGGAGAGCTGACCGGACTCCAAACATGCGTCCAAACCATGGTGGAAAAGAAGCTCAAACTTGTCAACGTAGTCTAGGTTATGCTCATCCGCCTGATCCTCCGTGTCAACAACAGGCTTTCAACCTGTGGGAGTTCGATCCGGCGCAGCACCAAACTCTGAGCAGGCTCTTCGACACGACGTACAAAGATGCCTGGAAGGTGCTTTTCAAGGGCGCCGAGGCCCCCGCAACCGCTACCGAGGATCGCGGATTCAGTACGCAGCGTCACGCTCACGCGGTAAGCTTTTTTTTCCTTTTACAGGGTATCAGTTTTTCATGGTTTGACTCCATGCGGGATCTAAGCTCCCTTACCTTTGACAGGATTGGCAGGTGATGTCCGGACAGATCAACTGTTCGGCTCCTTTGCCCGAAGGCCCAGCGGACGCTCACTTGGCGAAGCTGCTAGTTCCGGCACCCTATGTGGTGCCGGAGAAGAAGGCCGCGAAAAAGGCCACGGGGACTCGAAAGAGTGCCCGGCGCCAGGAGGTGTCGGATCCATCATCCGACGGTTCCGAGGCGCATTCCTCCCGTGAAGACGAGGAGGAAGAAGAAGAGACCTCTCCCCCTCCAGCGGGAGGAGAGAAGAAAAGGAAGGCCGCCCTCTCTGGGGAGGCCGGAGGGTCCAAGAAGGGGAAAACCCTTCCTCCGGACTACTCCACCGACGCCGACGACGGAGGAGAGGAGTGGCCGCCCAGGGCCAAGCCCCTGACAAAATTGTAAGTATCCGGATACCAGAGTAATTCATAGTATTCGTTTATTGCACAGCTTTCCCTTATGTCGAATATGTTTATGCAGCCCTCCCAAAGACTGGCTCGACGCATCGTCGAGCGGCTCACTGGACTCATCGGATGTGAACTCGCTTTCGACGGCTTCCTCCCCCCCGCCCTACGGACGACACCGAAGTGTTGTCCCAACAGGTTCCAAGCCGGGAGGAGGTGGTCCTGGAGGCGCCGCAAGGCGACCTCCCGGACTCCAGGAGTAAAGGGGATGAAACCCCCCAGGGCTCCAAGTCCGGCTCTAGGCCGGACACCGCTCCGAAACCTTCAAAGGTTCCAGAGTCCGGCGGGGGACCTCCTTCCAAGAGGAGCAAGCCCACCGTGCCGGTGACCCCCGTCCAACCGGAGGCGCCAGACAATCTGTTGGAGGCGCTCCAAGGCGCGTCCATCGACGAGGAGCACCGCACCATTATGAGTGCGGTGGTCCAGAAGGTTCAGTCCGCCAAGAGCGGACTGACTGAAGCTTGTACTAGCCTTTTAACAGGCTTTGAGGTAAGTAAAGAATGTGTAAATAATATTACCGCATAGACAGTAGCCCCTGATGCTCTGTTTGGCGTTCGGGAAGAAAAGCCGAATATAGGATCAAATAAAATTCGCAGGAGTCTAACAAAAAGGAGTCAATATGCGTATGCAGGCTTCTCTGCTTGCGTCCGCCGCACTGACTGCGGAAGTGGACACGCTAAAGCAGAACCTCGAGCGGTCCGAGAAAGAGCTCGGGCGTGCCAAGAAGCAGCTCGAGGACAATGAAGGTAAGAAATACCTTGTTTAAATATATATAAAAAGGTGCAATTGCAAAAAATGACAGGATTATCGTGGCTATTGTAGGGGCCACGTCTGAGGTGGCGACCCTTAAGCAAGCGCTGGTCGAGGCCGAGAAGAGGGCGGCCACGGAGCGCATCGAGCGAGAGAAGTATGAGGCCGAGGTTGGCAAGGTATGGCAAGAGCTCCAGGCTCTCATGGAAAAACATGAGAGTTTGGAGCTTGACTCAAAGACGCGAGCGTCCGAGCTCGCGGTGGCTATTGAAAATGCCAAGTCTGCCAAGGCCGAATCCCAGAAGACCCTCCAGGAATTGGATGAGGTGAAGAAGATAGCAGCGGGTAAGGCATTCTTTATGCAAAGCAAACACATAAACGCGAGTTACTTGTTACTTACCCGAATCCGGAGCTCTCCAGGAGCGTTCGCTGATCTTCCCCGGAGTGTGTCCGATTCCGCCGCATTCTATCGAGCCGAGGAGGGAAGCTCGACAGAGAAGGTGTTCTGGTCTCAGTATGCTGAGGCCGGACACCCCGTGCCCCTGAGCGACCAGCTGAAGCAACTGGTCGAGCTCCACAAGGCGGCCGAACATGCCATGAAGGGCCTCCTAGTTCGGCTGTGGCCTGGACGGGCTCTGCCTGGGAGCTATTTCGGGCTGGTGCGGCAGCTGGTGGAGGCCTGTCCAAGGCTCGAAGTCATCAAGCGTTCCGTCTGCATTGAAGGTGCCCGTAGGGCCCTTGCCCATGCTAAGGTGCACTGGGGCAAGTTGGATGCTGAGAAGCTTGTGAAGGACGGGCCACCGCCGGGGAAAGAGCATCGCAAGCCCGAGAATTATTATAAGGATGTTCTGAAGGGTGCCTGCCTTGTGGCGGATGAATGTTCTAGGGATGTAATTTTTGAGTGAAACTTGCTCGTTTTGTCCTGTGCGCTGAAAACTTGTTCATATGCGCTAACAAATGCTGTTAGAATTTAAAATATTACCTTCTGTGCAGCTGTTTATCAATTCTGAGAGATGGCAAGTCATCGGCTTCTACCCCCGTGTCGCTAGTGCTGGGGTGTTCGGGGATAAACCTGGGCGCTCTTTTTCCCATGTTTGGGTCCTTCGAGGGAGGCGCTCGGCCCAACGAACAAGGCAATCGGACTATAATGCGTGAACACTCTCACTTAGCCATAGAATTCTATAATTTTAAATTTTGGCGAAGCCCCTGGTATTCGGAAGACCGAGTTCGGGGCGCTATCCACGCCTTGGCCGGACAGAGCCGGCTCCTCGCTCTAAGCGGCATAAGTCTTTAGGGACTCGAAAAACCTCTCGAACAGCGACCAGCTCTCGCTTCATCATGACAGTCAGTTTTAGCTTTCTCCAGTGAGGTGCTCGACCCAGCTCAACTGGGGCACAATCGCAGTGGTTCTCCTAGTGCTACCTTAGCCGATATAGCAGAACGTAAGGCACCAAAACATAGGCGTCGGGCAAACCCAACTATTGACCCAAGACATGATTCGGAGCCGATGCATATAATGCTATAAGTTCGGGGTGCCACACTTGTTAAAGTGTTCGAACTTCTCACACCATATTGAGGGGTACTAAAGCCCCTGGCGTATTTTGGTCGTACCAAAGTGTACGGATGCAACATGTCATTAAGGAACATATATTAAAAAAGAGTAATGCAAAAATAGACAAAAGCTATGCATTGTTTGTTGGAAATATGCCCTAGAGGCAATAATAAAAGCATTATTATTATATTTCCTTGTTCATGATAATTGTCTTTATTCATACTATAATTGTATTATCCGGAAATCGTAATACATGTGTGAATAACAGACACCAACATGTCCCTAGCAAGCCTCTAGTTGACTAGCTCGTTGATCAACAGATAGTCATGGTTTCCTGACTATGGACATTGGATGTCATTGATAACGAGATCACATCATTAGGAGAATAATGTGATGGACAAGACCCAATCCTAAACATAGCACAAGATCGTATAGTTCGTTTGCTAGAGTTTTCCAATGTCAAGTATCTTTTCCTTAGACCATGAGATCGTGTAACTCCCAGATACCATAGGAGTGCTTTGGGTATACCAAACATCACAACGTAACTGGGTGACTATAAAGGTAGACTACGGGTATCTCTGAAAGTATCTGTTGGGTTGACACGGATCAAGACTGGGATTTGTCACTCCGTATGACGGAGAGGTATCACTGGGCCCACTCGGTAATGCATCATCATAATGAGCTCAAAGTGACCAAGTGTTTGGTCACGGGATCATGCATTACGGTACGAGTAAAGTGACTTGCCAGTAACAAGATTGAACAAGGTATTGGGATACCGACGATCGAATCTCGGGCAAGTAACATATCGATTAACAAAGGGAATTGTATACGGGGTTGCTTGAATCCTCGACATCGTGGTTCATCCGATGAGATCATCGAGGAGCATGTGGGAGCCAACATGGGTATCCAGATCCCGCTGTTGGTTATTGACCGGAGAGCATCTCGGTCATGTCTACATGTCTCCCGAACCCGTAGGGTCTACACACTTAAGGTTCGGTGACGCTAGGGTTGTAGGGATATGTATATGCAGTAACCCGAATGTTGTTCAGAGTCCCGGATGAGATCCCGGACGTCACGAGGAGTTCCAGAATGGTCCGGAGGTAAAGAATTATATATAGGAAGTGCTATTTCGGCCATCGGGACACGTTTCGGGGTCATCGGTATTGTACCGGGACCATCGGAAGGGTCCCGGGGGTCCACCGGGTGGGGCCACCTGTCCCTGGGGGCCACATGGGCTGTAGGGGGTGCGCCTTGGCCTACATGGGCCAAGGGCACCAGCCCCAAGAGGCCCATGCGCCTAGGGTTTCAAGGAGGAAGAGTCCTAGGAGGGGAAGGCACCTCCTAGGTGCCTTGGGGAGGAGGGATTCCTCCCCTTGGCCGCACCCCCCCCTAGGAGATTAGATCTCCTAGGGCCGGCGCCCCCCCCCCCTTGGCCCTCCTATATATAGTGGGGGAGATGGAGGACTTCTTACCCTTGATCTTGGTGCCTCCCTCTCCCTCTCCAACACCTCCTCCTCTTCCATAGTGCTTGGCGAAGCCCTGCCGGAGTACTGCAGCTCCATCACCACCACGCCATCGTGCTGCTGCTGGAGCCATCTCCCTCAACCTCTCCTTCCCCTTGCTAGATCAAGAAGGAGGAGACGTGGCTGTTCCGTACGTGTGTTGAACGCGGAGGTGCCGTCCGTTCGGTGCTAGGATCATCGGTGATTCGAATCACGTCGAGTACGACTCCCTCATCCCCGTTCTTTGAACGCTTCCGCTCGCGATCTACAAGGTACGTAGATGCATCTAATCACTCGTTGCTAGATGAACTCCTAGATGGATCTTGGTGAAACCGTAGGAAAATTTTTGTTTTCTGCAACGTTCCCCAACAGTGGCATCATGAGCTACGTCTATGCATAGTTCTCTTGCACGAGTAGAACATAATTTGTTGTGGGCGTTGATGTTGTCAACTTTCTTGCCGCTACTAGTCTTATCTTGCTTCAACGGTATTGTGGGATGAAGCGGCCCGGACCAACCTTACACGTACGCTTACGAGAGACCGGTTCCACCGACTAACATGCACAAGTTGCATAAGGTGGCTGGCGGGTGTCTGTCTCTCCTACTTTAGTTGGAGCGGATTCGATGAAAAGGGTCCTTATGAAGGGTAAATAGAAGTTGACAAATCACGTTGTGGCTTTCACGTAGGTAAGAAAACATTCTTGCTAGAACCCTACTTCAGCCACGTAAAACTTGCAACAACAATTAGAGGACGTCTAACTTGTTTTTGCAGCAAGTGCTTTGTGATATGATATGGCCAAAGTTGTGATGAATGATGAATGATCTATATGTGATGTATGAGATGTTCATGCTATTGTAATAGGAATCACGACTTGCATGTCGATGAGTATGACAACCGGCAGGAGCCATAGGAGTTGTCTTTATTTTTTGTATGACCTGCGTGTCATTGAGAAACGCCATGTAAATTACTTTACTTTATTGCTAAACGTGTTAGCCATAGTAGTAGAAGTAATAGTTGGCGAGCAACTTCATGGAGACACAATGATGGAGATCATGATGATGGAGATCATGGTGTCAAGCCGGTGACAAGATGATCATGGAGCCCCAAGATGGAGATCAAAGGAGCTATGTGATATTGGCCATATCATGTCACTATTATTATTTGATTGCATGTGATGTTTATCATGTTTTTGCATCTTGTTTACTTAGAACGACGGTAGTAAATAAGATGATCCCTCATAATAATTTCAAGAAGTGTTCCCCCTAACTGTGCACCGTTGCGACAGTTCGTTCGTTTCTAAGCATCACGTGATGATCGGGTGTGATAGATTCCAACGTTCACATACAACGGGTGTAAGACAGATTTACACATGCAAACACTTAGGTTGACTTGACGAGCCTAGCATGTACAGACATGGCCTCGGAACACAGAAGACTGAAAGGTCGAGCATGAGTCATATAGAAGATACGATCAACATGAAGATGTTCACCGATGTTGACTAGTCCGTCTCACGTGATGATCGGACACGGCCTAGTTGACTCGGATCATGTTATACTTAGATGACTAGAAGAGGGATGTCTATCTAAGTGGGAGTTCATTGAATAATTTGATTAGATGAACTTATTTATCATGAACTTAGTCTAAAATATTTACAATATGTCTTGTAGATCAAATGGCCAACGTAGTCCTCAACTTCAACGCGTTCCTAGAGAAAACCAAGCTGAAAGACGATGGCAGCAACTACACGGACTGGGTCCGGAACCTGAGGATCATCCTCATAGCTGCCAAGAAAGATTATGTCCTACAAGCACCGCTGGGTGACGCACATGTTCTCCCTGCAGAACAAGACGTTATGAACGCTTGGCAGGCACGTACCGATGACTACTCCCTCGTTCAGTGTGGCATGCTTTATAGCTTAGAACCGGGGCTCCAAAAGCGTTTTGAGAGACACGGAGCATATGAGATGTTCGAGGAGCTGAAAATGGTTTTCCAAGCTCATGCCCGGGTCGAGAGATATGAAGTCTCCGACAAATTCTTCAGCTGTAAGATGGAGGAAAATAGTTCTGTCAGTGAGCACATACTCACAATGTCTGGGTTACATAACCGCTTGACTCAGCTGGGAGTTAATCTCCCGGATCACGCGGTCATTGACAGAATCCTCCAGTCGCTTCCACCGAGCTACAAGAGCTTTGTGATGAACTTCAATATGCAGGGGATGGAAAAGACCATTCCTGAAGTATTTGCAATGCTGAAATCAGCAGAGGTAGAAGTCAAAAAGGAACATCAAGTGTTGATGGTGAATAAAACCACTAAGTTCAAGAAGGGCAAGGGTAAGAAAGCCTTCAAGAAGGACGGCAAGGGAGTTGCCGCGCCCGGCAAGCAAGCTGCCGGGAAGAAGCCAAAGAATGGACCCAAGCCCGAGACTAAGTGCTTTTATTGCAAGGAAAGTGGTCACTGGAAGCGGAACTGCCCCAAATACTTAGCGGACAAGAAGGCCGGCAAAACAAAAGGTATATGTGATATACATGTAATTGATGTGTACCTTACCAGTACTCGTAGTAGCTCCTGGGTATTTGATACCGGTGCAGTTGCTCACATTTGTAACTCAAAGCAGGAGCTGCAGAATAAGCGGAGACTGGCAAAGGACGAGGTGACGATGCGCGTCGGGAATAGTTCCAAGGTCAATGTGATCGCCGTCGGCACGCTACCTCTACATTTACCTACGGGATTAGTTTTAAACCTCAATAATTGTTATTTAGTGCCAGCTTTGAGCATGAACATTGTATCGGGATCTCGTTTAATTCGAGATGGTTACTCATTTAAATCCGAGAATAATGGTTGTTCTATTTATATGAGAGATATGTTTTATGGTCATGCTCCGATGGTGAATGGTTTATTCTTCCTCGAACGTAATGCTACACATGTTCATAGTGTGAAAACCAAAAGATGTAAGGTTGATAACGATAGTCCCACATACTTGTGGCACTGCCGCCTTGGTCACATAGGTGTCAAACGCATGAAGAAGCTCCATGCAAATGGACTTTTAGAGTCTCTTGATTATGAATCATTTGACACGTGCGAACCATGCCTCATGGGTAAAATGACCAAGACTCCGTTCTCAGGAACAATGGAGCGAGCAACCAACTTATTGGAAATCATACATACTGATGTGTGCGGTCCAATGAGTGTTGAGGCTCGCGGTGGCTATCGTTATGTTCTCACCCTCACTAATGACTTGAGTAGATATGGGTATATCTACTTAATGAAACACAAGTCTGAAACCTTTGAAAAGTTCAAGGAATTTTAGAGTGAGGTTGAGAATCAACGTGACAGGAAAATCAAGTTTCTACGATCAGATCGTGGAGGAGAATACTTGAGTCAGGAATTTGGCACACACTTAAGAAAATGTGGAATAGTTTCACAACTCACGCCGCCTGGAACACCTCAGCGTAATGGTGTGTCCAAACGTCGTAATCGCACTCTATTAGATATGGTGCGATCTATGATGTCTCTTACCGATTTACCGCTATCTTTTTGGGGCTATGCTTTAGAGACTGCCGCATTCACTTTAAATAGGGCTCCGTCGAAATCCGTTGAGACGACACCGTATGAATTATGGTTTGGGAAGAAACCTAAGCTGTCGTTTCTAAAAGTTTGGGGATGCGATGCTTATGTCAAGAAAATTCAACCTGAACAGCTCGAACCCAAGTCGGAAAAATGCGTCTTCATAGGATACCCTAAAGAAACTATTGGGTATACCTTCTACCTCAGATCCGAAGGCAAGATCTTTGTTGCCAAGAATGGATCCTTTCTAGAGAAAGAGTTTCTCTTGAAAGAAGTAAGTGGGAGGAAAGTAGAACTTGATGAAGTATTACCTCTTGAACCGGAAAATGGTGCAACTCAAGAAAATGTTCCTGAGGTGCCTGCACCGACTAGAGAGGAAGTTAATGATAATGATCAAGATACTTCTGATCAAGCTCCTACTGAAATTCGAAGGTCCACAAGGACACGTTCCGCACCAGAGTGGTACGGCAACCCTGTCTTAGAAATCATGTTGTTAGACAACAGTGAACCTTCGAACTATGAAGAAGCGATGGCGGGCCCGGATTCCGACAAATGGCTAGAAGCCATGAAATCCGAGATAGGATCCATGTATGAAAACGAAGTATGGACTTTGACTGACTTGCCCGTAGAGCGGCGAGCCATAGAAAATAAATGGATCTTTAAGAAGAAGACAGACGCGGATGGTAATGTGACCATCTATAAAGCTCGGCTTGTCGCTAAGGGTTATCGACAAGTTCAAGGGGTTGACTACGATGAGACTTTCTCACCGGTAGCGAAGCTAAAGTCAGTCCGAATCATGTTAGCAATTGCCGCATTTTACGATTATGAGATATGGCAAATGGACGTCAAAACGGCATTCCTTAATGGTTTCCTTAAGGAAGAATTGTATATGATGCAGCCGGAAGGGATTGTCGATCCTAAGAATGCTAACAAGATGTGCAAGCTCCAATGCTCGATTTATGGGCTGGTGCAAGCATCTCGGAGTTGGAACATTCGCTTTGATGAGATGATCAAAGCGTTTGGGTTTACGCAGACTTATGGAGAAGCCTGCGTTTACAAGAAAGTGAGTGGGAGCTCTGTAGCATTTCTCATATTATATGTAGATGACATACTTTTGATGGGAAATGATATAGAACTCTTGGACAGCATAAAGGCCTACTTGAATAAAAGTTTTTCAATGAAGGACCTTGGAGAAGCTGCTTATATATTAGGAATCAAGATCTATAGAGATAGATCGAGACGCCTCATAGGTCTTTCACAAAGCACATACCTTGATAAGATATTGAAGAAGTTCAATATGAATCAGTCTAAGAAGGGGTTCTTGCCTGTGTTGCAAGGTGTGAAATTGAGCTCAGCTCAATGTCCGACCACGGCAGAAGATATAGAAGAGATGAGTGTCATCCCCTATGCCTCAGCCATAGGTTCTATTATGTATGCCATGCTGTGTACCAGACCTGATGTAAACCTTGCCATAAGTTTGGTAGGAAGGTACCAAAGTAATCCCGGCAAGGAACACTGGACAGCGGTCAAGAATATCCTGAAGTACCTGAAAAGGACTAAGGAAATGTTTCTCGTTTATGGAGGTGATGAAGAGCTCGTCGTAAAGGGTTACGTCGACGCTAGCTTCGGCACAGATCTGGATGACTCTAAGTCTCAAACCGGATACGTGTATATTTTGAATGGTGGGGCAGTAAGCTGGTGCAGTTGCAAGCAGAGCGTCGTGGCGGGATCTACATGTGAAGCGGAGTACATGGCAGCCTCGGAGGCAGCACATGAAGCAATTTGGGTGAAGGAGTTCATCACCGACTTAGGAGTCATACCCAATGCGTCGGGGCCAATCAAACTCTTCTGTGACAACACTGGAGCTATTGCACTTGCCAAGGAGCCCAGGTTTCACAAGAAGATAAGGCACATCAAGCGTCGCTTCAACTCCATTCGTGAAAATGTTCAAGATGGAGACATAGAGATTTGTAAAGTACATACGGACCTGAATGTAGCGGATCCGTTGACTAAACCTCTCCCTAGAGCAAAACATGATCAACACCAGAATTCCATGGGTGTTCGATTCATCACAATGTAACTAGATTATTGACTCTAGTGCAAGTGGGAGACTGTTGGAAATATGCCCTAGAGGCAATAATAAAAGCATTATTATTATATTTCCTTATTCATGATAATTGTCTTTATTCATACTATAATTGTATTATCCAGAAATCGTAATACATGTGTGAATAACAGACACCAACATGTCCCTAGCAAGCCTCTAGTTGACTAGCTCGTTGATCAACAGATAGTCATGGTTTCCTAACTATGGACATTGGATGTCATTGATAACGAGATCACATCATTAGGAGAATAATGTGATGGACAAGACCCAATCCTAAACATAGCACAAGATCGTATAGTTCGTTTGCTAGAGTTTTCCAATGTCAAGTATCTTTTCCTTAGACCATGAGATCGTGTAACTCCCGGATACCGTAGGAGTGCTTTGGGTATACCAAACGTCACAACATAACTGGGTGACTATAAAGGTAGACTACGGGTATCTCTGAAAGTATCTGTTGGGTTGACACGGATCAAGACTGGGATTTGTCACTCCGTATGACGGAGAGGTATCACTGGGCCCACTCGGTAATGCATCATCATAATGAGCTCAAAGTGACCAAGTGTTTGGTCACGGGATCATGCATTACGGTACGAGTAAAGTGACTTGCCGGTAACGAGATTGAACGAGGTATTGGGATACCGACGATCGAATCTCGGGCAAGTAACATATCGATTGACAAAGGGAATTGTATACGGGGTTGCTTGAATCCTCGACATTGTGGTTCATCCGATGAGATCATCGAGGAGCATGTGGGAGCCAACATGGGTATCCAGATCCCGCTGTTGGTTATTGACCGGAGAGCATCTCGGTCATGTCTACATGTCTCCCGAACCCGTAGGGTCTACACACTTAAGGTTCGGTGACGCTAGGGTTGTAGGGATATGTATATGCAGTAACCCGAATGTTGTTCGGAGTCCCGGATGAGATCCCGGACGTCACGAGGAGTTCCGGAATGGTCCAGAGGTAAATAATTATATATAGGAAGTGCTATTTCGGCCATCGGGACAAGTTTCGGGGTCATCGATATTGTACCGGGACCACCGAAAGGGTCCCGGGGGTCCACCGGGTGGGGCCACCTGTCCCGGGGGGCCACATGGGCTGTAGGGGGTGCGCCTTGGCCTACATGGGCCAAGGGCACCAGCCCCAAGAGGCCCATGCGCCTAGGGTTTCAAGGAGGAAGAGTCCTAGGAGGGGAAGGCACCTCCTAGGTGCCTTGGGGAGGAGGGATTCCTCCCCTTGGCCGCACCCCC
>NC_041388.1:267802903-267823325 GCF_002162155.2 Triticum dicoccoides
CTATATATAGTGGTGGAGATGGAGGACTTCTTACCCTTGATCTTGGTGCCTCCCTCTCCCTCTCCAACACCTCCTCCTCTTCCATAGTGCTTGGCGAAGCCCTGCCGGAGTACTGCAGCTCCATCACCACCACGTCGTCGTGCTGCTGCTGGAGCCATCTCCCTCAACCTCTCCTTCCCCTTGCTGGATCAAGAAGGAGGAGACGTGGCTGTTCCGTACGTGTGTTGAACGCGGAGGTGCCGTCCGTTCGGTGCTAGGATCATCGGTGATTCGAATCACGTCGAGTACGACTCCCTCATCCCCGTTCTTTGAACGCTTCCGCTCGCGATCTACAAGGTACATAGATGCATCTAATCACTCGTTGCTAGATGAATTCCTAGATGGATCTTGGTGAAACCGTAGGAAATTTTTTGTTTTCTGCAACGTTCCCCAACATTGTTTATTAAAGAGGGCTGCGATCAAAGCGGAACGATACAAATAATGCGATAAGCAAAAGGTTGGACTATGTAACATGTCCGTTCCAGGGGCAAGCTGCAGAATAGTATGCGAAACAGGTATACTGCTCGTGATAGAGACCACCTGGGAGTTCCGTAATGCGGCGTGGCTTGTCTGCTTCCCTGGTTCTTGCATCGTTTGTGCGGCAATTGAACTACCGAACAGGCCTTCCGAAGAGTGGAGTCCTGAAAGTAAGAGAAAATTAAAAACTCGGCAGCCCCTAGTGCGGTTTAAGCCGTGTTTCGGGCATGCCGTGATGGTGCCCCTCCCCCTGTACCCATGGTATTTCTAGAGCGTAGTTATGTACGCGAAGTACTGGTATCGCATTTTTGCGAGGGCAGGGGTTGGGGCCGCATTGCTACGCCTGCTCGGGTCGTGCCAGGCGGTCTTGTTGTAGGTTACTCCGGGCGCGCTTGACGGTGTCCGGTCGTTTAATGGACGGACTGGAGAACTGCCTGGAGAGGCTGCTTTGTACTTCTGCTGCAAGGGCCGCCGTGTGCTCCTCCGTTCGGAGGGAGCGTTCGGTGTTTCCATTGACCATAATTACTCCTCGAGGGCCTGGCATTTTGAGCTTAAGGTATGCGTAGTGCGGTACCGCATTGAACTTGGTGAATGCGGTTCGCCCGAGCAGTGCGTGATAGCCACTACGGAATGGGACTATGTCGAAGATTAACTCCTCGCTTCGGAAATTATTCGGAGATCCGAAGACCACTTCAAGTGTGACTGAGCCTGTATAGTTGGCCTCTACACCTAGTATTACGCCTTTAAAGGTCATTTTGGTGGGCTTAATCCTCGAGGGATCTATGCCCATTTTCCGCACTATATCCTGGTAAAGCAGGTTCAGGCTGCTGCCACCATCCATAAGGACTCTAGTGAGATGAAATCCGTCAATAATTGGGTCTAGAACCAATGCGGCGAATCCGCCATGACGGATGCTAGTGGGATGGTCCCTTCGATCAAAGGTGATCGGGCAGGAGGACCATGGGTTGAACTTTGGGGCGACTGGCTCTACCGCGTATACGTCCCTTAACGCGCGCTTCCGCTCCCTTTTGGGGACGTGGGTTGCGTATATCATTTTCACCGTCCACACTTGTGGGGGAAACCCTTTTGTCCACTGTTGTTCGGCGGCCGGGGCTCCTTGTTGTCATCGCTATGCAGCCCATTGTCTTCATTTTTGGCATTTAACTTGCCTGCCTGCTTGAACACCCAACAATCCCTATTGGTGTGATTGACCGGCTTTTCGGGGGTGCCATGTATCTGGCACAAGCGGTCGAGTATTCGGTCCAAACTGGACGGCCCCCTAGGATTTCTTTTTCCGCTGACCGGATTTAGAGCCTCTGAATCCGGCATTAACTGCCGTATCCTCAGTATTGTCGCTGTTAATGCGGCGCTTCTGCTTGTTGTGACGCGACCTGCCACTACTGTCCCTGGTATCCGAATTAGCAGGGTTCTTGGTCATATTGTTGCTACGAGCAAGCCAGCTGTCTTCTCCCGTGCAAAAGCGGGTCATGAGTGTCGTGAGTGCTGTCATAGACTTTGGCTTTTCCTGTCCAAGGTGCCGGGCAAGCCACTCGTCACGGATATTGTGCTTGAAGGCTGCTAGGGCCTCAGCGTCCGGACAGTCGACTATTTGATTTTTCTTTGTTAGGAACCATGTCCAGAATTGCCTGGCCGATTCCTCTGGCTGCTGAATTACGTGACCTAGATCATTGGCGTCTGGGGGTCGCACATAAGTGCCTTGGAAATTGTCGAGGAATGCGGCTTCGAGGTCCTCCCAACAACTGATTGATCCTGTTGGCAAGCTGTTAAGCCAATGCCGAGCTGGTCCTTTAAGCTTGAGTGGGAGGTATTTGATGGCGTGGAAATCATCGCCGCGGGCCATGTGGATATGAAGGAGATAATCCTCGATCCATACCGCAGGATCTGTTGTGCCATCATATGATTCGATGTTTACGGGTTTGAAACCCTCAGGGATTTGATGATCCATTATTTCGTCTGTGAAGCATAGTAGGTGTGCGGCGCCTCTGTACTGGGCTATATCACGACGTAGCTCCAATGAGCTTTGTCTACTGTGTTCGGCCCTGCCGAATTTGTAGCCGGTGTGACGGTTACCGTCTCAAGCCGTGGGGCGTCCACGCGATCCATAGATCGATCTTGTTTGCCTTGCCTTGTCCTCCAACATATCTCGTAAGTCCGGCGCATATTCTCATGCCTTGGTACGGGGTGCGGCTTGAGTGAAGGGCCGAGAGGCCTCTCTGTCATGGCCACGAGGTGGCCGGTCAGCCGCATCAAGTGCTTCCTCCTCTAATCGGGGTAGCAACCTGCGCTTTGGGTAGCTCTTGGAGGGGCGTTCGAGTTTATGCTCTTCGGCCGCAAGGACTTCAGTCCATCTGTCGACTAGCAAATCTTGGTTAGCTCTAAGTTGTTGCTATTTTTTCTTGAGCCTGCGTTGAAAATGCTCTTGCTCGATGGGATCCTCTGGCATGACGAATTCGTCGTCGTCGAGGCTTGCCTCGTCTTCGGAGGGAGGCATATAATTATCGTCCTCGACCTCTCTGTCTGCCGCTCTCTCATGAGGGCTGGTTTCTCCATCCTCCTGTGCTAAATCTTGCTGAAGGGGGTTTTCTTTGGCACTTTCTGGAGTATTATTATCTCCCGTGCTGGAATCACCGTATTTGTTTTGGCGGGATTTTGAGCAGCGCCGCTGACGCCGGCGCTTAGGCTGTTTCTTGGAGGGGTCATCCTCCACGGTTCCATCGCCATCTCCTTCTTTTGGCGTGTCCACCATGTATATGTCATATGACGAGGTGGCTTTCCAGGGCCTAATAGGTGCTGGTTCTTCATCGTCTCCTTCATCGGCGTCCATACCGTCGATGTCTTCGGAGTCGAAGTCGAGCATGTCGGTTAAGTCGTCGACAGTGGCTACAAAGTGGGTGGTGGGTGGGCTTTGAATTTCTTCATCATCCGAATCCCAACCTTGCTGACCGTAGTCCGGCCAGGGCTCTCCTTATAAAGAGAGAGACTTCAGTGTCTTCAGAATATCGCCGAAAGGCAAGTGCTGAAAGATGTCTGCGGTAGTAAACTCTATAATCGGCGCCCAATCAGATTCGATCGGCAGGGGCGCAGAGGGTTCGGAGTCCGGAGAGGAGTCCGGCTCCTTGGAGTCACGAGTCTCGCAGAGTGTGGGGCTGGTGTTCGGCTCGATCGCCGTTGGGATCGCAGCCCCCGAGGCGGCGTCCAACCACCCATCCTCGATCGGCGCAGTTGGCTCCGAATTAAGGGTCGAAGCCGATGCGGGTGCGGCCTCCAGGGCACTGTTCGGCGGCAGAGCTAGATCATGCTCGTCGTGACAATGCGGCGCGCTCGACAGTGGCTCGAATCCGTCGAAGATCAAGTCCCCGCGGATGTCAGCCATGTAGTTTAAACTTCCAAATCTGACCTGACGGCCAGGGGCATAGCTTTCGATCTGCTCCAGAAGGCCAAGTGAATTGGCCCGCAGTGCGAAGCCGCCGAAGACGAAGATCTGTCCGGGGAGGAAGGTCTCACCCAGGACTGCATCGCCATTGATGATCGTAGGAGCCATCAAGCCTGACGGCGACGACACAGAGGAACTCTCAATGAAAGCACCAATGTCGGTGTCAAAACCGGCGGATCTCGGGTAGGGGGTCCCGAACTGTGCGTCTAGGCCGGATGGTAACAGGAGGCAAGGGACACGAAGTTTTACCCAGGTTCGGGCCCTCTCGATGGAGGTAAAACCCTATGTCCTGCTTGATTAATATTGATGATATGGGTAGTACAAGAGTAGATCTACCACGAGATCGAAGAGGCTAAACCCTAGAAGCTAGCCTATGCTATGATTGTTGTTGTGTATGTTGTCCTACGGACTAAAACCCTCCGGTTTATATAACACCGGAGAGGGTTAGGGTTACACAAAGTCGGTTACAATGGTAGGAGATCTACATATCATATCGCCAAGCTTGCCTTCCATGCCAAGGAAAGTTCCTTCCGGACACGGGACGAAGTCTTCAATCTTGTATCTTCATAGTCCAGGAGTCCGGCTGAAGGTATAGTCCGGCCATCTGGACACCCCCTAATCCAGGACTCCCTCAGCCGCCGTCCGTGGGGGGATCTGCGAGGCCAGTCTTCTCTACCCCATTTGGTCTGCTGGAAGGCCAGCTGCCGCGGCAGGAGTGGCGCGGTGAGGATCCGGTGGAGGCCTGCTTTCTTGAGACGGCGGAGGACACAAGAATGCTAGAGGCGGAGCTGGCTCGTGCTGTACTGGTCACCGTCATCGGCACCAGACCAGCGGTGGATGTAGGCTCGGCGGCGAGTGCGCTGCACTCGACGTTCGATGTCGGCCCAGCGGAGATGTCCATTCGCCATTTCTTCCCAGAGGGTTTCCTGGTGCTCTGCCATGATGGGGCACTGCGGGAGCGCATGGTGCGGGCTGGGTATGCGGAGGCTCCCTGGTTCGAACTTCGAGCTCTCTCTGCGACCCTGGCTCCGACAGGCTCAGGCTACGGCGGCGGCTGTCGGTGTCAAAACCGGCGGATCTCGGGTAGGGGGTCCCGAACTGTGCGTCTAGGCCGGATGGTAACAGGAGGCAAGGGACACGAAGTTTTACCCAGGTTCGGGCCCTCTCGATGGAGGTAAAACCCTACGTCTTGCTTGATTAATATTGATGATATGGGTAGTACAAGAGTAGATCTACCATGAGATCGGAGAGGCTAAACCCTAGAAGCTAGCCTATGGTATGATTGTTGTTCTGCATGTTGTCCTACGGACTAAAACCCTCCGGTTTATATAGACATCGGAGAGGGTTAGGGTTACACAAAGTCGGTTACAATGGTAGGAGATCTACATATCCGTATCGCCAAGCTTGCCTTCCACGCCAAGGAAAGTCCCTTCCGGACACAGGACGAAGTCTTCAATCTTGTGTCTTCATAGTCTAGGAGTCCGGCTGAAGGTACAGTCCGGCTATCCGAACACCCCCTTATCCAGGACTCCCTGAGTGGCCCCCGAACCAGGCTTCAATGACATGAGTCTGACGCGCAGATTGTCTTCGGCATTGCAAGGCGGGTTCTCCCCCAAATTTTGTGTACCTGTTGAATAAAGTCCGGTTTCTTGTAGATGTTGTGCTCCTTGGCTTCTACACCCAATAATGGCCGCTTCCCATGTGTCAAACGAATATGAAAAGTCTGAGTGTTTTTACATTCACACCCCTAGCCGCGTAAATGAGCTGCCCTACTTAAGGGGACGAGGATTTAGATCCAAACCACATCTTCCCCCCTTCGCGAGTGTTCATCAGAGCGCATCCAACAAAGGTCCATTCCACCATGGCCAGCCATCGCAACTCCTCCTTTCGCCCTTCCAGCCCTCAGCCTGGATATTGGGAGAGATGCTCCGTCCCGCATAGCGAGCTAGTGACGCTCCAGACCAAGGGATTTCTCCCCCCGGCCTATATGATCCCGGTTCGAGCCGGTCTTGCCGTCTATAACGGCGAAGAGCAAGCGGAGAGTGCCCCTAATCCCTCCAAAGGAGAGCGGCTGTGCCTCGTCCCTTATTTAATAAGGGGGCTCGGATTTCCAATCCATCCATTTCTCCGGGGGCTGCTGGAGTTCTACGGCCTCTAGCTACATAATCTCACGCCTGCCTCCGTATTGCATATCGCAGGCTTTGTAGCCCTCTGCGAGCTATTCTTGGGTGTTGAGGCTCATTTCGGGCTGTGGAAAGAGCTATTCTGCCGCGTGCCCCGTTCCAAGAAGGGGTCAATGTATCAAGTGGGCAGAGCCGAAGTGTGGCTCATCGCCGGGACCGGATATCTGTCCGGAACCCCAAAGAAGGCGTCCGAAGACTGGCCCTCGGAATGGTTTTATATAGAAGACGTCCCGCTGCCGGATCCTATCCGGATCGGCCTCCCTGAATTCGACAATGCTCCCTTAAAGAAACGCCTAAGCTGGCGTCCACGGAGCCCTCAGAGGGAAAGTGACACGGACGTTATTTACCTGATGGGCCGGATAAGATTGTTAGCTCATTCCGGACTGACCATGATCTGGGTCATGGCCGCATGCATCATGCGAGGGGTGTAGCCGCTACAGTATAGAGGCCACCCCATGTGGGACTTCAACGGGGAGGACGACACCACCCGCTACGGCCGTAAGGGGCCGGATTCGGCTGCGGCTCTAATAAAGACCTTGTCCGCTTTGTACAAGGGAGAAGATGAGGATTTTCTCCGCATCGACCCAAAGGGTGGATTTTCCATGTACAATCCTCCAAGCTGGGTGAGTGGTCACATCTTGCCCATCCATTTTATATCTCCATTGTTAAATATTCAATCTAGTGATTTCAACGCAGGAACTGCGCTAGGCTGTTAAAGAAATAAGCAGCCCTCCTCCACAACTTGAGGACCCAGGACGGTGCCTCGACCCGGCCTCTCAAGAGGATCCAGACTTATCTGTGGAGCTGATTGATGGAGTGTTCCATCAATTGAGCAAGGACAACGCCTTGGTTGCCATTACGGCTGATTACCCAGGGCTAATCCCGGCCTCCCAAAAATGGGAGGCCGAACCTGCGGCGACAAGCCAACAAGGGGCCGCAGGGCCATGTGGGCAGAAAAGAGTTGCAGTCCGGTCCGAGGCGCCAGCGCAAAGGTATGACGCGCCCCCTTATCTCAGGTGTTATACCTTCGAGGCATATTAACACTTGTGCTCTCTTTAGGACAAAGAGACCTCGCCGAACTATATTCGGAGAGACTACCAATCGCGCCTCCACCAGCCAGGCTCCAAAGCCTGGTTCGGAAGCGAAGCCGAACACAAGGCGCGCACCGGACGCTCCTCCGATGGAGGATGTGGACAGGTTGTCGGCCACCAACTCTGAGGTGGAGAGTGTCATGAACCACAGGCCTCGCCGGACAATTCTTCACGACGCTTATTTCTCCCAAGAGGCGTTAGATGCCTTCAAGTCGGGAGATGCGTACCTCCGTGCTGCTCAAAATGGTCTAGCCAGAGCCACGGAG
Source organism: Triticum dicoccoides (assembly GCF_002162155.2). NCBI lineage: Eukaryota > Viridiplantae > Streptophyta > Magnoliopsida > Poales > Poaceae > Triticum > Triticum dicoccoides. Next base: position 267,810,414 of record NC_041388.1, read on the forward strand.
CAATATGTAAAAGACATACGGGTAAGAAAATTTTGGTAATTATATATATATACCAGTAGCCCCCGAGACATGAAACAGTTAGAATAACTGATTTAAGGATCATTTGTTATGCATGTTCTTACAGAAAAGAATTCCCTACTGTCCAAGGAGCTGGAAGAGTGCAAAGCCCAACTTGAGGCCGCACTAGCCGCGGCAGGGGAGCCCAAGGAGACCCCCTCTGGTAATATACACTTCGAAAGATAAGTATTTTGCAAAGCACGGCATGGGTGCGAATCTGACAAATTAAATTGCAGATGGCGCCGGATTGAATCCGGAAAGACAACACCTCCTACGCCAGCTAAGGGCTGGTGAGAAGGTGCTGACAAAGGTGAGGCAGGAGAAGAACGATCTCCAAGATGCCAACACCAAGTTGGGCGTCGAGCTGAAAGATGTTCGTGTCCAGCTGTCAGACTCCGTTAAGGAGAATCAGCGGCTTCGACGCGGCATTTTTAGTAAGTGCTTGAACGAACCTTTGAAAGAAAGTTCGGCGGGGAAGTCGACTAATAGAGCAATGTCTGTAGGTGTGCTAATAGGTCGTCCTACAGAGAAGATGCCCGGTTCTATGGGTGACCTTCTTCCCGAGCTCTCGCAACTGCTCGATCGAGTTCGACAGGCGATGCAAGGCGTCGTCCAGGCCCTGTGGCCATCCATCTCCATGCCCGAAGGTCTTGAAGAGCTTGCGGAGAAGCTAAGGGGAGCACGGCAGCGCTTCCGATTGTGGAAGATATCGGCATGCCGTCAAGGTGCTAGGGAGGCCTGGGCCATGGTGAAGACACGGTACACAAATGCTGACCCCAACCACATGGCCGAGGTCGGTCCTGTGGGGCCCGATGGGAAGGAGATCCCTGTAAGCTTAGTGTACGGCCAAGTAGAATTGGCCGCAAAGTATTCCCAGCAGGACTGTAAATTAGACAGCTTGTTAGATGGTATCGAAGAGGAATACAATCAGTCAAAATGACTATGTAATGTAATTGACATTTATAATGCCTTCTAGCCGGATTGTAGATCGTTTGTCATGGCCGACCTTTTCGCTTCAGCCTCGGGACCTGACGGTCCGGAGTGTGTCCGAATTCCCATGCAGTTATATAAGAACCGGGGAATGCATGGAAACCAGGCGTAGGGGTCATTAGTGCGTGAACAGACAAGTGCCTGACTAGTTATGTTATATTACATGGTTAGTAAGAAACATCTTCCAGGGAGAATAGTTCCGTTAGGGGTTCCTTTCCCTGGGAGGAATGCCCTAAAGTGCATGTCCATGCTGCGAAAATAAATGCAGGAAAAACAACTGGGGGCATATAGATAAATAAAATAAAAAAAGATCATCTTTAGTTCACCGACTGAATATTCCCTTAAGAACGCTAGCTTTCGGCTTCACCCAGTCTGAGGTACACATCCGGCTGACCAGGCAGTAACAATCGCAGAGGTGCTCCCTTTACCACCTAGCCGAACAATCGTGAACGTAGGGGTAAGAACAGGAGCCAGGCAACCCAGCTTGGCCAAAACTTAAGTCATATCGATGCATATAATGTTGAATAAAAGGTACATGCGGAAGTGTGACACATGTGTTGGGCATGAAGCCCGTATAAATAAGCTTCTGTTTAAAGAAGCCCCCAGGTTTAATAAGCGCGGATAGCGCGTCACTTTATGAGCCTTTAAAGGATATAAGAGAGAGAGAGAGAGAGAAGAAGAGGAATGTAAGACAGAAAGTACATATAAAAAATGGACAGAGGAAGGAGACGAACACAGAGTCCGGCGCTAGGCATAGAATCTTCGGAGATGGGCTGCGTTCCATGGGTTCGGCTCGAGTCGGTTATCTGATGCATCTCGCAGGCGGTACGCTCCACCAGTTAGGACTTGGTCAATTATGAAGGGACCTTCCCACTTGGGCTTGAGTTTGTCCTTTTTCTTGTCCGGGAGGCGTAGAACTAATTCGCCAATGTTGTAATTTTTGGCCCGTACTTCTCTGCTTTGGTATCATCGAGCCTACTGTTGATAGAATGCGGAACGGGCTTTTGCCACGTCGCTCTCCTCCTCCAATGCGTCCAAACTGTCCTGCTGATCGAGCTCGGCTTCTCTTTCTTCGTACATGCGCACTTGAGGTGAGTCATGAATTTTGTCGCAAGGCAAAACTGCCTCTGCGCCGTACACCATAAAGAATGGTGTGTATCCGGTGGTGCGATTCGGCATGGTCCCCAGCCCCTAGAGTACGGAGTTGAGCTCCTCTACCCAGTGTGTGTTATATTCCTTGAGGGACCGCACTAATCTGGGTTTGATGCCGCTCATGATAAGACCATTTGCACGTTCGACCTAGCCGTTAGTTTGTGGGTGATAGATGGAAGCATAATCGAGCTTGATGCCCATGTTTTTGCACCAGAGTTTTACCTCGTCGGCCGTGAAGTTCGTGCCGTTATCAGTGATGATGTTGTGGGGGACGCCGTAACGGTGTACAACCCCGGATATAAAGTCTATCACCGGTCCGGATTCGGTCGTCTTAACAGGCTTGGCTTCTATCCATTTGGTGAACTTATCCACCATGACCAGTAAGTATTTTTGCTTGTGGGTTCCGCCTTTAAGGGGTCCAACCATGTCAAGCCCCCAGACCGTGAAGGGCCAAGTAATGGGGATAGTTTGGAGGGCGGTGGGTGGCATATGGCTTTGGTTTGCAAAGAGCTAGCAACCGGTGCATCGCTGGACTAAGTCCTGAGCGTTTGCCCGGGCCGTCGGCCAATAAAAGCCTGTACGGAAGGCCTTGCTTACAAGGGACCGAGCTGCAGCGTTATGACCGCCGAGTCCAGCATGAATTTCAGCCAGGAGGTTCCGCCCTTCCTCTTCGGAGATGCACCTTTGAAGGACTCCGGTAGTGCTTTTCTTATAAAGCTCTCCCTCGTGGACTTTGTAGGCTTTGGATCGCCGCACTATGCAGTGTGCCTCATTTTGGTCCTCGGGGAGTTCCTGCCTAAGAAGGTAGGCGAGGAATGGTTCTGTCCACGGGGCGATGACGACCATTATTACGTGGGCTGAGGGTGTTATTTCATTGGCGGAGCCGCCGATTGTGTCAGAATGTTCGGTATCGGGCAGTGCGGTTGGGTCCGGGCTGTTATTGTGTGGCTCCCCTTCCCATACTATGGATGGCTTGAACAGCCTTTCCAAGAAGATGGTAGGGGGGCTACATCGCGTTTTGCGCCGATGCGTGCCAGGACATCTGTCGCCTGATTATTTTCCCGGGCTATATGGTGAAATTCAAGCCCTTCGAACCGAGCTGACATTTTTAGGATGGCGTTGTGGTAAGCTGCCATCTTTGGATCCTTGGCGTCGAAGTCTCCATTTATTTGGGATATTGCGAGGTTCGAGTCCCCGCGCACCTCTAGGCGTTGAATGCCCATGGATACTGCCATCCGGAGACCATGTAGAAGGGCCTCATATTCGGCTGCATTGTTGGAGTCGGTGTACATAATCTGGAGTACGTATTGAACTGTGTCAACTGTGGGGGACGTCAAAACGACGCCAGCCCCCAGTCCGGCCAACATCTTGGAGCCGTCGAAATGCATGATCCAATTTGAATATGTGTCGTACTCTTTAGGGAGTTCGGCCTCCATCCATTCTGCGACGAAGTTGGCCAAGACTTACGACTTCATGGCTCGTTGTGGCTTATAAGTTATGTCAAACGGGAGGAGCTCAATGGCCCATTTTGCAATCCGGCCCGTTGCGTCACGGTTTTTTATAATATCGTTAAGTGGTACTTCCGAGGCTACTATGATTGAACACTCTTGAAAGTAGTGTCGTAGCTTCCGGGATGCCATGAATACCACATACGCAATCTTTTGATAATGCGGGTACCGTGTTTTGCAGGGAGTGAGGACATTGGACACATAATAGACCGGCTTTTGAAGGGGGGATTTGTGTCTGTCCGCTTCTCGTTCGACGACGAGCACTGCGCTTACAACCTGATGTGTTGCTGCAATGTATAATAGCATTGGTTCGCCAATGTTTGGTGCGGCCAGGACTGGGTTTGTTGCCAGTATGGCTTTTATTTCGTCGAGTCCGGCCGTGGCTGCATCCGTCCATTTGAAGTGTTCGGTGCTCCGAAGGAGGCGGTAAAGGGGTAGGGCCTTTTCTCCCAAGCGGGAGATAAAGCGGCTTAGAGCCGCCACGCATCCGGTTAACTTTTGTATTTGTTTGAGGTCCTTTGGGATATCCAGTTGCGACAGAGCTCGGATCTTGGCTGTATTTGCTTCACTTCCTCTACCGGATACAATGAAGCCCAAGAGCTTTCCGGCTGGAACACCGAAAACGCATTTTTTCGGGTTGAGCTTGATGTCGTATGTTTGGAGGTTATCAAATGTGAGCCTCAAGTCGTCTACTAGAGATTCAACATGTCTTGTTTTGACGACCACATCATCTACATATGCCTCCACTATTTTGCCGATCTGGCTTGCCAGACATGTCTGAGTCATGCGCTGATATGTTGCACCGGTGTTTTTGAGCCCGAAGGGCATCGTGTTGAAGCAGAATGGGCCATATGGTGTGATAAATGTCGTTGCGGCTTGGTCTGGTTCTGCCATCTTGATTTGATGGTACCGGAATATGCGTCGAGGAAACACAACGAATCGTGTCCTGCGGTAGCGTCGATAATTTGATCGATGCGGGGGAGGGGGAAGGGGTCCTTTGGGTAAGCCTTGTTAAGGTTTTTAAAATCAACACACAGGCGCCAGGATTTGTCCTTCTTTGGTACCATCACCAGGTTTGCTAGCCAGTCCAGATGTTTTATAACTCTGATGAATCCGGCCTCCAATAGCTTTGCTAGCTCCTCTCCCATGGCCTGTCTCTTAGGTTCGGAAAAACGCCGAAGAGCCTGTTTGACAGGTTTGAATCCTGTTTGGATATTTAAGCTGTGCTCGGCCAGCCTACGTGGGATTCCTAGCATGTCTGAAGGGTGCCAGGCGAAAATGTCCCAGTTCTCTCGTAGGAACTCTCGCAGTGCGGCGTCTACATCAGGGTTTAACTGTGCCCCGATGGAAGCTGTTTTATTGGGGTCCGTTGGATGGACTTGGAATTTGACTATTTCGTCCGCCGGTTTAAAGGAGGTGGACTTGGATCTTTTGTCGAGTACCACATTGTCCCTATTCACCATAGAGCGCAGCGCAGTCAGTTCCTCAGCCGCTAGGGCTTCGGATAGTGCCTCGAGGGCCAGTGCGGCTGTCTTGTTTTCGGCGTGGAGTGCTATGTCCGGATCACTAGCGAGAGTGGTGATCCCGTTAGGCCCGGACATCTTGAGCTTCATGTACCCGTAATGGGGTATTGCTTGGAAGATTGTAAACGCTTCCCGCCCTAGCAGAGCGTGATAACCGCTGCTGAACGGAGCCACATGGAACGTGACCTCTTCGGACCTGTAATTATCCGGCGTGCCGAACACCACATCTAGCGTGATTTTTCCTGTACATCGCGCTTCCCGACTTGGGGATTATTCCTCTAAAGGTTGTGCTGCTTCGCTCAATGCGGTTCCAGTCTATTTCCATTTTTTGAAGGGTTTCCTCATAAATGAGCTTCAATCCACCGCCGCCGTCCATGAGTACCTTGGTAAGACGAAAGCCGTCCACTATTGGACTGAGGACCAATGCGGCTGGTGCTCGGGCTGTTCGGAATTTAGGTTCATCACTAGCGTTAAAGGTAATAGCCGTGTCACTCCATGGGTTTATTGTTGCTACTTGGTAGACTTCGACAAGGCTGCGGAGTGTCCTTTTTCGCATATTATTTGATGCGAAAGTCTTGAAGACTGTTAATACCGTATTGGTGTCTCTGGGTGGCTTTCTATGGCCTCCGGAATTAGGAGATTTTCGCCAATTTTGGCCACCTGCCGGAGTATCCAGCATGCTCTGAGGCTGTGAGTTGGTGTGGCGTCCTCTGTACTATGAATTTTACAGGGTCCATTGAGCCATCCTTCCAGTACGGTTCCATGCCCTGTAGAGGGTTTTTGCTTTTTAGTGCTTGACCCGGGTGTCTGGTGATGATGCACCCTTTTATTTCGGACTGAGTTTGTATTCAGGGCCGGATTGTCCCGAAATTTGATTTCGGTTTTCCAGGCGCTTTCCATCGCACAGTACTTTCGTACAATGGATGCCAAGTCAGCGAAGTGTGTAATATCACGGTGACTTATGGCGTTGAGTATTCCCTTGTCCGTGCAATTATTGCAGAAGATTGAGATTGCGTCTTCCTCGCGGCAGTCCCTTAGCCTATTCTTAACCAGGAGGAATCTGGCCCAGTAATGATGTACTGTTTCATCGGGCTCTTGCCTGATTTTGGATAGATCGCTTATGTTGGGGTGGGTGGGTGGAATTAAATCCGAAGCCTCACCCCATCTGAGGCTCAGAGGCCGGGGAATTTCTGAACTCGAATATTTGGATTCCTGGATGTTGTCCAATGAATCCAGCCCGTCGCCTGACTCTAAGTTCAGGTCTTGAGTGATATCCTCCCCTCCGCGGGTATCCGGCTTAGAGGGATCGGGAATCCGGACGTAGCGAGTCCTTAAGATAGATGAAGGGTCGCCGCATTGTCCCTCTACCACGACAATGTGATGGGTGACTTGGGGAGAGTTAATCTCTCTCAGATTGGGTTTAGGCCCAATCTGGTCATAATCCGTAGCGACTCCTAGGGCGGCGAAGCGATCCAAGAGCTCGTTTATGGAGGAGAGCTCCATTGGATCTAACTGCTCGGCGAGTTCCGAGCTGACATGAAGGTTGTTTTCGATGGCTCGAGAAGTCATCGTCGGCGCAGAAGCCGAACAGGCGGTCATAAGAGAACCACCTAGCCAGAGGGTTTGGCCGACAGCCAAAGCTCCCTTAGCAACGGCGCCATCTTTAAAGACGGGGCGAGGCATCCTTCCTGATGGCGGCGACACAGAGGAACTCTCAATGAAAGCACCAATGTCGGTGTCAAAACCGGCGGATCTCGGGTAGGGGGTCCCGAACTGTGCGTCTAGGCCGGATGGTAACAGGAGGCAAGGGACACGAATTTTGCCCCAGGTTCGGGCCCTCTCGATGGAGGTAAAACCCTACGTCCTGCTTGATTAATATTGATGATGTGGGTAGTACAAGAGTAGATCTACCACGAGATCGGAGAGGCTAAACCCTAGAAGCTAGCCTATGGTATGATTGTTGTTCTGTATGTTGTCCTACGGACTAAAACCCTCCGGTTTATATAGACACCGGAGAGGGTTAGGGTTACACAAAGTCGGTTACAATAGTAGGAGATCTACATATCCGTATCGCCAAGCTTGCCTTCCACGCCAAGGAAAGTCCCTTCCGGACACGGGACGAAGTCTTCAATCTTGTGTCTTCATAGTCTAGGAGTCCGGCTGAAGGTACAGTCCGGCTATCCGAACACCCCCTTATCCAGGACTCCCTCAGCGGCCTTGAGTTTCCTCATCCCTGTCTCGTTGCGGGGCGTGCCCGCCCATGCCTGGACCCAGAGAACGGCAAGCGTGATCCTGCGGGGACTCGGTTATGTCGTGGGCATGGACGAGAGCACGGCGAACAGGACGGACATGGCGGATTTTCGGGTCTGGCTCCGCACAGACCGGCCCAGGCAGATTCCAAGGCGGCACATCCTCTACATCGATGAGCCTAGGCGCACTCTTTGGTACGAGGGTGGGGGAGGACGGCGGTCGACTGGTGCTCGGTGCTCCACGGCCCTATGGTACCCCATCGACATCATCGTGCTGGCGGATGGAATAGAAGATGGTGGGATGCCCGAGGATCAGCCGGCGCCACCACCACCGTCGCCGCCTCCATCACCGCCGTCTGGGAGAAATGGCCACGGTCAGGAAGGGCAGGACCGTCACTCTGGTGGAGGTTCGGCAAGTACGGCAGAATCGACGGCGGCGCCACCGCCGGTGGGCACGCACGCCCACATTCAATCCAGGAGCGGCTAGCGGGGTCAGATGATCAGCAACAGCTGGCTTGCTGACGTCAGGGACTCCTTTGTGGATAGGGAAGACCAGCCAATCGGAGGAGACGCATGGAGGAACGACTGCTGTCCTCGCTTGCGGACGGCGTCAGGTGCGGCCCCAGCTGTGGCTGTGATGACCGTTGGTTCCCCGCCCTCGGTTCAGCTTGCCAGATGGCGACAAGGCGGGCAGCCGGGCTCGGCAGCTTTGCAGGTGCTGGGGCCCCGCGAATCAGTGTGTGTTCTGGTTGGTGGACAGAGGTGCGATGGTTCGGTCTGGATTGGCTCGGTGCAAATCCCGCTGCAGGACCGGGATGAGGATGAGACTAACGGCGATGTGTTAGGTGAGGAAGGACAGGAGCTTTCGCTGTCGCGTTCTAGAAGCGGCAAAGATGGAGATGGACAACAGCTGTCGTTGTCGATGTCAGGCAGCATGGATGTTGGGGACATGCAGGTGGAGCCATGGGATACTTTCCTGGTCAGCCTATCAGAGGGAGAAAGAAGTCCAGCACGAGACCCAATTGCAAGCACGCCTCTCCAAGCAGATAAGGTGGAGCATGTGGAAGTGATGGTGCGCCCGGCGCATGATCCCGTGCCATGCAGGCTTTTGCATGGGGAACTGGAGACCCCACAGGGAGATTCGGTGGCCCATGTAGAGGTGGTGGAGGGCCCGACGCGTGATCCCGTGCCATGCAGGCCTATAAATGGGGAGCTGGAGGCCCCACAGGGAGATGGAGCGGGCCAATCGGGGGATCCAGCTCCATGCACTCCTGCGCCCGTGCATGTGGGTCCAACTACCCCTTTCCATGTTGATGTGGGTGATTTTTGCGCGGGTATGTGCGTAGGGCTCTTGCCAGTTCTACCAGGCCGGCTGTGCGTGTGGCTGCCAACCCAGGCCGCCAGGCAAGGAAGAAACATAGATGGATATGACTCCAAGGCGCAGCGCAAGGATCGCTAAGCATGCAGCGTCAAAACAACAACAGGTACTGATTCGCAAATTGTACCTGGCAAATGAGGGCGAGATCATTTCAGATGATGCATTGCGGATGTACGTCGAGTTGTCTTCAAGACCACTCTCGGAAGCACACATCACGGCGGTCTTGGCCCTGTTTGGCTGGGAGTCACCATCGGTGCCTTTGGCGGACGGCCTTGAAGTGGTCTAGCTGCCGAGGCGGCTGCGTGGATGCGTGGGTCTTTGTAATGAATGTGCAACCGTTGAAAGTGCTAGTGTGGAATGTCCGTGGGCTAAACGCCCGGGCTAGGAGGAACGCCCTTTACCAAGTGGTCACAACAGCAAACCCGGCTATTGTCTGCCTTCAGGAAACCAAGCTACATGATGTATCGATAAACATTGTTTGGCAATGCCTCGGTAATAAATATGAAAAATTCTTTTACTTGCCGGCTCAGGGCACTCGGGGTGGAATTTTGGTGGCTTGGGATGCATCCGTCACCCAATTGTCCAGTCCACACTATACTTCTCATACATTGACCGCTCTCGTCAAGTGTCCGGAGGACGAGCAGGCGTGGTGGCTCACATGCGTGTCTGGTCCGTAGGAAGAGGCTGAAAAGCTAGAGTTCTTGCAAGATTTGGTGGACATCCGTGACTTGCACGCGGGCCCTTGGGCGGTGGCTGGAGACTTCAACCTGCTGGCTTGGCAGGAGGACAAGAGCAATGCTCAGATTAACCGAAGAATGTTGGGAAGGCTTAGAGCCAAGCTAAACTTGCTTGAGCTTAAGGAGCTTTACCTCAATGGGAGGCGCTATACATGGTCAAACGAGAGGCAAAATGCGACGTTGGAGAAAATAGACCATGTGTTTGTCTCCAACGAGTGGGACGAAGCATTCCCATCATGCTTCCTCTCTACCCTTGGGACAGCGGTTTCGGATCATTGTCCACTCATGTTGGATATGAACATGGACATAAGTACGCGGAAGAGGTTCAAGTTCGAGGCTTTTTGGATCAAAGAGGAGGGGTTCATGGACATGGTATGGATGACGTGGGACTCGACATCGGTGGCTACAAATGACTACCTAACACTCCATAACAAGCTGAGGGCAACGGCGATCAGCCTTCAACGATGGAGTGCTCGATGGATTGGGAATGTGAAACTACAAATATTGATTGCAATGGAGGTCATTAAACAGTTGGATACGGCCATGGAATTTAGGGCGTTGTCGGATGCGGAGCGGGATTTGAGGAGTTGTTTGAAGAGAAAGCTACTTGGGTTATGCTCTCTTGAGAGAACCATTGCAAGACAGCGATCGAGATTACTGCAGTTGCGCGAGGGCGACGGGAGTACAAGGCTTTTCCATCAGCAAGCAACCCATTGGTACAGGAAGAACGTCCTCCAGATGGTAAAGTACAATGGGAACATCTACTTCGGGCAGGACGAGGTGGCGTCCGCGGTGGACGCGCATTTTGGTGCGGCATTTGGCAATGCTATTCCTAGAAACTACACACTTAACCTAAGTGAGTTGAGCTTGCCGCAACTGGACCTATCTCAGTTGGAGGAACCCTTCACCTATGAGGAAGTGGAAAATGTCATCAAAGCTATGCCTCCGGATAAGGCGCCGGGACCGGATGGGTTCACTGGCGTTTTTACGCCACATGCTGGAACATTATACGTGACGATTTCATGAGGGCCATGAATTGTTTCTACAATGGGGATGTTCGTGGAATGGCTGCAATCAACAAGTCCCTAGTGACTCTTTTACCCAAGAAGGATGGTGCTCTCGAGGTGACAGATTTCAGGCCAATCAACCTTGTTCATGGGGCTATAAAAATCTTTGAGAAAGTGCTTGCGTGCAGATTGGTGATGCAGTTGCCAAAGCTTCTGGGTAATCATCAGAGTGCGTTCTTCAAGGGCAGATCGCTACATGACAACTTCATGTTGGTGCAATGTACTGCTCGCAGGCTCAATGCCCTACCGAACCCAGCAGTGCTGCTCAAGTTGGATATATCGAAGGCTTTTGATTCTATCCAATGGCCTTTTCTGATTGAGGTGATGCAGCATCTTGGATTTGGGCCTAGGTGGAGGTCTTGGATCTGTGGGATTCTTGCTACATCCACCACCAAAGTTATGGTGAATGGAGACCCCGGGGACACCATTTACAACTGCAAGTGGCTTAGGCGGGGTGACCCGATATCACCAATGCTTTTCATCCTCACCATGGAGCCTCTACAAAGGATGTTTGAGCAAGCCACGAGGAGAGGCATTTTGGAGCCTTTGGCGCGTTCGGGAGTAAGGCAACGTTTATCCATCTTTGCAGATGACGTGGTGGTGTTCATTAAGCCAAAACCGTTGGAGCTGGAGATTAGTAAGCGAATCTTTGAGATGTTTGGGGAAGCGTCGGGGCTGCGGATAAACATGGCGAAGTCAGCTATTCTTCCTATAAGATGCAATGATCTGGAAATCACATTGGCAAGCATAGAGCTGGGATGCCCGAGAGGATCATTCTCAATCAAGTACTTGGTTTACCTTTGTCCCTAAGGAAGGAATCACCGGCGCAGCTGCAATACCTTGTGGATCAGATGGCAAATTGTTTACCGAGGTGGAAGGCGGCACTTATGCCAAAAAGTGGGCGCCTAACTCTGGTCCAGTCAGTTCTATGCGCCATGCCCATACATGCCATGATGGCTTTGGATCTCCTGATGAAGACTATTGCTGCGATGAACAAAGTGTGCAGAGGTTTTCTTTGGTGCCGGAGGGCCGCTGCCAATGGCGGAAATTGCGTTGTCGCCTGGGACTCGGTGTGCACACCGAAATGGGCAGGAGGCCTGGGGCTGCCAAATCTTAGATGGCTTAACATGGCCATGCAGGCCCGGTGGCCTGGCTGCAACGGGCGGACGTGTGTAGACCATGGAGTGAATTTAATATCCGAGTTCCAAGGGAAGCGAAAAGACTCTTCCAGGCAGCAACAAGGAGCGAAGCAAATGCGGACTCTCACCCATCGCACAATCCCCACGACCCAACAACGACTCAACAACGACTCTCACCCATCGCTACTTCCCAAGGCGGACTCCACACCTGCTGCGACGCGCACCCGCGCCGCGCTGCCCATCTCACCCATCGCTTCCTCCCCCGGTGGACTGGAGCAACCGCCGTTGTGCATCCCAGGAAGCAGGAGTCGCCGTGTCCCAGGCCTCGTGCGCCCGCTGCGCCGTCGGTCCCGTGCCGCCCCCGTCATCGTTCTATCACCTACCGCCCCCTCCTCTCCCCCTCACTGCCTGCCCCGCGCTCTCCCTTTCCCTTCAACGAATTTCAAGCACGCGGCCGTCGCCCAGATCGCGGAACCTTGAGCAAGGAGCCGTCGCCCACATCGCCTAACCTCGAGCAAGCGGCCGTCGCCCACATCGCCTGACCTCGAGCAAGCGGCCACCGCTCACATCGAGAAAGAGTGCAAGACAACCACGACGTCCAGCCGCGACCACGAGTATTTCGTCACCCACCGCCGATAATTCACCGGTGCTTCGCTCTGAAATAGTCCACATGTTATTGTTTCGTTAGGTTAAAAATTATGAGAGTTCAAAATTGTTTCTCATAATTGTATTCGATACAAAAATACAAATCATTGGATTTAATCAGAAGTGTTCATGTTACAGTGCTCCCCTGCAAAACAAATTACATTACAACCACTAGCATTAGTACAATTGGAGAAGAACTTACACGTTGATTTTTTGTGTGGATCAACTTGCTTGAGGACCTGGGGTGCGGCATACTGGTATTCTCCATTGATTGTGTAGTGTGCGCTATTCAGGAAAGTGAGTATGACATGCAGTTTTGTCCTCACATGAGCTAGCCAATTTGGGTACGAGTGATATTCATGGAGGCCATTCTACATGTCCGGCGAACTGCCTTGTCTATATAACTCCTGATGTATTCGATGATCTAGCTGTGGAATGCGAACTTGCATCATTTGTGTGTGTGGGGG
>NC_041388.1:267823517-267862328 GCF_002162155.2 Triticum dicoccoides
ATTTTGAGGTATTGCTACAATGGTATCCCTTTTTTGTCCGATGATCATGTATACCACATGCTCTCCAGGTGATAACTTTCTTGTGCTTTTTCTTGCCACAGAAGGGCAGAATAAGTATGGATAAGGTGTTCTGTTTTTATTGAACAACCCCTTTTTATAAATTTTCATGCTAATTAATATGTCTTTGATTTTCCCTCTATAAATCTCCATTGAACATCCTCTAATATTTTGTGCGGCCTTTACTAGACATGTTGAAACTACATTGCTGTCTCCAACTCTGAAAACAACATGACATGTTTGATTAAAATAGGAGCCTGGGCGATGGAGTATAAAGGCACCTTCATACTGTACATTTGTACGGATGTATCAACATGTTGGCATTCACATCAATCATGTATATTTTACAAGCAGATTTGTATGTTACATTTAGACTGAATTTTACCTTTCCCATGTGTAGGCATATGAAGCATTGAAGCTGGAAGTCATGTGATCAAAGTAGGTTATAGCTGTCTACTTTTGAAAATCATAGCATTTATCAGCTTGTTTTACGATTATTTCGGATTGGGATGATTGGGTTGTCATCATGATTCATAGGAGGATAAGCATCAGCGACGAGTAACTGGGAAGGAGAGGCTGATACTTGAGATAGGTTCTACGATGATACTGGAGAATAGCATGGATTAATCTTCAAATCCTACTAGGCAGCGCTTCACCATGAATGGCTACAACGGCAGCGGAATGGAGGAGCTCGGTGTGTTCTGTAAGATGGCTGTGTGGTATGTGGAGTGAAGATGCATCTACCGTCAGTTTCTTAATTAATGAGGTGATTCTGATTCCTAAAATATTATGTGATCCACATACGTGATGGATTTATGCTTATTGCTTTCTGGGATTCTATTTCAGGACACCTTTACCTGGTGGCGCTACCGGTGCCCAAATATCTCATTTCTCTTGATTATATAGTGAAAGCAATTCACTTCGGTTCGCCCAAATTCCCCCCATTTTTTTTTGAAAAGTTTGTTCTGATCTAATATGTTAAATATTGACACATACTCCCTCCATCCGGAATTACTTGTCGCTTAAATGGATGAGATAGATAAATTCGTTTGAGCGACAAGTAATTGCGGACGGAGGGAGTACTTGACTATGAAAAATAATTTGTATTGTTGTTGCTGGGTAGGGATAAGTGTTATGAATTGTTGCTATTGTTGTCAGAAACATATATTGTTGAGCTTACAGATAAGCACATAGAAGATGCAAAATATAATAGTATTTTTTATGTGTTGTTGTGCTAGATTATCTCATGAAGGGCAAACCTAACAATGTTCGATGCAATGAAGTGAATAAGGGAGGAAGAGCTCAAGGGAACAAAGGGTAGAAGAATATACAAATATACAAACTGACCTGTTAGGAGTGGCTTCACAAAAACTCAGGTCTAATTTTTTTGGATGATGCACGTTAATGGAGTTTTTCGTTTATTCACTTCGTTCCAAAATACTCATTAGCAGCAATGCAAAGCTTTTGATTAGAGCAAAGCTATACAACCAAGGAAATTGGATTTCCTTTCCGTTGATGTACATATTTTACTGTCCCTAATCTTTCTCCTGGCCCAATATATTTGCAGATGTCGATGTCTTTGTGATCTTTGTGGAGGCTGCTTATCTCACAGTTTTTTCTGTCTATCCCGCCTAGGAAAATAGATTGTACATTATTAATTTAGTCCAACAATACGAGTAACATGCCTGCCTACTGTAGTTATTTTTGACAATCTGATATGTTCACACATCATTACAAGGTTCCTTAAAACTACCTTTGTAGATATTTCAAACCAAGGTCTAGGAGTATTCAGCCGATCATACTTTCAGACCAGTAGAGAATGTGAAAAAAAAATGTATTTAGGCTTACTAACTACTATTAACAAACAATATGGTTCTCATATGAATGTGTGTAACTTTATTCTATTCATCAGTGTGTAATTCACAAGAGAACTGTGCAATGAGGTTCTTGTCATACTGGTGAGGATAGTGTACTATTCCCATATTGTTTTGCTCAATATTTTAGCACTGGACCCTTCTTGTTTTGTGCAACAACTAACACTCTTTCTCGCCACTACGGCCATGAAACTTCAACTATTCTTCTGTTTGCAGCAGATGGTCTCTTTGATGGTTGGAGTCACCATCTTGGCTTGGTACCATGCACAACAGTCCCATGGAATCTATCATCGCCTTAATGGCTACTAGAGCCGGTGTAGTGTGGTGAAGGCACTGTCAATGAAGAGAAAAAAGATTGTCGTCGAGTTGTTGTGCAAGGATTCTCCGATTGCTACGAACATTATTACAGTTTACAAGATTTTGATAAAGATATACATTTTATATTTAGAGAAGATATGTAATAAGTCCTTCTATGTACCCTAAGTAGTTGCCCGTTGTACTGAAAGTTCTGAAATTTTCTATTTTCAACACGGGAGTATTGGTCTGATTTAAGAGGAGATTAGCTTATTTTGTAAGTATATTAAAGAGGTGAATGAGAAAAATTCTTGCTACGGTTAGAACGTGTGTTGCACGTGCAAGCTTACTAGTTGTTAAAGTTAATCATCAGAATTAGGGGTTAAGTAGTTTTAGTTAAGGTATAATTTGCTATGTGTGGTGCTAATTGCATGATTATGATGTTTAATTTGGTTAGAATAGTTAAGCCAAGCTTGCGCATCAAGTTAATGACAGGATTAGCACGTTACTACCCCGGATTAGCAATTAGAAAGAGGTGATTTGGCAAATTAAAGAAAAAACCCAAATGTAAAACTCTAGAAATCGAATCCCCAAAACTTTGGAGCCCAAAAGTTGAAATCAAAAAAGAAGAGGTGAAGGGCTCACCATGGTGACACCGCGTCGAGATCCCGCACAGCCGCCTCCGTGCGTGGGCATCGTCGCCGCGACGCCGCGTGAAGAAGAGCCGCCGTCTCTGGGTGAGCTAGGTTTTCGGCCAACAACACTTTTGTTTCGGCCGAGAGCTATGCCGACAGCCCAATTCAATCGGACGGCCAAAACCGACTCAGAGCGCCAGGCGGGCTGTGGTGGCTTCACGGGCCAAATTCTGGCCATGGGCTGCTGCCCAGGATGTCACAGCCCGCTGGATATGTTTTTTTTTCTAAACTAGTTAAGGAGTACTCCTTGCGGAGATCACTCCAACTTCCCAGGTTGCGACAAGTGGCGCGCTGCATGTGCGCCACTTGTCGCAACTTGGGAGTTTTCCTTTTTTCGTAGATTAGTTTATTTAAAACGTTTTATCTCTTAAACCGTGCGTTCAAATCTCGAACCGCTTTCGCCGTTTGATTTCTCGCGTCGAGATCTTCAAAATTAGATCACATGTTAATAGGTTTTGACGAAAAAAATTTCAAGAAAAAACCGGACGAAAAAAACGATGAAAAACCGAATCGGGGACAATTTTTTTTTTCCTTTCCGAAAGAGACATGCCCGTGCCTCTCACAAAATCACAACTGTGCCTCTCGCGAAAGAAAAAAAACAGAAAACACGTTTTTTTGCCTTTCCAAAAGAGGCACGCCCGTGCCTCTCGCGAAAGCACAACCGTGCCTCTCGCGGAAGCAAAACCGTGCCTCTCGTGAAAAAAAATAGAAAACGTGTTTTTTTCTTTTTGAAAGAGGCACGTCCGTGCCTCTCGCGAAAGCACAACCGTGCCTCTCGCGGAAGCAAAACCGTGCCTCTCGCGAAAGAAAAAAAAACAGAAAACGTGTTTTTTTCGTTTCCGAGGAGGCATGGCCGTGACTCTCGTGAAAACACAATCGTGCCTCTCGCGGAAGCAAAACCGTGCCTCTCGCGAAAGGAAAAAACAGAAAATACGTTTTTTTGTTTTCAAGAGGCACGGCTGTGCCTCTCGCGAAAGCACACCCGTGCCTCTCGCGAAAACAAAACCGTGACTCTCGCGGAAAAAAATGTGTTTTTTGCGCAAAAAAAATTCCCAAATTTTTTTTTGTCGAAAAGCTAGGGAAGACCGGTGGAAAACCAAAACGTCAAAAAAACGAAAAAAACATTTAAAAAGCCAAAAACGCGTGCGAAAAAAAAATATAAAATCCGAAGGGAGCGCCCAGAGCGCGACACGTGGCGAATGGCTGAGAGCGCGCCAAGTGGCGCTGATCGTTGCGAGGCTCCCGAAGGAGCGCTCGTTAATTAGTTGCTCCCCTATTAGACGCCTTCGGCGACCGCAACTTGGGAAGCTCCTATTCGAAATCACTAGTTGAGGAGCGCTCCCAGCAACGATTAGTCGAAGAGCGCTCCCCCGCGACAAGTGTCACGCGCGGAGCGCTGGTGAGACTTTTCCGAGGCGCTCCGTGCGCGACACTTATCGCGCTGTGGAGCACTCTCGTGATTTCCGGTTTCCTACTTGTCTTTCTGGTTTTTCCCCTTTTCACTTTAGTCCTTGTACTTTTATTGTTTTGTAATACACTTTTGATCTATTTTGCGATATGCTTCTGTTTGCTGTCGTCGAACCGGCGTCGCCGACTGTCCTTTCGTTGTCATCATCGCCGCCCGTCGTGCCCGCTGTCGGTGTCAAAACCGGCGAATCTCGGGTAGGGGGTCCTAAATTGTGCGTCTAAGGCTAATGGTAACAGGAGGCGGGGGACACAATGTTTACCCAGGTTCGGGCCCTACTGCCTGCTTGATTGATCTTGATGAATATGAGTATTAAAAGAGTTGATCTACCATGAGATCGTAATGGCTAAACCCTGGAAGTCTAGCCTATGATTATGATTGTTGTCCTATGGACTAAACCCTCCATTTTATATAGACACCGGAGGGGGCTAGGGTTACACAAAGTCGGTTACAGAGAAAGGAATCTACATATCCGAATCACCAAGCTTGCCATCCACGCAAAGGAGAGTCCCATCCGAACACGGGAAGAAGTCTTTTGTCTTGTATCTTCATAGCCCAACAGTCCGGCTCATGTATATAGTCCGGTTGTCCGAGGACCCCTTAATACAGGACTCCCTTAATAGCCCCTGAACCAGGCTTCAATGACGATGAGTCCGGCGCGCGGATTGTCTTCGGCATTGCAAGGCGGGTTCCTTCTCCGAATACTTCAAAGTAGATTTCGAACACAAGAATCATGTCCGGCTCTGCAAAACAAATCCCACACACAACCGTAGAGAGTACAATATTTTCACGAGTCCAATCCGCTGACAACTTTTTACAACGTGACATCATGTCACCGCCCGGTTATTATTCGAACCGTTTTTTAGTCTGACACTCTGTATTTCAAGGTACGGTTTTATTGGCACATCTTGTCAAAGCAAAGATCGTGTCCCCTTATTACGGGATTTGCATCAACACGGGCGTGGGTAACCCAACCGTTCTGTTGGCATGATTCCTTGGGAATAGGCATGTTTTAAGGCCGCGGAGGGGATGTTTGATATTCGTCGCCTTTATAAAGGGGCTAAGACCTATCCTTTTCCTTCCATGCTAATCCTTTCCTCCACCTCCCACCTCAAGTTCCAACACCCAAAGGTTAATCCAGTTGCTTCGAGCTTCCAGCCATGTTCGGACCCAGCCTTCAAGGCCGATGGATGGCCTCTTCTCTCACAGAGGAGGATATCTCGAAGCTCAGGGAGGCAAGATACTTGACTGCAGAAATCCTCCACAGGCTTCCTGCTCAAGGGCAGGTTATTCCTTCTCCTAGATCCAATGAGAGGGTTGTGTTTATCTCTCACTTCCTCCGAGGGCTTGGGTTTGATCTTCATCCCTTCGTTCGAGGGCTCATGTTTTATTACGGACTAGATTTCCATGATCTAGCTCCAGACTCCTTCCTCCACATCTCGGCGTTCATCATCACGTGCGAGGCCTTCCTCCGTATTTCCCCACACTTCGGCTTATGGCTTAAGACCTTTAACGTGAAACCGAAGATGATCGACGGGAAACAAACGGAGTGTGGAGGTGCTTCAATAATCAAGCTCACCACTTCTCCCTGGCCAAAGGGCTCCTTCGCAAAATCCTCTGACCTATGGCAACGGGAGTGGTTTTACATTACCAAACCCCGTGGTAGAAAGTGGGCAGCTACACCTGCGTTTCGATATGGCCCTCCGTTATAGCTTGCATCATGGGTTAACAAGGGGCTGGACCGGGGTTCTATTGACGAAGTGCAGATGTTGCAAAGTCGCATTCGGAGTCTCATTAAAAAGGACACCGGTCTTATCAATATAATCCAAGTAATGTTAGTCCGCCGGATCCTACCGTGTCAGCGACGTCCTCTCCGCATGTGGGAGTTCAATCCGGAAGGTCCACCGACCCTTCAGCACTTCTCTGGCACAATGCTCAGAAGGATGTGGGAATTATTCTTGGGCGCACAAAAATAGTGGCCAGATAGTACAAAAGACATCGGTCTTGACTGCAATCATCCAGATACCCCGGTAAGCACTTAACTCCCGAACACAGTTTAGTCAAATTCCTCATAACGTTGTACTGATAAAACTCTACTCGGCCAGGGCTGGATAAAGAAGGCATAGAGAATTAGGTGTTCGGCTCCACTTCCCGAAGACTCTGTCGATCCGGTGTTAACAACGATGCTGGCTTCGGCACCATATCAAGTGTCGACGGGGGAAGATAAGGAGGAGAGCGAAGAGGCCCAAGGTGGCCTCCATTCTGGAAGCGCGCCAGGCAATTTGTCCGGGGGGGTTGGAACTTCCACTTCCGAAGGTGGAAGGGAAGGGCGAGCTGACATCCCTTCTCCTCATGGGAAGAAGAGGACCGCCTCTGAAGATTTGAAGAGAGAAGCTTCTAAGCGGGGGAAGGTATCCCAGTCAGGGGGTGACGCTGACACGCAGTCACTCCGCAAAGATAGGCCCTTGGCCGAATCGTAAGTGAACCAGGGTGTTTTAAACATATCTTGTTCTTTCCTGGCCGTGAGGGTAACATTTAAAATATATGTTTGCAGTCCGGTACGCAGCCCTCCTCAACAGTCCTCCACTTCGGGGGATCTTCTTTCGGAGATGATGGAGAGCGAGACGCCTCCACAGACTTCCCTGCCTGATAAGGAAGAGGACGCCGAGGTGTCATCCCGGAGGATCTTTCCCGATCAACGAGTGGCGCAAGGGGCAGTGAAGACCGGGCCCGAAGGTAATGCTTCGGCCGCCCAGGGTCCGGGGTGTGCGACCCTCACGGGGACCAGCAACAAAAGCCCTGGACTATCGAAGTTCTGAGGGACGATGCCACTTGTTCCAGATCCGGAGGCGCCGGGTACACTGATGGACATATTGCAACATGCATCCGTCTCAGAGGAACATCGTACCTTGGTGGGTATGGTGGTTGAAAGAGTTCGGTCCGCGAAAAGCAGATTGAATGAAGCCTTTACGAGCCTATTGAGAGGTTTCGAGGTACGTAGTGTAATTTCATTTATGTTATAAATGCAAATTGCACATGTGTATAGATAGTAGCCCTTGAGACTCTGGTTGACATCCAAAGGGAGGTGATCAGAGGATCAAAAAAATATATGCCCAGAAAATGATCTGACTAATTAAAACACAGGCTGTTACATCCGTGGCCACTGCCCAAGCTACAGAGGTATGCACATCTGAAGCAGAAAGTTGATGTAGCAGATGATGACATCACGCTTATTGACAGGCGGCTCGACGAGGCGCAGGGTATGTCTTTGGGGCACTCAGTATATGCTAGCATATGAAATGAGCATCACACTAAGAATTTGTATATGCATAACTGCAAATAGTGTCGCCGCAGTTGAGACCCTTCGGGCTGAACTTGCCCGGGCCAAGGAGCAAGCCAGGATGAGTAATGCAGCTGCCGAAAAGGTAGCCGCCGAATTAAAAGCCGAGCAGAGTGCTCGACGTCAGTGCGAGGAGAGAATATCTACTATGGCACTTGAGTTGAAGGATGCCACTAGCCGATGCCAAGTTCTTGAGAAAGATAGCAAAACCAAAGCGGTCGATCTTGACAAGGCCTTACAAGAGGCGAAGGAAGCCCGGTCTGAGTCTAGAGTAGCTCGGGAGGAGATTCGACAAGCTGGGGAGATCGCGGCTGGTAAGCCCTTTTTATTGCAAACTAAGTTTGGCGATCCAAAGTATGCCCCGCTTAATCAACTGTGGAGTTCTCCAGACGCCTTTTTGGACCTGCCGAAGAGTGTTGTCGATGCGAATCAGTTTTTCCACACGCAAGAAGGACATGCGACGGAAAAGCTATACTGGTCGCAATTTGACACGCCAAAGCGTCCACTATTGAACGAACAGATGGCACAGTGGGCCGAGCTCCACAAGATGTCTGGAACTGCCATGAAGGACATTATAGCCCGGCTATGGCCGACTGAGCCAATTCCGAATAGTTATTTCGGTTTGGTGCGACGCCGCGTATCGACGCTGTTAAGCGGTCAACATGCATAGAAGGTGCACGGATGGCCCTTGCCCGTGTCAAGACGTATTGGGCGAAGATGAAGGCCACCGATATTGTAGCGCGGAGTCCACCCGAAGGCAAGGACCCTAACATGCCAGAACATTACTTTCAAGATGTCCTAGAAGGTGCCCGCTTGATAGAGGATCAGTGCTCGAAAGATATTATGTTCGAGTGAAGTGTACTGAAGTTGTAAAAACAATGTTATGATATGTTTTAAGGCTATGTTTTATACTTTTGCCTGAAAACTTTTGGTGCCTCCTGTGCGGCCTTTTTATATAATCTGGAAATTTGCCAGTCGTCGGCTTCAGCCCCCTCACGTATAACGTGGGGGTGTTCGGAAAAGCACTTGATCACACTTGACCCAACGTCTTGGTCCGTTTAAGGAGGTGTCAGTGCGGCGAACCAGGCAATCGGACTATATGGCTTTAACACTTTCACTTAGCCATATGAGTTTGATGGTGGGTCTACGATATAGCCCCTGGTATGTTCGCGTTTATCCGAATATGGTGCGTTTACATACGTGACCGGAAAAACGGTCCTTCGTTAATGCGGAAGGAATCGCGAAGATTTTGCTTAGTCATCGGGTGGTTGACCAGCTCTCGCTGCATCATGACAGTCAGTTTTTGGCTTTCTCTACTGAGGTGCTCATCCGGATGAACCAGGACACAATCGCAGTAATTCTCCCTTTACTACCCTAGCCGATATAGCGGAACATAAGGTAGTAAGCACAAGAGCCAGGCAACCCAACTATTGACCAAAGACATGATTCGGAGCTAATGCATATAAGGCCAAACTCGCGACGCCGAACACTCCCTATAGGTGTTTGGACTTTTTAATATACACCAGGCTGAATACAGCCCCTGGTGATAGACCCTGGTATCAAGGCACGTATGGCAATCTGACATGGGGAAAGAACGCAGGTGGTGAGAGCATAAATCTCAAAACACAATACGGACCAAGCTGCTTCTATAACATCCACTTTAGTACGGCGAGCCGTATATTTACAAGTAATGCCGATATCTTTCTTGGACATTTTACATGCCAGGAAAGTATAAAACAAAAAGAGATAAAAAAAAGGTTTACACAGGGTCTTAATCTAAAAAAGAAACCTTAGTGCGGGGCCCTGCTGCACGTCTGCATCGTTTTCTCCGTTTTAAAGTGTCCTTGAAGGGTATAGTGTGATGGCCATCTGTAAAAGGGGGGGAAACTAGGTAAAAGAATCTGGTGTGGCCGTAAGTAAAGCTGGTTCGTTTTAATGAATCGTGAAAGATAACTTCTGGGGTCCGAATAGGGTCAAGCCGAACTATGGACTTTTTTGTGTGTAGAATGCCCCCAACACCGCCCAAGGAATTTTGAGTGTATCTTCTTATGGGGAGGTCGAGGGGGGTGTAGCTGCTAATCGAGCTCGGGTTTATCTGAGCTATCACGCTGAGGTGTGCGCCGAAGACGTTTAGCTGTGTCTGCGGTCTTAACGACCGATGAGCTTCTTGGCTTGAATAGGCCGTTTTGTGCTTCGACTGCTAGAGCCGCCGTGTATTCTTCTGTACGAAGAGAGCGCTCCGTATTTTCGCTGACCGTAATGACGCCATGTGGTCCAGGCATTTTGAGTTTTAGATAAGCGTAAAGCGGGACTGCATTAAAATGGGCGAGGCCGTTCTTCCGAGTAGTGCATGATAGCCACACTACAAAAAAATACACTTCCGTGATGATACGTGTTTGTCACAGTAGGTCGCGTTTTCTGTCATGCATGTACATCCATGACAAATTTATGACAGAATCAAGATAGTCATACTTGTGTTGTCGTAGAAGTGTTCCATGACATTGCCAAAATTATCATCACGGAGGTGTCCACTTCCATGACGATAAATCGCGCGTCACAGAAGTGCTTTCGTCAAGGGTGACTGACACGTGGCATCCACCGTAACGGAACACCGTTAAGCTATCGGGTCGGGTTTTGGATCCGATAACCCGTTAACAGCCACGACCAATGGGAAATTTCCACGTGTAAAATTCTTATTGGCCCGACAAAATACGTGTCAGCTCGTCAGTGGGTCAGATAGGCGCCTATGATACGTCGACACGTGGCATGACCCAACAGAGGCCCATTCCTGTGAAAAGGCCGGCCCGTTTGACTTGGTCAAAAGGTGGCGGGCCGGCCCATGGAAAGCCTGTTAACGGCTTGTTCGCATATAGCCCATTTACAGTCCGCTAACCCAAGGCCCGTTACGCCCTATTCGAATTAGGCCTAGTAGCGTCATCTGGGCCATCCAATATGATTCCAGCCCATTTTCACTTCTGAACCATGTATGGCCCATGACGTCTTTCGGGCCATATGAGGCCCTATGTAACTCTTGGCCTACTAACGGCCCGTGGTGAAACTCGCCCGTAATGAACAGTGTATCACTTTACACCCATTAATGGCCCGTGGTGAAACTGGCCCGTAATGAACAGTGTATCACTTTATACCCATTAACGGCCCGTTATTCCGTTGGGCCGTTTCCAGCCCATGTTATCTTTCGGCCTTCTCAGAGCCCATTTATTCTTGGGCTCATTTCCAGCATTCGTTTACTTACGGCCCGTTACTGTCATTTTCTGCTTGTGGGCCAAATTCAGCCTGTGGTTATAGTCGGCCCGTTTGTGGTCCGTTAATACGTTGGGCTGTTTCCATAGCGTCATCAAATACGACCTATTAACGATGTCCCGTTATGGTCGGCCCATGAACGGACGATTCCAACTCTAGCCCGTTTATGACCATAATGCGGTATGTTTGGCCCATGTTTGGCCAATCGATCATACGGCCTGTATAAGGCCCATTGATAATACGGCCCGCAAAAGGCCCATTGTTTCTACGGCCCGTAGAAGGCCCATTGTTTCTACGGCCCGTAGAAGGCCCATTGTTTCTACGGCCCGTAGAAGGCCCATTGTTTCTACAGCCCGTAGAAGGCCCAGTGTCACTACAGTAAATATTAGCCCATGGTTATTGTGGCCTAGTTTTAAAAAATAGGTTATTGCAGCCACTAGCTAACCGCGGAAAAAGAACTACAATGACTACAAGCAAACAAATAAACAAGACAACAAGGAAATAAATAAGCAAGCAACTAACGCTAGGCTATCACGGCTATTACACATATTACATCCACTGGGCATCAAAGTTCGCCACAGTACAAATATAGGGAACAAAGCAGCTGTTGGGTAACGTAGTAATTTCAAAAATTTCCTACGCACGCGCAAGATCATGGTGATGCATAGCAACGAGAAGGGAGAGTGTTGTCCATGTACCCTCGTAGACCGAAAGCGGAAGCGTTAGCACAACGCGGTTGATGTAGTCGTACGTCTTCATGATCCGACCGATCCAAGTACCGAACGCACGGCACCTCCGAGTTCAGCACACATTCAGCTCGATGACGTCTCGTGAACTCCGATCCAGCAGAGCTTCACGGGAGAGTTCCATCAGCACGATGGCGTGGTGACGGTGATGATGTTACTACCGACGCAGGGCTTCGCCTAAGCATCGCTACGATATAACCGAGGTGGATTATGGTGGAGGGGGGCACCGCACACGGCTGGGAGAGATCAACTGATCGACTTGTGTGTCTATGGGGTGTCCCCCTGTTGGAAATATGCCCTAGAGGCAATAATAAATTAGTTATTATTATATTTCCTTGTTCATGATAATCATTTATTATCCATGCTAGAATTGTATTGATAGGAAACTCAGATACATGTGTGGATACATAGACAACACCATGTCCCTAGTAAGCCTCTAGTTGACTAGCTCGTTGATCAATAGATGGTTACGGTTTCCTGACCATGGACATTGGATGTCGTTGATAACGGGATCACATCATTAGGAGAATGATGTGATGGACAAGACCCAATCCTAAGCCTAGCACAAAGATCGTGTAGTTCGTATGCTAAAGCTTTTCTAATGTCAAGTATCATTTCCTTAGACCATGAGACTGTGCAACTCCCGGATACCGTAGGAGTGCTTTGGGTGTGCCAAACGTCACAACGTAACTGGGTGGCTATAAAGGTACACTACAGGTATCTCTGAAAGTGTCTGTTGGGTTGGCACGAATCGAGACTGGGATTTGTCACTCCGTGTAAACGGAGAGGTATCTCTGGGCCCACTCGGTAGGACATCATCATAATGTGCACAATGTGATCAAGGAGTTGATCACGGGATGATGTGTTACGGAACGAGTAAAGAGACTTGCCGGTAACGAGATTGAACAAGGTATCGGGATACCGACGATCGAATCTCGGGCAAGTATCATACCGATAGACAAAGGGAATTGTATACGGGATTGATTAAGTCCTTGACATCGTGGTTCATCCGATGACATCATCGTGGAACATGTGGGAGCCAACATGGGTATCTAGATCCCGCTGTTGGTTATTGACCGGAGAGTCGTCTCGGTCATGTCTGCATGGTTCCCGAACCCGTAGGGTCTACACACTTAAGGTTCGGTGACGCTAGGGTTATAGAGATATAAGTATGCGGTAACCCGAAAGTTGTTCGGAGTCCCGGATGAGATCCCGGACGTCACGAGGAGTTCCGGAATGGTTCGGAGGTAAAGAATTATATATAGGAAGTGCTATTTCGGCTATCGGGACAAGTTTCGGGGTCACCGGTATTGTACCGGGACCACCGGAAGGGTCCCGGGGGTCCACCGGGTGGGGCCACCTGCCCCGGGGGGGCACATGGGCTGTAGGGGTGTGCCTTGGCCTACATGGGCCAAGGGCACCAGCCCCTAGAGGCCCATGCGCCAAAGGGACAAGAGGAGGGGAGAGTCCTAAAGGGGGAAGGCACCTCCGAGGTGCCTTGGGGAGGATGGACTCCTCCCCCCTTTGGCCGCACCCTTCCTTGGAGGAAGGGGCAAGGCTGCGCCCTCCCCCTCTCCCTTGGCCCTATATATAGTGGGGGGAAGGGAGGGCAACCATACCAAAGCCCTGGCGCCTCCCTCTCCCTCCCACGACACATCTTCCTCCTCCCGCAGCGCTTGGCGAAGCCCTGTTGGAATCCCGCTACTTCCACCACCACGCCGTCGTGCTGCTGGATCTCCATCAACCTCTCCTTCCCCCTTGCTGGATCAAGAAGGAGGAGACGTCGCTGCTCCGTACGTGTGTTGAACGCGGAGGTGCCGTCCGTTCGGCGCTAGGATCATCGGTGATTTGGATCACGACGAGTACGACTCCATCAACCCCGTTCTCTTGAACGCTTCCGCGCGCGATCTACAAGGGTATGTAGATCCACTCCTCCCTCATTGCTAGATGACTCCATAGATTGATCTTGGTGACACGTAGGAAAATTTTGAATTTATGCTACGTTCCCCAACAGTGGCATCATGAGCTAGGTCTATGCGTAGATTCTATGCACGAGTAGAACACAAAGTAGTTGTGGGCGTTGATTTTGTTCAATATGCTTGCCGTTACTAGTCTTATCTTGATTCGGCGGCATTGTGGGATGAAGCGGCCCGGACCAACCTTACACGTATGCTTACATGAGACCGGTTCCACCGACAAACATGCACTAGTTGCATAAGGTGGCTGGCGGGTGTCTGTCTCTCCCGCTTTAGTCGGGTCGGATTCGATGAAAAGGGTCCTTATGAAGGGTAAATAGCAATTGGCATATCACGTTGTGGTTTTGCGTAGATAAGAAACGTTCTTGCTAGAAACCCATAGCAGCCACGTAAAACATGCAAACAACAATTAGAGGACGTCTAACTTGTTTTTGCAGGGTATGCTATGTGATGTGATATGGCCAAAAGGATGTGATGAATGATATATGTGATGTATGAGATTGATCATGTTCTTGTAATAGGTATCACGACTTGCATGTCGATGAGTATGACAACCGGCAGGAGCCATAGGAGTTGTCTTTATTTATTTATGACCTGCGTGTCAACTTAAACGTCATGTAATTACTTTACTTTATTGCTAAAGCGTTAGCCATAGTAGTAGAAGTAATAGATGACGAGACAACTTCAAGAAGACACGATGATGGAGATCATGATGATGGAGATCATGGTGTCATGCCGGTGACAAGATGATCATGGAGCCCCAAGATGGAGATCAAAGGAGCTATATGATATTGGCCATATCATGTCACTATTATTTGATTGCATGTGATGTTTATCATGTTTATACATCTTATTTGCTTAGAACGACGGTAGTAAATAAGATGATCCCTCATTACAATTTCAAGAATGTGTTCTCCCCTAACTGTGCACCGTTGCTAAAGTTCGTCGTTTCGAAGCACCACGTGATGATCGGGTGTGATAGATCCTTACGTTCACATACAACGGGTGTAAGACAGTTTTACACATGCAAAACACTTAGGGTTAACTTGACGAGCCTAGCATCTACAAACATGGCCTCGGAACACAAGAGACCGAAAGGTCGAGCATGAGTCGTATGGTAGATACGATCAACATGAAGATGTTCACCGATGATGACTAGTCCGTCTCACGTGATGATCGGACACGGCCTAGTTGACTCGGATCATGTAATCACTTAGATGACTAGAGGGATGTCTATCTAAGTGGGAGTTCATAAGATGAACTTAATTATCCTGAACATAGTCAAAAGGTCTTCGCAAATTATGTCGTGGCTCACGTTTCTGTTCTACTGTT
Source organism: Triticum dicoccoides (assembly GCF_002162155.2). Lineage (NCBI taxonomy): Eukaryota > Viridiplantae > Streptophyta > Magnoliopsida > Poales > Poaceae > Triticum > Triticum dicoccoides. The sequence continues at coordinate 267,838,558 of NC_041388.1, forward strand.
TAGATATGTTCCTAGAGAAAATTTAGTTGAAAGTTGATAGTAGCAATTATGCGGACTAGGTCCGTAAACTGAGGATTGTCCTCATTGCTTCATAGAAGGCTTATGTCCTTAATGCACCGCTCAGTGTGCTGAACCTCGAACGTTGTCTGTGGATGTTGTGAACATCTGACATACACGTTTTGATAACTACGTGATAGTTTAGTTAAACGGCTTAGAGTTGAGGCACCGAAGACGTTTTGAAACGTCGCGAAACATATGAGATGTTTCGAGGGCTGAAATTGGGATTTCAGGCTCGTGCCCACGTCAAGAGGTATAAGACCTCCGACGACTTTCTTAGCCTGCAAACTAAGGGAGAAAAGCTCAATTGTTGAACTTGTGCTCAGATTGTCTGAGTACAACAATCGCTTGAATCGAGTGGGAGTTGATCTTCCAGATGAAATAGTGATGGTTCTCCGAAGTCATTACCACCAAGCTGCTTGAGCTTCGTGATGAACAATAATATATCAGGGACATATGTGATGATCCTTGAGATATTCGCGATGTTTGACACCACAAAAGTAGAGATCAAGAAGGAGCATCAATTGTTGATGGTTGGTGAAACCACTAGTTTCAAGAAGGGCAAGGGAAAAAAAGGGATGCTTCATGAAACGACAAATCAGCTGCTGCTCTAGTGAAGAAACCCAAGGTTGAACCCAAACCCGAGACTAAGTGCTTCTGTAATAAAGGGAACAGCCACTAGAGCAGAATTACCCTAGATACTTGGTAGATAAGAAGGCTGGCAAGGTCGATAGAAGTATATTGGATGTATTATGTTAATGTGTACTTTACTAGTACTCCTAGTAGCACAAGGGTATTAGATACTGGTTCGGTTGCTAAGTGTTAGTAACTCGAAATAAAAGCTACGAATGAACGGAGACTAGCTAAAGGTGAGCTGACGATATGTGTTGGAAGTGTTTCCAATGTTGATATGATCAAGCATCGCACGCTCCCTCTACCATCGAGATTGGTGTTTGCATTGAGCATAGGCATGATTGGATTATGTCATCGCAATACGGTTATTCATTTAAGGAGAATAACGGTTACTCTGTTTATTTGAATAATATCTTCAATGGTCTTACACCTAAAATGAATGGTTTATTGAATCTCGATCGTAGTGATACACATGTTCATGCCAAAATATAGTAATGATAGTACCACCTACTTGTGGCACTGCCACGTAAGTCATATCGGTATAAAACGCATGAAGAAGCTCCATGTTGATGGATCTTTGGGCTCACTCGTTTTGAAAAGTTTGAGGCATGCGAACCATGTCTATTGGTGTATATGCATGAAGAAACTCCATGCAAATGCACCGTTTGGACTCACTTGATTTTGAATCACTTGAGACATGCAAATCATACCACGTGGGCAAGATGACTGAAAGGCCTCATTTTCAGTAAGATGGAACAAGAGAGCAACTTGTTGGAAGTAATACATTTTGATGTGTGCAGTCCAATGAGTGCTGAGGCATGTAGTGGATATCGTTATGTTCTTACTTCACAGATGATTTGAGTAGATATTGAGTACATTTACTTGATAAATCACGAGTCTGAATTATTGAAAGGTTCAAGTAATTTCAGGGTGAAGTTGAAAGATCGTCGTGACAAGAGGATAAAATATCTATGATATGATCATAGAGATGAATATCTGAATTATGAGTTTGGCACAGAATTAAGACATTGTGGAAATTGTTTCACAACTAATGCAGCCTGGAACACCATAGTGTGATGGTGTGTCCAAACATCATAACTGCACCCTATTGGATATGATGCATACCATGATGTCTCTTATCGAATTACCACGATAGTTTATGGGTTAGGCATTAAAGACAACCACATTCACTTTAAATAGGGCACCTCGTAATTCCGATGAGATGACACCGTATGAACTATGGTTTAGAGAAACCTAAGCTGTCATTCCTTAAAAGTTTGGGGCTGCGACGCTTATGTGAAAAAGTTTCAGGCTGATAAGCTCGAACCCAAAGCGGATAAATGCATCTTCATAGGACACCTAAAACAGTTGGGTATACCTCCTGTCTCAGATTCGAAAGCAATAAGGGATTGTTTCTAGAATTGGGTCCTTTCTCGAGGAAAAGTTTCTCTCAAAAGAATTGAGTGGGAGGATGGTGGAGACTTGATGAGGTTATTGAACCGTCTCTTCAACTAGTGTGTGGCAGGGCACAGGAGTTGTTCCTGTGGCACCTACACCAATTGAAGTGGAAGCTTATGATAGTGATCATGAAACTTCAGATCAAGTCACTACCAAACCTCGTGGGATGACAAGGATGCGTACTACTTCAGAGTGGTACGTAATCCTATCTTGGAAGTCATGTTGCTAGACAACAATGAACCTACGAGCTATGGAGAAGCGATGGTGGGCCCGGATTCCGATAAATGGCTCGAGGCCATAAAATCCAAGATAGGATCCATGTATGAAAACAAAGTGTAGACTTTGGAAGAACTACTTGATGGTCGTAAGGCTGTTAGGTACATATGGATTTTAAAGGAAGACGGACAATGATGGTAGGTATCACCATTAAGAAGGCTCGACTTGTCGTTAAGATGTTTTCCGACAAGTTCAAGGAGTTGACTACGATGAGACTTTCTCACTCGTAGCGATGCTAAGAGTCCGTTGGAATTATATTAGCAATTACTGCATTATTTATGAAATCTTGCAGATAGGATGTCAAAACATTGTTTCCTCGATGATTTTCTTAAGGAAAGGTTGTATGTGATACAACCGGAAGGTTTTGTCAATCCTGAAAGATGCTAATGAGTATGCAAAGCTCCAGCAATCCTTCTAAGGACTGGAGTAAGCATCTCGGAGTTGGAATGTATGCTTTGATGAGATGATCAAAGATTTTGGTGTATACAAAGTTTATGAGAAACTTGTATTTCCAAAGAAGTGAGTGGGAGCACTATAGAATTTCTGATGAGTATATGTTGTTGACATATTGTTGATCAGAAATGACGTAGAATTTCTGGAAAGCATATAGGGTTATTTGGAAAGTGTTTTTCAATGGAAAACCTGGATTAAGCTACTTGAGCATTGAGCATCAAGATCTATAAGGATAGATCAAAACGCTTAAATGGTACTTTCAAATGAGCACATTCCTTGACATGATCTTGAAGGTGTTCAAGATGGATCAGTCAAAGAAGGAGTTCTTGCCTGAGTTGTAAGGTATGAAGTTAAGACTTAAAGCTCGACCACGACAGAAGAAAGAGGAAGGACGAAGGTCGTCCCCTATGCTTTTGTCATAGGCTCTCTATAGTATGCTGTGCTGTGTACCGCACCTGAAGTGTGCCTTGCCATGAGTCAGTCAAGGGGTACAAGAGTGATCTAAGAATGGATCACAGGACAGCGGTCAAAGTTATCCTTAGTAACTAGTGGACTAAGAAATTTTCTTGATTATGGAGGTAGTAAAAGAGTTCGTCGTAAAGGGTTACGCCGATGCAAACTTTGACACTAATCCAGATTATTCTGAGAAGTAAACTGGATTCGTATAGTAGAACAGTTATTTGGAATAGCTCCAAATGTAGCGTAGTAGTTGCATCTACAAGATGACATAGAAATTTGTGAAGTACATACGGATCTGAATGTTGCAGACCCGTTGACTAAAACCACTCTCACAAGTAAAACATGATCAAACCCAGAACTCATTGAGTCTTAATCACATGATGATGTGAACTAGTTTAGTGACACTAGTAAACTCTTTGGATGTTGGTCACATGGCGATGTGACCTGTGAGTGTTAATCACATGACGATGTGAACTAGATTATTGACTCTAGTGCAAGTGGGAGACTGTTGGAAATATGCCCTAGAGGCAATAATAAATTAGTTATTATTATATTTCCTTGTTCATGATAATCATTTATTATCCATGCTAGAATTGTATTGATAGGAAACTCAGATACATGTGTGGATACATAGACAACACCATGTCCCTATTAAGCCTCTAGTTGACTAGCTCGTTGATCAATAGATGGTTACGGTTTCCTGACCATGGACATTGGATGTCGTTGATAACGGGATCACATCATTAGGAGAATGATGTGATGGACAAGACCCAATCCTAAGCCTAGCACAAAGATCGTGTAGTTCGTATGCTAAAGCTTTTCTAATGTCAAGTATCATTTCCTTAGACCATGAGACTGTGCAACTCCCGGATACCGTAGGAGTGCTTTGGGTGTGCCAAACGTCACAACGTAACTGGGTGGCTATAAAGGTACACTACAGGTATCTCTGAAAGTGTCTGTTGGGTTGGCACGAATCGAGACTGGGATTTGTCACTCCGTGTAAATGGAGAGGTATCTCTGGGCCCACTCGGTAGGACATCATCATAATGTGCACAATGTGATCAAGGAGTTGATCACGGGATGATGTGTTACGGAACAAGTAAAGAGACTTGCCGGTAACAAGATTGAACAAGGTATCGGGATACCGACGATCGAATCTCGGGCAAGTATCGTACCGATAGACAAAGGGAATTGTATACGGGATTGATTAAGTCCTTGACATCGTGGTTCATCCGATGAGATCATCGTGGAACATGTGGGAGCCAACATGGGTATCCAGATCCCGCTGTTGGTTATTGACCGGAGAGTCGTCTCGGTCATGTCTACATGTCTCCCGAACCCGTAGGGTCTACACACTTAAGGTTCGGTGACGCTAGGGTTATAGAGTTATAAGTATGCGGTAACCCGAAAGTTGTTCGGAGTCCCGGATGAGATCCCGGACGTCACGAGGAGTTCCGGAATGGTCCGGAGGTAAAGAATTATATATAGGAAGTGCTATTTCGGCTATCGGGACAAGTTTTGGGGTCATCGGTATTGTACCGGGACCACCGGAAGGGTCCCGGGGGTCCACCGGGTGGGGCCACCTGCCTCGGGGGGGCACATGGGCTGTAGGGGTGTGCCTTGGCCTACATGGGCCAAGGGCACCAGCCCCTAGAGGCCCATGCGCCAAAGGGACAAGAGGAGGGGAGAGTCCTAAAGGGGGAAGGCACCTCCGAGGTGCCTTGGGGAGGATGGACTCCTCCCCCCTTTGTCCGCACCCTTCCTTGGAGGAAGGGGCAAGGCTGCGCCCTCCCCCTCTCCCTTGGCCCTATATATAGTGGGGGGAAGGGAGGGCAACCATACCAAAGCCCTAGCGCCTCCCTCTCCCTCCCACGACACATCTTCCTCCTCCCGCAGCGCTTGGCGAAGCCCTGTTGGAATCCCGCTACTTCCACCACCACGCCGTCGTGCTGCTGGATCTCCATCAACCTCTCCTTCCCCCTTGCTGGATCAAGAAGGAGGAGACGTTGCTGCTCCGTACGTGTGTTGAACGCGGAGGTGCCGTCCGTTCGGCGCTAGGATCATCGGTGATTTGGATCACGACGGGTACGACTCCATCAACCCCGTTCTCTTGAACGCTTCCGCGCGCGATCTACAAGGGTATGTAGATCCACTCCTCCCTCGTTGCTAGATGACTCCATAGATTGATCTTGGTGACACGTAGGAAAATTTTGAATTTATGCTACGTTCCCCAACAGTGGCATCATGAGCTAGGTCTATGCGTAGATTCTATGCACGAGTAGAACACAAAGTAGTTGTGGGCGTTGATTTTGTTCAATATGCTTGCCGTTACTAGTCTTATCTTGATTCGGCGGCATTGTGGGATGAAGCGGCCCGGACCAACCTTACACGTATGCTTACGTGAGACCGGTTCCACCGACAAACATGCACTAGTTGCATAAGGTGGCTGGCGGGTGTCTGTCTCTCCCGCTTTAGTCGGATCGGATTCGATGAAAAGGGTCCTTATGAAGGGTAAATAGCAATTGGCATATCACGTTGTGGTTTTGCGTAGATAAGAAACTGCTAGAAACCCATAGCAGCCACGTAAAACATGCAAACAACAATTAGAGGACGTCTAACTTGTTTTTGCAGGGTATGCTATGTGATGTGATATGGCCAAAAGGATGTGATGAATGATATATGTGATGTATGAGATTGATCATGTTCTTGTAATAGGTATCACGACTTGCATGTTGATGAGTATGACAACCGGCAGGAGCCATAGGAGTTGTCTTTATTTATTTATGACCCGCGTGTCAACTTAAACGCCATGTAATTACTTTACTTTATTGCTAAAGCGTTAGCCATAGTAGTAGAAGTAATAGATGACGAGACAACTTCAAGAAGACATGATGATGGAGATCATGATGATGGAGATCATGGTGTCATGCCGGTGACAAGATGATCATGGAGCCCCAAGATGGAGATCAAAGGAGCTATATGATATTGGCCATATCATGTCACTATTATTTGATTGCATGTGATGTTTATCATGTTTATACATCTTATTTGCTTAGAACGACGGTAGTAAATAAGATGATCCCTCATTACAATTTCAAGAATGTGTTCTCCCCTAACTATGCACCGTTGCTAAAGTTCGTCGTTTCGAAGCACCACGTGATGATCGGGTGTGATAGATCCTTACGTTCACATACAACGGGTGTAAGACAGTTTTACACATGCAAAACACTTAGGGTTAACTTGACGAGCCTAGCATGTACAGACATGGCCTCGGAACACAAGAGACCGAAAGGTCGAGCATGAGTCGTATGGTAGATATGATCAACATGAAGATGTTCACCGATGATGACTAGTCCGTCTCACGTGATGATCGGACACGGCCTAGTTGACTCGGATCATGTAATCACTTAGATAACTAGAGGGATGTCTATCTAAGTTGGGAGTTCATAAGATGAACTTAATTATCCTGAACATAGTCAAAAGGTCTTCGCAAATTATGTCGTGGCTCACGTTTCTGTTCTACTGTTTAGATATGTTCCTAGAGAAAATTTAGTTGAAAGTTGATAGTAGCAATTATGCGGACTAGGTCCGTAAACTGAGGATTGTCCTCATTGCTTCATAGAAGGCTTATGTCCTTAATGCACCGCTCAGTGTGCTGAACCTCGAACGTTGTCTGTGGATGTTGCGAACATCTGACATACACGTTTTGATAACTACGTGATAGTTCAGTTAAACGGCTTAGAGTTGAGGCACCGAAGACGTTTTGAAACGTCGCAAAACATATGAGATGTTTCGAGGGCTGAAATTGGGATTTCAGGCTCGTGCCCACGTCAAGAGGTATAAGACCTCCGACGACTTTCTTAGCCTGCAAACTAAGGGAGAAAAGCTCAATTGTTGAACTTGTGCTCGAGATTCGATCGTCGGTATCTCAATACCTAGTTCAATCTCATTACCGGCAAGTCTCTTTACTCGTTCCATAATACATCATCCTGCAACTAACTCATTAGTTGCAATGCTTGCAAGGCTTAAGTGATGTGCATTACCGAGAGAGCCCAGAGATACCTCTCCGACAATCGGAGTGACAAATCCTAATCTCGAAATACGCCAACCCAACAAGTACCTTCGGAGACACCTGTAGAGCACCTTTATAATCACCCAGTTACGTTGTGACGTTTGGTAGCACACAAAGTGTTCCTCCGGTAAGCGGGAGTTGCATAATCTCATAGTCATAGGAACATGTATAAGTCATGAAGAAAGCAATAGCAACAAACTAAACGATCAAGTGCTATGCTAACGGAATGGGTCAAGTCAATCACATCATTCTCCTAATGATGTGATCCCGTTAATCAAATGACAACTCATGTCTATGGTTAGGAAACATAACCATCTTTGATCAACGAGCTAGTCAAGTAGAGGCATACTAGTGACACTCTGTTTGTCTATGTATTCACACATGTATTATGTTTCCGGTTAATACAATTCTAGCATGAATAATAAACATTTACCATGACATAAGGAAATAAATAATAACTTTATTATTGCCTCTAGGGCATATTTCCTTCAGTCTCCCACTTGCACTAGAGTCAATAATCTAGTTCACATTGCCATGTGATTTAATACCAATAGTTCACATCACCATGTGATTAACACCCATAGTTCACATCGACATGTGACCAACACCCAAAGGGTTTACTAGAGTCAATAATCTAGTTCACATCGCTATGTGATTAACACCCAAAGAGTACTAAGGTGTGATCATGTTTTGCTTGTGAGAGAAGTTTAGTTAACGGGTCTGCCACATTCAGGTCCGTACGTATTTTTGCAAATTTCTATGTCAACAATGCTCTGCACGGAGCTACTCTAGCTAATTGCTCCCACTTTCAATATGTATCAGATTGAGACTTAGAGTCATCTGGATCAGTGTCAAAACTTGTACCGACGTAACCCTTTACGACGAACCTTTTGTCACCTCCATAATCGAGAAACATATCCTTATTCCACTAAGGATAATTTTGACCAATGTCCAGTGATCTACTCCTAGATCACTATTGTACTCCCTTGACAAACTCAGGGCAGGGTATACAATAGGTCTGGTACACAACATGGCATACTTTATAGAACCTATGGCTAAGGCATAGGGAATGACTTTCATTCTCTCTCTATCTTCTGCCGTGGTCGGGTTTTGAGTCTTACTCAACTTCACACCTTGTAACACAGGCAAGAACTCCTACTTTGACTGTTTCATTTTGAACTACTTCAAAATCTTGTCAAGGTATGTACTCATTGAAAACTTATCAAGCGTCTTGATCTATCTCTATAGATCTTGATGCTCAATATGCAAGCAGCTTCACCAAGGTCTTTCTTTGAAAAACTACTTTCAAACACTCCTTTATGCTTTGCAGAATAATTCTATATTATTTCCGATCAACAATATGTCATACACATATACTTATCAGAAATGTTGTAGGGCTCCCACTCACTTTCTTGTAAATACAGGCTTCACCGCAAGTCTGTATAAAACTATATGCTTTGATCAACTTATCAAAGCGTTTATTCCAACTCCGAGAGGCTTGCACCAGTCCATAAATGGATCGCTGGAGCTTGCACACTTTGTTAGCTCCCTTTGGATCGACAAAACCTTTTGGTTGCATCATATACAACTCTTCTTCCAGAAATCCATTCAGGAATGCAGTTTTGACATCCATCTGCCAAATTTCATAATCATAAAAGGTGGCAATTGCTAACATGATTCGGACAAACTTAAGCATAGATACGAGTGAGAAACTCTCATCGTAGTCAACACCTTGAACTTGTCGAAAACCTTTTTGCGACAATTCTAGCTTTGTAGATGGTAATACTACTATCAGCGTCCGTCTTCCTCTTGAAGATCCATTTAATCTCAATGGCTCGCCGATCATTGGGCAAGTCAATCAAAGTCCATACTTTGCTCTCATACATGGATCTCATCTTAGATTTCATGGCCTCAAGCCATTTCGCTGAATCTGGGCTCATCATCGCTTCCTCATAGTTCGTAGGTTCGTCATGGTCAAATAACATGACCTCCATAATAGGATTACCGTACCACTTTGGAGCGGATCTCACTCTGGTTTACCTATGAGGTTCGGTAATAACTTGATCTGAAGTTACATGATCATCATCATTAGCTTCCTCACTAATTGGTGTAGTAGTCACAGGAACAGATTTCTGTGATGAACTACTTTCCAATAAGGGAGCAGGTACAATTACCTCATCAAGTTCTACTTTCCTCCCACTCACTTCTTTCGAGAGAAACTCCTTCTCTAGAAAGGATCCATTCTCAGCAATGAATAACTTGCCTTCGGATCTGTGATAGAAGGTGTAACCAACAGTTTCTTTTGGGTATCCTATGAGATTTACTTATCCGATTTGGGTTCGAGCTTATCATGTTGAAACTTTTTCACATAAGCATCACAGTCCCAAACTTTAAGAAACGACAACTTAGGTTTCTCGCCAAACCACAGTTCATACGGTGTCATCTCCATGGATTTAGATGGTGCCATATTTAACGTGAATGTAGTTGTCTCTAATGCATAACCCCAAAACGATAGTGGTAGATCGGTAAGAGACATCATAGATCGTACTATATCTAATAAAGTACGGTTATGACATTCGGACACACCATTACACTGTGGTGTTCCAGGTGGCGTGAGTAGTGAAACTATTTCACATTGTTTTAACTGAAGGCCAAACTTGTAACTCAAATATTCTCCTCCACGATCAGATTGTAGAAACTTTATTTTCTTGTTACGATGATTTTCCACTTCACTCTGAAATTATATGAACTTTTCAAATATTTCAGACTTTTGTTTCATCAAGTAGATATACTCATATCTGCTCAAATCATCTGTGAAGATCAGAAAATAATGATACCTGCCGTGAGCTTCAATATTCATCGGACCACATACATCAGTATGTATGATTTCCAACAAATCTGTTGCTCGCTCCATTGTTCCAGAGAATGGAGTCTTAATCATCTTGCCCATGAGGCATGGTTCGCAAGCATCAACTGATTCATAATCAAGTGATTCCAAAAGCCCATCAGCATGGATTTTCTTCATGCGCTTTACACCAATATGACCTAAACGGCAGTGCCACAAATAAGTTGCACTATCATCATTAACTTTGCATCTTTTTGGCTTGAATATTATGAATATGTGTATCACTACGATCGAGATCCAACAAACCATTTTTGTTGGTGTGTATGAACATCGAAGGTTCTATTCATGTAAACATAATAACTATTGTTCTCTAACTTAAATGAATAACCGTATTGCAATAAACATGATCAAATCATATTTATGCTCAACGTAAACACCAAATAACACTTATTTAGGTTCAACACTAATCCCGAAAGTATAGGGAGTGTGCGATGATGGTCATATCAATCTTGGAACCAATTCCAACACACATCATCACTTCACCCTTAACTAGTTCATGTTCATTCTGTAACTCCTGTTTCGAGTTGCTAATTTTAGCAACCGAACAAGTATCAAATTCTCAGGGGCTACTATAAACACTAGTAAGGCACACATCAATAACCTGTATATCAAATATACCCTTTGTTCACTTTGCCATCTTTCTTATCCACCAAATATTCAGGGAATTTCCGCTTCCAGTGATCATTTCCTTTGCAGTAGAAGCACTCGGTTTCAGGCTTTGGTCCAGCTTTGGGCTTCTTCACGGGAGTGACAACTTGCTTGTCATTCTACTTGAAGTTCCCTTTCTTTCCCTTTGCCCTTTTCTTGAAACTAGTGTTCTTGTCAATCATCAACACTTGATGCTCTTTCTTGATATCTACCTTCGTCGATTTCAACATCACGAAGAGCTCGAGAATCGTTTTGGTAATCCCTTGCATACTATAGTTCATCACGAAGTTCTAGTAACTTGGTGATGGTGACTAGACAACTCTATCAATCACTATATTATCTGTAAGATTAACTCCTACTTGATTCAAGCGATTGTAGTACCTAGACAATCTGAGCATATGCTCACTGCTTGAGCTATTCTCCACCATCTTTTAGCTATAGAACTTGTTGGAGACTTCATATCTCTCAACTCGGGTATTTGCTTGAAATATTTAACTTCAACTCCTAGAACATCTCATATGGTCCATGACATTCAAAACGTCTTTGAAATCCCGATTCTAAGCTGTTAAGCATGGTGCACTAAACTATCAAGTAGTCATCATATTGAGCTAGCCAAACGTTCATAACGTCTGCATCTGCTCCTGCAATAGGTCAGTCACCTAGCGGTGAATTAAAGACATAATTCTTCTGTGCAGCAATGAGGATAAACCTCAGATCACGGACCCAGTCCGCATCATTGCTACTATCATCTTTCAACTTCGTTTTCTCTAGGAACACATATAAAACATAGGGAAGCAATAACGCGAGCTATTGATCTACAACATAGATATGCAAATACTATCAGGACTAAGTTCATGATAAATTAAAGTTCAATTAATCATATTACTTAAGAACTCCCACTTAGAAAGACATCCCTCTAATCTTCTAAGTGATCACGTGATCCAAATCAACTAAACCATAACCGATCATCACGTGAAATGGAGTAGTTTTCAATGGTGAACATCGCTATGTTGATCATATCTACTATATGATTCATGCTCGACCTTTCGGTCTCAGTGTTCCAAGGCCATATCTGCATATGCTAGGCTCGTCAAGTTTAACCTGAGTATTCTGCGTGTGCAAAACTGGCTTGCACCCGTTGTAGATGGACGTAGAGCTTATCACACCCGATCATCACGTGGTGTCTGGGCACGACGAACTTTGGCAACGGTGCATACTCAGGGAGAACACTTTTATCTTGAAATTTAGTGAGAGATCATCATATAATGCTACCATCAATCAAAGCGAGATAAGATGCATAAAAGATAAACATCACATGCAATCAATATAAGTGATATGATATGGCCATCATCATCTTGTGCTTGTGATCTCCATCTCCGAAGCACCGTCATGATCACCATCGTCATCGGTGCGACACCTTGATCTCCATCATAGCATCGTTGTCGTCTCACCAATCTTATGCTTCCACAACTATTGCTACTGCTTAGTGATAAAGTAAAGCATTACAGCGCAATTGCATTGCATACAATAAAGCGACAACCATATGGCTCCTGCTAGTTGCCGATAACTCGGTTACAAAACATGATCATCTCATACAATAAAATTTAGCATCATGTCTTGACCATATCACATCACAACATGCCCTGCAAAAACAAGTTAGACGTCCTCTACTTTATTGTTGCAAGTTTTACGTGGCTGCTACGGGCTTAGCAAGAACCGTTCTTACCTATGCATCAAAACCGCAACGATAGTTTGTCAAGTTGGTGCTGTTTTAACCTTCGCAAGGACCGGGCGTAGCCACACTCGGTTCAACTAAAGTTGGAGAAACTGACACCCGCCAGCCACCTGTGTGCAAAGCACGTCGGTAGAACCAGTCTCGCGTAAGCGTACGCGTAATGTCGGTCTGGGCCGCTTCATCCAACAATACCGCCGAACCAAAGTATGACATGCTGGTAAGCAGTATGACTTATATCGCCCACAACTCACTTGTGTTCTACTCGTGCACAACATCAATGCATAAAACCTAGGCTCTGATGCCACTGTTGGGTAACGTAGTAATTTCAAAAATTTCCTACGCACACGCAAGATCATGGTGATGCATAGCAACAAGAAGGGAGAGTGTTGTACATGTACCCTCGTAGACCGAAAGCGGAAGCGTTAGCACAACGCGGTTGATGTAGTCGTACGTCTTCACGATCTGACCGATCCAAGTACCGAACGCACGACACCTCCGAGTTCAGCACACATTCAGCTCGATGACGTCCCGTGAACTCCGATCCAACAGAGCTTCACGGGAGAGTTCCGTCAGCACGACGGCGTGGTGACGGTGATGATGTTACTACCGACGCAGGGCTTCGCCTAAGCACCGCTACGATATGACCGAGGTGGATTATGGTGGAGGAGGGCACCGCACACGGCTGGGAGAGATCAACTGATCAACTTGTGTGTCTATGGGGTGCCCCTGCCCCCGTATATAAAGGAGCAAGGGAGGGAGGCTGCCGGCCTAGGAGGAGGGCGCGCCAAGGGGGAGTCCTACTCCCACCGGGAGTAGGACTCCTCCTTCCCTTGTTGGAGTAGGAGAGAAGGAAAGAGGGGGAGAGGAACAAGGAAAAGTGGGCTGCACCCCTTGTCCAATTCGGACCAGAGGGGGGCGCCTCCTTCCTTTTGGCCTCTCTCCTCTATTCCCGTATGGCCCAATAAGGCCCATATACTCGCCGGTGAATTCCTGTAACTCTCCGGTACTCCGAAAAATACCCGAATCACTCAGAACCTTTCTGATGTCCGAATATAGTCGTTCAATATATCGATCTTTACGTCTCAACCATTTCGAGACTCCTCGTCATGTCCTCGATCTCATTCGGGACACCGAACTCCTTCGATACATCAAAACTCATAAACTCATAATATAGCTGTCATTGAAACCTTAAGCGTGTGGACCCTACGAGTTCGAGAACAATGTATACATGACCGAGACACGTCTCCGGTCAATAACCAATAGCGGAACCTGGATGCTCATATTGGCTCCCACATATTTCACGAAGATCTTTATCGGTCAGACCGCATAACAACATACGTTGTTCCCTTTGTCATCGGTATGTTACTTGCCCGAGATTCGACCATCGGTATCCCAATACCTAGTTCAATCTCGTTACCGGCAAGTCTCTTTACTCGTTCCGTAATACATCATCCTACAACTAACTCATTAGTTGCAATGCTTGCAAGGCTTAAGTGATGTGCATTACCGAGAGGGCCCAGAGATACCTCTCCGACAATCAGAGTGACAAATCCTAATCTCGAAATACACCAACCCAACAAGTACCTTCGGAGACACCTGTAGAGCACCTTTATAATCACCCAGTTACGTTGTGACGTTTGGTAGCACACAAAGTGTTCCTCCGGTAAACGGGAGTTGCATAATCTCATAGTCATAGGAACATGTATAAGTCATGAAGAAAGCAATAGCAACAAACTAAACGATCAAGTGCTATGCTAACAGAATGGGTCAAGTCAATCACATCATTCTCCTAATGATGTGATCCCGTTAATCAAATGACAACTCATGTCTATGGTTAGAAAACATAACCATCTTTGATCAACGAGCTAGTCAAGTAGAGGAATACTAGTGACACTCTGTTTGTCTATGTATTCACACATGTATTATGTTTCCGGTTAATACAATTCTAGCATGAATAATAAACATTTATCATGATATAAGGAAATAAATAATAACTTTATTATTGCCTCTAGGGCATATTTCCTTTAGCAGCATATCATATACACTGGTTGTCAAAGTTGGCGACCAGCGCAAATAAACGCCGCAGCAAAACAAATCCAGAACTGAAACCACTTCAGAAGATCTCAAGAAACAATATGTAGGTACCCATAATGCTGGCAAGATGCTTAGCAAGCTTATTAACTTTCTCTTGTTTGGCGCTTAAATCCTCCAGTGCTTGCTGTTGCACCAGAAATATGCATCTGAATTCTGCAGGGACTTCCTCAGTCCTTCAGCTTCCTGTTGCAGCACATCTGATCGATGTCTTTCAACTTGAAGTTGAGACTCAAGGAGACGAACTGATTCAAGCAGCGAGTTCGAAGAGCTTGTGCCAGCAGTAGTGGCCAGTAACTCGAACACTACATCAAGACAGGACTTTTGGGTTCCCTCACTCTCGTCAAGATAGTTTTTATCAGCTTTCTTGGAGACCAACAGGGATGTCTCACTATCTTGAACCTTATCTGCATTACTTCCTTTACCATTGGATAACGCGGTACTGTTCTCCAATATTTTGTCCGCATTCTAAAAGAGAAACAAGCAGACACATCACATGTTTACCATGTTGTATATGAAACTCATTTTGGTAAATGAGTTCAGTAGTAAAGTGGACAGGATAACAGCATGAAACAAACATATATCTATATACCATGGCCACTTTATGGTCTATATCATTCTAGTTTTTGTTGCCAAATCAAGATAGAGACACAGTTCAAATAATATTTGTTCAAGACAAAGCAGAATAGACAGAATATAAGTGTGGGTAACTATAGAGCAATAACAACACTTGTAATGTGCATGACATGAGAACATAACTTTTTATTCAATTGAAACTGAAATCAACATAGAGCAGGTTACAACAACAAACCAGTTAAAGAAACGGGTTTAAAACATACCTGTTGCGCCATTGGAGTTTCAATTCCATCCTTCAAATTTGAAAATAGTTGGTATGAGTAAATATAGTCATGCAAGAGCAAATGAGTATGAACCATAGCTACAGAACCTGACCTGAGAACAAATCTTCTTCTCCTTTAAGCGTTGAGTTGGGATTCGGAGTGGTGGTCCTCGTGCTTTGGGCACTGCAGTTCCCTTACTAACTGCTCGTGTTTGGGTGCTCTGTGGTGGAGACGGTGCTGTGTCAACTGGAACTGGGTTACTATCTGCCGGGGTTGGGGTTAGAAGGGGTGTAGCTGGTTCTTTGTCCAACTGGGTAGGGGTACAATCTACGAGAGTCTGGGTTATGTGTGGTGGATCTGGTCCTTGGGCAAGTACAACCGTGGTTCTATCTGCATCAACTGGTAGCACTATCTTTTCTGAAGACCGTGTTATTACTCCCTTAGATACTGCCATCATGCTCTCCAATTCAAATGGCTGATAAACAAGAAAAGTAATTGAAAGTATAGACATTGTATGATAGACAGGTGCAATGGATAGTGGGGAATAAAAGAGGGCATGAAATAATTCATATTTATGTTGTCTAACCAAACAGGATAGCATGACACAATTTCACATATATGATGGCCAACTAAACAGGATAGCATGACACAATTTCACATTATGATGGCTAACTAAAAAATATGGAAAGACATAGTTCAAAATATGAGATTATGTAAACAGGATGACATGACATAACTATATAATGTGTTTATTAAATAGGTTGGCATGCCATAATTCACATACATTCACGGATAGAATGCCATAATTTAAAATATGATGATTGTAAACACTAAACATGATGAGATGATATAACTATATGATGTCTTTATTAAATGGGTTGCCATGCCATAATTCAGATAGATGATGTGTATGTACTATGTAAACATGATGGCATGATATAATTCAAATATATGATTTATATAGTAAGCAAGTAAGCAGATGGCAATCCATATATGATGTAAAAACTAAGCAATGCAAGACAACATGCATGACATGGGTAATATAACAATGGGGTCCACCAGACCAAGAGTTGAGGAATTCATGCCAATGGTTTCAAGACTAGATAAAAGGTTATCTGGGATTGCAACAATGATGTCATATTCAGGTAGGCTCACCCACCTAAAGGCCATTATCACAGCTCTACCTATATTTGCAATGTGCTGTATCAGGGTTCCTCTCACCATCTTGGATCATTTTGAAAAATCTGGTAGAAGTTTTCTCTGGCATGGTAAGGACATCAATAAATTTGGCAAGTGCCTTGTTAAGTGGGAGCAAGTTTGTTTACCCAAGGAAGCTGGAGGTCTTGGTATTCTAGATCTTAGAGCACACAACAAAGCTCTGTTAACCAAATTCTTGCACAAGTTTTTCAATAAACAGGATACCCCATGGGTGCAACTAATTTGGAGCAAGTACTATGGAAATGGTGATTTACCACAATTCCCAACTAGGCTAGGATCTTTCTGGTGGAGAGATTGTTGCTCTATTATTGACAAGTACAAGAACCTCACAACCTGTTCTGCTGGTACTGGTGACACCATTTCTTTATGGCATGACAAATGGAATGACAATCCAATGAAAGACAGTTTCCCACACCTATACTCCTATGCCATAAACAAAGACATTTCTCTCCAGAAGGCTTGCACTAAAAGTGAGAATGATTTCTATAACACGTTCCATCTGCCTATGTCTTCTGTGGCTGTTCAACAAAGCACTGAGCTAATAGCCCTCATTAATGGTGTGATGAGTAACAGAAATCTTGATACATGGAAATTTAAATGGGCCTATGGATACTACAATGCTAAGAAAGTCTACCTTGAGTTCTTGGGATGCCCAGAGAAAGCTCCCAAGCCTTTCCAATGGATTTGGAAGTCTGGTTGCCTACCTAAGCAAAAATTCTTTTTCTGGCTACTTCTTCTGGAGAGGTTAAACACCAGAGATCTTCTCACTAGAAAAAGTTTCTACATTGAAAGCACCGTCTGTGTGTTATGTGATGATGAGCCTAATGAGTACATGAAACATCTATTTTTTTCATGTGATTTCAGCCAAATTTTTTTGTTATCTATTGGTTTTGAATGGAACATTGATCTGAGCTACAATGAGATGCTTATTGAAGTCAGAAACAGAACTCGGATTCAACCCTTTAAAGAATGCCTAATTGCTGGTTGTTGGACCATCTGGAAACATAGAAATGGCATCATTTCTGACAACAAAGAAAGGGATTTGAGCTACTGTATCTCCTGCTTCAAGGACCACTTTGGCACCATCATGAAAAGAGTCAGACCAAGTTTAAAGGAGGGAATGCAGAGCTGGTTGGATTATTTGTAGATTTTCTATTTTTGCTGCCCTTTGTTGTAATCCATCTGTATATAACTTCCCTCCAATATAAATGAAAAAGAGTTACAGTAGGGTTTTTACCCTACTGTGTTTGCTAAAAAGAACATGGGTAATATAACCCTGCCACATTTGAGCATAAACCTCAGGGGGAAAATAGGACTGGTCATCAGTCTCTGAATCCTCCTTTGAGGAGCTCTCTGTAACCAGCAAGATGTCTGCTTCAGCATGGCATGATATAATTTGCATACATGATGATTGGCTAAAAAGCGTGGCATTGCATAATTCACATATATAATGCCTTTGCAACAAGATAGCATTATATAATTCACATATATAATGTCTTGCAACAAGATGGCAATGCATAATTCACATATATGGTAATTAGACACTGAACAGGTGGCATTCACACAAAGCATGTATAAACTAATCAAATGACATAGCAATGCGAGACACCATATGCACGATATGAGCAACATAACCCTGCCAAGTTAGAGCATACACCTCGGGGGGGGATAGGACTAGTCATCTATCTCTGAATCCTCCTCTGAGGAGCTATCCATAACTAGCGAGATATGTGCTTCGTCAGATAGCATAGTCTGCTCTGAAGACCTTGTTTTCACTCCAGAATTTGCCATCACCATGTCAAATGGCTGATGCACACGAAGAGCAGTTGAATGTAATAACATTGTTGACAAATGTAATATGTAACAAAAAAAGGATGGCCTGATATAATTTACATATAAGATGACTGGCTAAGCAGGATGGCATTGCAAAATTCACATATATGATGCCTGGCTAAACAAGATGGCGTTGCATAATTCACATAAACGATGAATAAACTAAACAGATGGCATTCGCACAAAGGATGTCTAAACTAAGCAGATGACATATTTGATGTATAAAGTAAGCAATGCAAGACACCATATGCATGATATAACCAACATCAGCATGCCAAGTTAGAGCGAAGACCTCAGGGGGTAAACAGGAGTTGTCTTCTCCTTCTGAACCCCCCTCAGAACAGATATCTTCCTCTCGATTACAATCCGAAATGCGTGGAGGGGGCTGCCTTTGCGCCTACCATGGAGCGACGTCTGCATGAAATTTTATTGCCACGCAAGGCTCGTCTCTTTTGCTCTACATGTTCAGTTCCATTGTTTACAATAACTGTCATGCATAGGAATAAAACATAGTGAGATTATGTAAGGAGTGCATGCAGAAATCCAAAGTGATGGTAGCAACCTGTGGATAGACCCAAAACCAATAATAGCAGGCAGATAATGGCTTCAGTTAAAAATACAGATAATGGCTTCTTTACTGTTTGTTTCCCACCCAACATGAAACTCATAGTAGACACCAGAGATTAACCAGATAGTAGATAGATACTATTGATAGCGGCCCCGATATGTACCCCACAACCATTTAAAAACTCAAGTTTGACCATTAGTTTGGAGCTGACTCAGAGTCTAATCGGTGAACAGGACGATAAAGTAGCATGTAATATTAAGCGATGCATAACGTAAGCAGACATGAAAGAGTGCGACCTCTCTTGCGGACCCGTGTAGTCCTCGAGATCATCTGCTCGGTTGGTGATGGTAATGCAGTTTTCATGGCTGCCAGTGGCGAGGAAGAAGATCTGAGGCGGCGAAAGAGAGTCTGGAGGCCGGATCCCTGCTATGCTAGACCCTTCTGTCGTTGGAGCAGCTGAGCTGGGGTGGACGATGGCGAAGCAGGAGCGGGACAAACCACGCAAGGTTTTCTTTGACAACTATGTGTAAGAGAGGTAATTCTGTAAGGGCTCGTTTGAATAGGAGGATTCCAACAATGCAGGGATAGGAAATAGATAGGAATAGGATAGGAATGCACGTGCAAAACAGAGAATTTAAAAACACAGGATTTCTGCCAATCTGGGTGTTTGATTCACAACAATTGGAAGATCATAGGATGCAAAGAAGCATGGTGAGATTAAGTCAAACCACAAAAAAATGTACGGTTATAATGCTATTATGCTACTATCTCTTAGTCTTGTGCTTCATGAATAGGAATTTGAAAAGGAGGACAAGTGAAAATTAAAATTCCTACGTTTTTTCTTTCAAGGAGACACTAAAGGAATAAATCCGTGTGCTCAGTGGACAATATATATATAACATGTAGAGTAAAAAAGAGATGCAACAAGTGTACAACCTCTTTGGCGAAGCCATGTCGATCTCAGCGTGATTGGGTTGGCCGGTGAGGATGCTCCGGCTGACTTTGCTGTCGGAGGAGGGGAAGAAGATCTTAGGCGTGTGGAGATAGAGCCCGAGGTACTCCTCCGCTGTGATGGAGGGTTTCATCGTTGGAGCATCTCCGATGAGTTGTACGACGCCGAGGCTGAAGCAGGACAAGAGAGACAACGAACAACGTTAACCTGAGTGGAATTCTAATAGCATCTCCAATACATGACGTAAAATACATAACCACAAAGTGCTAGATGTAAAATACATCAGCCGCTCATCTCTGAACTTAACTGTCGAAACTAAATTTAACTGTCAAAACTGAACTTAACTGTCAAAACTGAATTTTGCTGTCGAAACTGAATTTTGCTGTCGAAACTGAACGCACTAGCAAGGTGAGGCTACACGTCGGTCGACTGACTTTTTCATCTCTGGCCAGTCGATTTTGCAGCCGTTGGATACGAAATCAAGGGCCTGCGGTTCATCTTCAACCTCCACCCCCTGAGCCGGCCAAACAGCAGCCCCCGCCGCCCGCGGCCGGCGGTGCACCGCCCCGCCCACCCCGAAAACACTCGCCACCACCGGTCCGCCACCGCCCCGGCCATCCCTCTAGGCCCCTCCGTGCCGAGATTTTTCTCCAGCGATCCCCACGCCACCGCCCCGCCAACGCCCCGCCACCGCCGGCGACCACCGCCCCCATACTGAACCCTAAGATAGATAGTGGGGTACCTCTCCAGCGAGCCCCCCTCCCTGCTGCGGCTGGTTCTTCCTTCACCCCGGCGCCCCCCTAAAAATCGACTGACCCAAAAGTCGATTCAGTCGACTGAAGTGTAGCTAAATCGGAGCAGCATCGCAAGCAAGAGCAAGAGCGAGAGCAGCAGCGCGAGCAAGAGCAATAGCAAGAGCAGACCAGGCAGGGAACCAAGAGCAAGAGCAGAGCAGCAGCGCGAGCGAGAGCTAAAGCAGCAGCAGCTCCTACTGATGTGGACGTCGCCGCCGAGGGAGCAACACTGTGGAGGAAGTGGCCGGCGACGCCGTCGTGGATGGAGCCGCGCCGTGTCGGCTCGGGACCGAGCACCGACAGCACCGTGAGATCGAATCAAGAAGAAAATGCGGCGATTAGTGTACAACCTCTTTGGTGGCACCGATTAGGCCGCAGCTTCATCCGAGGAAACGGTGATGATGATGCTCTTCCGGTGGTGCAGGTGAAGATGACGGTGTGGGAATGGAGGTGGCGCGAAAGACGAGGGGAACGTCAGGGCAGCTCCTTGGAGGTGGACGACGGGCTGGCTGAACCGGCGGGACAATGAGATCAACGACGGATCCTCATCCGGTACGGTGGATGAGGGACATCGAGGTGTTGCTATGGACGATGTCGTCGGGGAAGAGGCTCCGGCTGGGTGGCATACGGAGCAGGGTGTGGGGTTTCGTCACGGGTTTTCGCGGCCTCGGTGTATGAATGGGTGGGCGGATAGGATGGCAGTGGGGAACCATGGCTTAGAGACGCGCTTGTCCGAAATGTGGGGTAAGTTACGAAAGTACCCCCACCGATTTGAGGCGGTTCTTTCGGTTCAGGGGTACCACGGGCATTTCGCGTGTCGGGATTTTACAGGAGGTGGGAGTTTTCGTGCGCGTTGTAATTTCGGAATAGCAAGGCACGGGTTGAGATGGAGGGAGTTATCGGAGCACAACGAGACAAAGATATATCTTAAATATTTCGGGCTAACAAGGCGCGGGTTGAAATTTCCGGACAAGCCTAACGTGTACTGTACCAAATCAATGCACACTACAAATGTCATTCAAAACTTTGAATTCATGTTATGTTCAATTAAAATATTTCGCTACGTGTATAATGCATGCAACCTACTACTCAAATGAATGTTTTAGTGCATTCCAAACGTATATACTACCGCTTCAATATGAACTAAATTTGAATTCGTTTCTCTATTTGAATAAGATCTACAGTAATTATTGTTGTGAAGTCAAAGCATTTGAATTCGTTTCTCTGTTTTAATAAGATCTACAATCATCATTATTGTCAAGTTAAACCATCGTTTTTGTATTATCTTCACAGCACACCACATGATTAGTCTCGAGTTACATATGAACTATGTGTACTATATGAACTCAAACTAGATTTTTTGAATCCACTTTATTTTGATTTCAAATCACATTACATTTCTAGCTCTAGCTAGATCTTCATAATCTAAACCATGTCTCATATGTATAATGTGTTTATCACATTATGTATGGTGCCCCGCCCCCTACGCCTACAAGTATTTAGATGTGAGTTGCAAACACCACACATCACCACAAATTCAAATAAAATGTGAGAATGTTCGATATATAGTATTGTTTAGATTGTTCGATATTTAGTTGTAAGCTGCAAACGCCACACATTATCACAAATTCAAATAAAATGTGAGATTGTTTGATGTATAGTATGGTTTAGATTGTTCGGCATTTAGCTGTGAGTTGCAAACGCCATGCATTATCACATTATGGTATAACATGTGCACAGCACGTGTATCACCGCTATATTCATGCATGCAATGTTTAAAACACTATGATCTCCTATTCAAATATATGAATCCGCTTTCTTATCAAATTATGATCTTTGTTAGTTTCCTACACCCACACAATCATCTAACCTTTGTAGCTACCACTAACTTTCTCTCGTGCATGCACACGCCCTCCTCCCCCTCCCCCTCCCTCGACATTCTATCCACCGGGCACATTCATTGTTTTCTTTAGGTCGTTCTCCCAGAGTCTCCACAACTCCTTTCTGACACACACCAATCGATAAACATCTCCAGTGATGCCTGCCTACAACATACACACACACCTTCAATCTCCTCCTTTATGTGTCCTTGCCTCGTGTCTCTCATACGGTCAGACACACGTGTAAAATCTCGCCCCTCTTTTCATCGATCTCACAACCGCACATTTCTCCCCCTATCTAGCTAGTAGTTGGGCCTCTCGCACCACCTTCCAGCTCCATTCTCTCTGTCTATCCGTCTTGCTGGGCCTTATTTGCCTCTAACAAATGGACGTACACCGACCGATCTCTCGCTATATATATAGCTAGCTAGGTCCATATAACTCGTTTTTACCCACACGTCAATCGATCTAACTCATTAGTTGTGTCTCTCCCTTCCTCCGACAAACAACAATTGATCTACCGATCTAGTTAGGTTTGCTTACCAAACACATGGTTCCCCTTCATCATCCATGGATGCGTCCCGACAGATCTATCACGCACAGGCGCACACAGAAACACATCCCAACTCTTATTGATAACATTGCAGTTCCACCCTCAGTTTTTCTAGTAGGCCTCTCCCACCATCTTCGAGAAGCAACTCCATCACCCATCCAGCACTCTACCCCTCCCCCTCCCTCTCCCTCCCACTCTCTCTCCTCTCTCTCTCTGTCCCATCATATTTCCTGTCCTTCAGTTATGTATGGATGTCGACCGATCTCCCTCAATACATAGCTGGGTCTCTCCTTCTCAACACATATACGAGTCGTTCTACCTCTATAGTTAGGCCTCTGCCTACCCCT
>NC_041388.1:267862637-267896664 GCF_002162155.2 Triticum dicoccoides
GAGTGCTCTAGTCATGTCTCCTTGCCACACACAAACTTGACATGTGCCCTCTAACGTTCCGGTAGGCCAGTCGCCCTATATCTTTGACTTGTACACACACACAATTTCGATGGCTCTCTTCATCGATCTCGCACCCAACCACTTGATCCTCTCTTCGACTCTATCGATAGCTATGACCCCTCCCTCTCTTCTCGTGGATTGCCCGACCCTCTATGTATGATATGGATAGGCCCCCATTTCACACACATTGCATGCAAAATTTTGTTTGAGATGTCATCAACACATATTCCCACAAATAATTCATGAAATCAACCCCCACCCCACCCCCACCCCAAAACAAAAAACACTAACGAACGCGGTTTGTATCTCTCACACACACCCATGTAGGTGGGGGACGTGCACGAAGAGAAGAGGTGCATGCACGGCGCACGTACTCCCGTCTCTTTCCCAACCACACCCACGTGGGTAAACGGTGGAGCTCATTCTGTACGAAAAAGGCAACCCACGTGTAATTTGGCACGTGTACTGGTTGTTCACTTGGTGGAGGGAGGATCGTCTACCACGGGTGAACAAACAAATTGCGACTTGACGTGTTATGTTAAAAAAAGAGGCAAACCATGTGGGGCCTACCTTATAGGCAAGGCTCTATACACTGGAGTACTTTTGATGTGTCCCGTCAACTCGCAGAACGAGGAGAAGCTTGATTAGTACGCCGTCTCCCCTGCCCACGGGCGCGGTGGCTCGCAGGATGAGGTGAAGCTTGCTTGCTACACCTTACGCTCGCTCCCTCGCCCATGCGCGCGGTGGCTCGCAGGACGAGGAGAAAAAATTACTACTCCCTCCGTTTACTCCTCGTCCCTACTGTACCTTGGTTATAGAGATTATATCATATTGTTTGGAATATATATGTCCTTTAGTAGATTTCAATATGAACTACTAGTACATACTCCAAAAACTGATGTATATAGACGTATTTTAGAGTGTAGATTCACTCATTTTGCTCCGTATGTAGCACTCTCCCTCGCCCCTCGACCCTTGCCCACGTGGTGGACGTGCAACAATTCATTCGGTCTCATATAGCCAGAACGATATATACTGCACTACCATTATTGCTTGACTTCCCGAAGAGGCAAAGAGCCAATCGCAAGGTTAATATTTTGGAGATGCCAAGCGCAAGGTTATAGGAGAACGAGTAGTAGGTGCCGCATCATTTATAAATAAAGTTTTTTCTTCTTCAGTGGCACGTACGCAATATGATAGGTTCATATGGAGAGAACAGGAAACCGCTCCACTATATACATAGTCAGGACGGGCCAGCCTACACGGTTGCTTGCTGGGGTTGCTCTCTTCACACTCTCTCGCACAAAATGACTGTGGCCACATCTCTAACATCTCGGCGGATCATGTCCACTTGGGGAAGGGGTGGATGCTTAGTGTAGATGCGGTGGCCGTCGCCGACGGCGAAAACCCACTGTCAGCACGTCCCGATCAGGGGTCCCCGCCGTTCTCTCTCACAAAGCCGGTGAGGTTGCCTTCGTCCCTTGCTCACTGCCGCGACGTGAGCAGTTGCCACCTCCCGCCGCCCTCCTCAAGGTTGAGCTACGTCCCCCAGGTACAACTCCCTTTACAGCCGGCTTGCACCACTGCTCCAGCTGCCCACATCACTCCCTGTGGATATTTCTCTACTTCTTTGCCCCGCACATACCTCTACTGGCTTCTACGTACTCTATTTGTGATGAGTTTATGTCTCATCAACTAGTCCCAGTAATCTTATTCTAATCACGCTTGTTCAATTTCTTTTCCACAGGGATGCTGATCTCGATTTTGGTGAAACTGCACAAAATGATCCGATGGTCAAAAGGTTGCAAACTTCATTTATTAGGAAGCTCGAACGTTGCCAGCAAATTGAAGCCTGGTCAGGGTTCACGGTTCAAGGGCTAGGGACTGCATGGATTATTTTTTTCTTTAGCTGCCTCTGTTCCAAAGTAAATGTCAACTTTAGTAGTAGTACAACTTTGTACTAAAGTTTGCACAAAGTTGAGACACTTATTTTGGAACGGAGGGAGTACATATTTGCTATGATCTGTCAATCATTGAGATGCAATAGCATGCATGTTAGTCTCCTTTGTATTTGATGAAATGTTGCAACGGGCAACCTTGGACGCAAGATACATGTAACAGAAGCTGGAAGCTTCATAGCATTGTACAAATTTATCTCGCTGATAAATTACAGTACGTACTATACTAGTACTTCCTCCGTTCCTAAATATAAGTCTTTGTAGAGATTTCACCATGAACCGCATGCGGATGTATATAGATGCATTTTAAGTGTAGATTCATTCATTTTGTTCCGTATGTAGTGGAATCTCTACAAAGACTTATCTACTAGTAATAGCTAGACCCCACTACTAGGAATTCTCTATCCTCTCCTTGAGCCACGTCATCAAAATTGATGTAGTCGTTAGATGAAGTAAATCAGTCCATAATAGCCGTCTGATCTAGACGTTGAGAGGCTTCGCACTAAGCCACATACAAGCATGCAGAAATACCGTGGTACATGCATGTGAGTGGGTTTTAAATCACATCAACATGTCTGCATGCAAGCATGCACCGGCAGCATGCATGTAAGTGAGCTTTTAAGTCCCATTAACATGTCAAAAAGAAAAATATAACCCCATTATAAATATAACCCCATTATGCAGTAGGAGTTGGCTGATCTTTTTTCCTTACGTGGGATGATCTAAATGATGATGGGAGTTTATTTAGTTTGGCTACCACATTTGTCATGCGGTTATAGAGTTTTTTTAGTTCTATGAAATCGATAATTTTGCGCAGAGAGATATACCGCTGTTCCGCGCCAACGCACGGGGACTCATCTAGTAATATTTAGGAACAGAGGGAGTACTATGTAAAGAGTTAGGTGTCGCACGATGATAGTGTGAGGTGGGCCATGTAATCACTGAGCCTGCGTGTTTTCACTGCTCTTGCACGCCTCCGCTGTAAGAATGGAGAAAATTGTAATCTAGTAGTAGTATACTCCTACCTCCTTTCGCCGAAAGCGTGGGACATCCAGCAGTCCTACCACCTTAGTAATAAAGACCAATGAGCCGCGAAATCACATAGACCCAGTAGTAAGTTGGACGGACGAAGCAACCATCACTCTTGCGCCAGTGAGAGGTCGCGTCCGCTCTGCCCGGGCATGATGCGACACCGATTATTTGGAGCGGCGCTGACCGTTTCGTGCGGGAAGCGCGCGCGGGCGATGGAGGGGCTTTTGGGTGGGCCAGGATGGTCAGGAGCGGGCGTGGCAGCTATCCGCATGTCCCTACCGGACACGCCCGGAAACGAGAGGATGCACCGACTCTCGCGCCTAAAATCATACACTACACAACATCTGTCTGTAGGAGTAGGTCGATCTGTCACTCTCTCTAACACACACATGCTGTTAAACACACACACACACACACACACATAGACGCACACACACGCACCTTGGTCCCGTTGCACCTTCTAACGTGACTTATTACACCTAGACGAAGGGAGTAGTAAGTATACGAGATACAGCGGCACACTGACTTAAGTCGAACAAAGGGATCAATTGGACAGTGTTCCCGAGCAGTAGCGAGATGTGTGAGGTAAGATACACCGCTGGCGCTTTTAATTTTTCTTATTAATTTGTTTGTTTCACCCTCTGACTGGTGGGACCCAACGTACTACGTGGAGAGAGGTAAGGTGACTAAGGCTGCATTATTTCTGCACCACTGTGGATAGTCTTACCACCAAAGGCACATGACACGATTATGATTGAAATCCCAATGACTCCCACACACACACAAAAACACGACATGCTTGTCACACGAATGCAGGAATGTATAAAAGGTTATTTCCCTCTCGTTGAACATAACAGGAGGGTTGTGTAGCTGGTTAGCCTGTTCGCTCATCAAACTTGAGGTCTCGGGTTCGATAACTACACTTGCACATAATTTGTGCCAGGAGGATTCTTTGACTGGTCAAAATGTTTTCTAGGATTTGCACGCTTCACACTCTCTCTCCAGTATATATATACACGCTGGAGCTCAGCGCTTGTAGTTGCTCTCTTCACACTCTCTCGCCCTCTCCCGCTGGAGCCTCGGCGCTTGTAGTTGCTCTCTTCACACTCTCTCGCCCTCTCCCGCTGGAGCCTCAGCGCTTGTAGTTGCTCTCTTCACACTCTCTCGCCCTCTCCATATCTAAACAAGACTTCGTTGGCCTCTCTCTCCCCTCACTCCTGCTCAAAGAGCCGGCAGGATCCGTCCGCCGGGAAGGGAAGGAGGCTTAACACTGTCGCCTTCGGCGAGGGACTACCGGCGCAACTGTTCACTTTCCACCCAGCGGCAGCGCGGGAGGGCCTCCGACCCCTTCTTCTTCGCCGCCGTCCCGTCGCCCACCGAACCACGCCCCAAGAACCTTAAGGTATAATTTACTTACTCCACATGCATTGCTCTAGCTGCATCTATACCATGAATCTAGGATGTGGTTCAAAGAGGAAAGGAGTGGGGGAAAGTAGTAGGAAAAGTTGTATATAGTATGAATCTAGGACGTGGTTCAAAGAGGAAATGAAGGGGGAAAGTTGTATAGCATTAATCTAGGACGTGGTTCAAAGAGGAAAGGAATGGGGGAAAGTAGTGGGGAAAGTTGTATTGCATAAATCTAGGACGTGGTTCAAAGAGGAAAGGAAGGGGCGAAAGTACTAGTTCAAAAAGGAAAGGAAGGGACAAGGCTGTAGAGTTTGAGCAGGACTAGATTTGCTGCGCTCACATAGGGAAAGGTGTCTAAAGATAACAAAACTTGGACCAACACAAATATGCTCCTTGGTTGTTTGTTCTTTGCTGCAACAGACTGTGCATGACCACAATACATCGGTAGATGCACATGGTGCTGGTGCGTCCACTGTCCCGTGCAACTCATTAGCTGTTGTTAATCTAAGGCCCTGTTTGGTTAAAAACTCCCTAGTCCCTACATGCTGGGTTCCAGGGACTAAGCATGGACTAGAGGTTATTAAATGACATGCTAAAAGACCATGTTACCCCTAGTAATGAACTAATAGAGACAAGGTGCGATGCGTGGCAGGGGCAACTGTTGGAAAAAGTCCCAAAAAGACTCCCTCGGGGTCTTCTTTCTTTAGTCCCAAATGCCCACTTTTAGTCCCTAAAAGACCCTCCTGTTTGGTTTAGATGGGACTGACACGGAGTTTTTTAGTCCCTACACCAAAATGTCCCTGTAAACAAACACCCTCTAATAATGCCGCTGGAAAATTGATGCAATGCCACAGTTAAAAGCAAATTACATGTTTAACGAATTTTATTGTTAATATAATCTCTATGTTAATATTAATCAATGCCACCTTTTGAGAAATGCTACTGTCTTGCTTTCTTTCCCATTTAGATAAGGTATATGCTTCTTTTTGTTGGCTTCTGTGTCATCCATCGTTATTGACCACTAATTGTTTCCTTTGCACCTCTGTGTAAACAGGGTTATCTGCTTCACCTCGTTGCCATTGTGACCTTTTGTTGCACTGCACAAAACACTTTTGTTTTAAGAGTGTTTTATGCAGTTGAACCAAAATGTCACACCGACAATGTTGCTTGATTGCTTGATCTTAGTGGAACTGCACAAGAGGAGATCTTACTTCCTATCCGTTAATGCGAATTTGGTTCAGATCTTCTTCTTGTGAGTTGTTTGAATTCCGCATCATGAGAGGTCAGTACTAGCCTTCTTTCACATGATTCTGCAGTGTGCATTCATATGTTGTGCTACTTGTACGATAATGTTGCTTGATTTTAGTGAACTGCACAAATGGAGACAAGACTTCCAATCTGTATGTGCACCGTAATATCCCATTGAGGTAAGATAAGAATATTTCACAACTGCTGGCCTGTATTTTGCCACTTTCATCAGAAAATTAAGTTTAGTACTATACTTGTGCTCCCTAATTGACATGCCAAATCTTACATTGAAGGCGAAGCTTGTCTGTTATTGAACCAAGTGATGAAGGGGAAGAACAAGCGGAAGAAAAACAAAAATCAACTCCCGGTGCTGTAATGAAGCACTGGAACTGTGATGACACAAGTAATGATATAGTTTTGCATCTTAATTTATTGCTATGGCTGGAATGAGCAATTGTTTTGCCACTGATTTGATGCCACTCTTAATGTAATATGTAATTATCTCTACTTGTGCAAACAGGGATCTTCTTTGAAGATACCATATATTTTAGTGGAACTGCACAAGAAGATGTTGGAAACATTAAACTAATCGAGGAGTATATAGTAAGCATGGCCACCACCGTAGATAGCAACAGATGGTTCCGGAGAATTGCTTCATCTGTATGCTCTACACAATAAGCCTCCTGACAAAGGTTGGTACTCGCCCACTGATTTCATCCATATGATTGAGCTTTGTCATCTCTATTGGTGTTGTGCTACTGTTTAGATACTGTCATGAAAAAGTGGTATTGTCCTTGAGAAGTGCTTCATCTGTGCTATTTTAAATATTTCCTTTCCTTTTTTTCGAGCAAACAGTGATGCTAGCATTTAGTAGTCCTCTTGTCTTTGCACAACAGGATCATCTTCCTCTGAAGAAGAATATGGAGTATATGAAGTGACTAGTTCTGATTATGCCAGGATGAAGAAGCCCTGTCTATCTTATCATCAGAAGGAGCAGTTGAAGGATGGTTACATTACTCCCCACAAGACCAAACTAACTTCAGCTCAGAAGGACTGACAAAATCTCCATTTTTTTGATGTGATGCGCGAGTACAATGTTGTTCTAGGATTCTTTCTGATGAGTTCCATTTTTCTAAAAGTGTGCTCTACATGGACCATGTATGTGCCTGTTGAAACTGTCAATTCATAGTACAGTTTGCTTTATACTAATCACTTTTTTGTATTTGTGCAAACAGGGGTGATCAGCTTGATTTCAATGGGAACTGCACAAAATGTTCATGAATACACCGAATCATTCATTTCCACCACAAGAAAGGAGGTGCCGATAAGTTCAAGGCGTTGCAACATATAAGGGCGAAATCATACAAGCTACGCGCGAATTTGGTTGATTTTGGTGGAATTGCACAAAAAGAACAACTGGTTTATTTAGCACGACGTGCCATGTCAATGTCTGAACTGATGGCAAACCCTGCCCATTCCACAATTGTAGGCATTTGATATTTTGGAATGGGACAACCTTGTCAAATTTTGCTCATTGATTTTACCAAGACATGCGTTTGATATTTTTGAATGGGACGCCCTTTGCTGTCAGCATCGTCGATCAATTTTTTCTTTATTCTTTAGTTGTGAAGTAAATATTGCCTCTGACATGTGAGTCGCTGAGATGCATAATCATCGATTGTTTTGAATGTTCTCTATGAATTGTCAGGCTTGTGTGTTTGATGGCAATGTACAGAAACGCTAAAAAGCTGCTCAAACTCTTTGTACTCCTTCTGTTCCTTTTTACTTCGCACATTGTGAAAGTGCATACTTTTTCGTATAAGATTGGTCAAAGTAGAGATACTTTGACTGCAGACAAAACTTGTATGCAGACTAGAAAGGACCGGAGGGAGTACATGTGAAACTGCTGCAAACGAGGTGATCACCCTGGGAATAATGCTAGTACGTATTGTTTTGCATGTTCATCCAATGCCAATGATACAGGAATTCAAACTAATCGAAATAAATTCATTCATACACGATCGGATTTCATATAAACATGCCGGATTTCATTACATTTCATACATTTTTCAACTAAAAAGGGGTGCGCTGGAGGTATAATTAATTAACCGAAGCTACCCACCTGTGTCCCGCTGAGCCGAACAGAAGCTTCAGTGACTAAACCGCAGGTGCAGTTGCGTAACTGACATGTGGCTTGTTGGGCCCACATGTTAGTCAGCCAACTGCACCAGCAGTTAAGTAGAAGCAGCGTCCTTCTCAAGAACAGCTCTCCGACTCCACGTCGCCGCCAAGAAGCTAATCGGCCGTCAATGGTTAACCCGCCTAGCTTGGCTTCAACCGGAGGGTAGCAGTGATGGCCTTACTTGAACCCGAGCGGCGGCGACCTACCATGTTCTACTCTTCCTCGTTTTCTGTGTGGCGTGGCCTTGTTGGCAGCGGGGCGGAGCCTCGGCGGAGCCGGCGATGTCCTCTGTCTCGTTGCCGGCGGGCGGCGCCTCAGCGGAGCGGTGGAAATCCTCCCCCACATTGCCGGCAGGGTGGGGCCTTGGCTGAGCTGGCGATGTCCTCTGCCTCGTTGTTGGCGGGGCGGGGCCTTGGCGGAGCCGGCGGTGTCCTCTGCCTCGTTGTTGGCGCCGCAGGGCCTCGGCGGAGCAGGGCCTCATCGACGCCAGCGGAGCGGGGACTCGTCGGAGCCGGCATTGTCCTCGGCCTCGTCCTCGATCTCGCCAAACAGCGCCTCGCCCGCTTCATCGCCCTCTTTGCTAGCCTCTTTGTTGGCGGTCGTAGCCTCCGCCACCCGCATGCGGTACCGCCAGCGCTCGAGGCGGCCCTTGCGGGCGGAGCGGTACGAGTCGAGCAGCGCCTCCTGCTCTGTCCGCTCCGCGGCGATCTGCTCCTCCGCCTGCAGGTGCTCCTGGAGGAGATGGTGGTTGTAGGCGGCGTCGGCCTGCGCCTCCCGGAACTGCTCCCGACGCATCTGCCTCACACTGTCCATATATTGGGCATGGGCCTCGCCGATGGTCATGGTGCAATGCACCGGCGAGGATGGCGCGGAGGAGGGGGTTGGCGCCGGATCGCCGACTACCATGTTCTCCATTGGGACGTCGTCGTCCTCCGGCTGCCTGCCGGCCAGCCGGTCGGCAGCAATGGTTGCCATCTCCTTGTGGTCCGTCGTCCGCCCGTCCCGAAGAGCCCTGGAGCGCGAGGAAGCCATGGTGGGCAGTAGTGGTGTGGACAGGAGAAAGGGAACGGATGCGGATGACTGCGGCTATGGCCGGCGCAGCAGTTTATATAGCAATGGTGGGGGGACGGAGGGACGGACGTGTGGCACCGGAGTAGCCGCCTCGACAACTACGTATCATTAATGTGGGCGGCAGATGGATGGACGGACGACACTTGTGTCGTTTGAAGGCGGAGCAATCGCCTGCACCGGGAAGCGGGGTGGGCGGTGCTGACTATTTCGGGCGGAAAGCCCGCGCGGGCGAGGAGATGACTTTACTTGGAGAGGATGGCAATGGGACCCACCAGGTCCATAGCCTCACGTACGCAAGTGCCTCCTTATTATATACTAGTAGAATGCCCGTGCGTTGCTACGGGCTAAGGGCGGTCTTCAAGGTCGAAGTTCATTTCTCCCTCATACGTCCAGGTATGTTCGGATATCAAACAGGCGCTCAACGAGCTCCCCAAAATTCAACTGTATGGACAATCCGGGCTTCCCCAAATCCAGCCCATATGTGATGGAGAAATGTGGTTATCCGGACTATCTGCCATGTTATCTACAACATGCGGTCCCAACACAAAAAACCCTCCCCACGACGCATCCTTCCCTTTTGTATGCTGGACCCACCTTTTCCGGCTCAGTTTCCCGCTGTAGCGGGACATTTCTCGCTGGAGTCCTCTCCTTTAAAATAGGGATACACCCACCTCATCTTCGCCATGGCGCCCTCTTTCCTTCGCAACGTACTTCCCAAAGGACAGCCAAGGAGGAGTCCTTGCCAACTGCCCCGCTCCGATCTCTCCCCCCATGTTTGTGTCGATCCACCACCGCCATCAAAGGGGAGGAGGCATGCGCCACTCGTGACACCTCCGGAGTTAAGAAGGCGGATCCGATGTCTCCTGGGTCATTGCCCGTACATGTTGCAACACATAAATATTCAAGTGCATCAACACTGATCAAGTTAAACATGTACCTTGAGATTCCTCGTGCCGCTCATGCATATTACACCGCCTCCATTGTATCTAAGCCGCCCTACACAAGAGGTCGAGGCATCATATACACCCGCCCTGTCCCCCGGCCTTGTCGTGGGCGTGATATTGCTCTAATCTCCCATCCCTCAAATCTACCTCGTATATTAAAATTAGTAAATATTTATCATATGATTTTTGTAGTGGGTTTTAATCCTGATCAGTAATATTTTCCTGCAAAGACAGTTCTGGATATAGGAACAAAGCTACATAAAAATTACTTTGAGACGCTTCCAATTCTATATGATTACTATCATCCATTTTTCAAATGAGAACAAGTGACACCACCGCCACTGCTGACCACCAACTCCCATTCAAAATATAGCTAGTAAATATTCCATAAACTGTCGTCCTAGCAAAAGGAGAACCGGGAACAATGAAAGAGCAAACTTAACGAAAATAAGCTTGCACTTGCATTTGGTTCAATGTGCTAATGAAAAATGGGATAACAAGCCAGCACCTTAAAATTTTCTTTTAGACGTGAGCTGCTGTACAAAATGCTAACCTAACCCCCAATTATAATAAGAGTATGAAACTGGTTGACAAATCCTCCCACTGCCCGACCTTATTTTCCAATGTACTCTACCACACATGCACAAGAATTTACAATTTCCCAAACAAACTACCATAACATTTCATGCTTGAGTTGTCCCAGCATCACTGAAGTCTCGGTGAGGAATTTGACAACAACCTCATGAGGACAGACTGGCCCCTACCCAGCAAGGCAGCAACAAGCTAGGACAAGGAGAAGTCCAACATCTCCTCCTCCGAGAAGCCCCCACCCTCCGCCTCAAGAAACTCCGTTCACCATGTCCTTGTCCCTCTTTCCCTCCATCTCGTCCTTCACCCTACTCTTCTCTCCTCTCTCATCCGACCCCTTCCTTATCATGTTCCTCGGCGCTCCATCCACCTTCTTCCTTGCCTAAAGCAATTCGGATAATAGTAAATTATGGTATTTGTGCATCAACATCACAATAGTTGTCCAACTAAGTCCAACAAGATTCCCAAAACTGGAACATATTGCATCATACAAATAGATGCATAAAACAACAGAAATTGCAGACACCAAAGACAAGACTCTAAGAAATTAATAGTGCCAATACATGTTGTGATAACTACTACATGAATTCAACTTAAACTTGCAAGACAGGAATGCAGGCTATACACTGAACCTTTATCATCCTATTGGCATAACCAGTACATAGCCATTCATTCCCAGATCAAATTTGTAGATCATACCCATTCCATGTGACAACTAATGATCTGCATACATATAGGAATACCATCAATAGATATCTGGAAAATAAATATTGTATTTTATGAGAACTAAGATGCTCTAATGGACCAGTATAATTCCAAGCAAACATGCAGAAGAATATTGAAGGTTTAAAGTTTTAGCGAGTACAAAATTTCAGCATATGGATATTAGAATTGCATGCATGCTCAAAATAAATAATTTTGTCAATCCAAAATATAATATATTGTTGCATTGGTAACTGGCCGATAGTTTGCTATTAATTCTTGACATTCTTTAAAAAAATCTTGACGTTTAAGTTTGTCCATGCCCATTATTATATCTGTAACGCTTAGTTCAAAACTTGAAATTAACATATGCTTTTTTTCAAACAGAATTAATCATAACAAATGGAGCAACACAAATACCGTACCACCAGACCAAGAGTTTTCTTTTATACATATTGGCATATTGACATGTTCTGTTATAATGGATGTGCAAATAAGATTTTTATTTTTGCTGGTATGCAACTAATATTCTAACCCACTGACCTAACTCAACTTAAGACAGGACAACATCATGGAGAAGGAATGTCAACAAAACTCAAGTAACAAGTACTCGTATTATGTTATGCATCCATCAGTACACAAAGTTATGATTTACCTGTTATTAACACGATTACGTGAAGAAAAGAACATGCTAAATTTCTATGCATGTGTGTGTGTGTGTGTGGCGAAACTAACCAAATTTAAATGTGTATTTCTGAACAAATATACTCACATCACAAATCCTTCGATCCAAGTGTGTGAATTCCATCCGATCAAACCTGCGATAAGAGAAATTGAAAAGGAGAGACATGTCACCTGCATCCAATTAGCGTATAGAACATCACGATATCACTACATCACCTTTGTGGGGCCTTGATCAATGCTTCATTCTTAAACATTACAGCATAAACAAATGCATATGAAAGCTAGAAATTGTTCTACTTTTTTTCATGATAGGGACTACCACACAAATTCTTTGAGATGTGGGACGGTAAGAATTGGAGCAGAGAAACGTTGATGTAGTAGGTGCTAAGCCATGTTGTAACACCTGGAAACAAATATCTAACCTAGCTAAGCAAAAAAATTAAAAATCAAGGAAACATAACAGACTAAAAATATCTACCCTAGCTAAGCAATAAAAAAATTAGAGGGAAACATAACAGACTAAACAGAACCCTAACAGGTAACTCTACAAATATTCACCTGGCATACGTTATCTCATTCCAACAAATATTGGAGTTACCTGTTACTGTATTTGGCAAGCAATTTCACTTTTAATTTTAAGGAACTGTAACGTCTTGTTTTTCAGATGATCCATTCATAGACTTTTTTCCTCGGTAAGAGGCCAACTTCAGTAAGGTTCAAAAATAGATATTTTGGAAAGTCTATGAAACACCTGAGTTAGACTCAAATAAGGAATTGAAACTGCAATTGTAAAGACCAAGCTGCCATTTTTTTGTTCTCATTCCAGCCATTTCAACTCTCATCTTCTGAAACTCAGCCTACATCCTACAAATAAAGATGTTCAACAAATAATGGTGCAAGACAAAGCATTCTGATTACTATAATGAAAACAACTCCAATGATATTTTTTTTACATTTTCTATGATATTATACCTGACCTGATCATCATATTAGCATTTTTATCACCTAAACTTCAAGCTATTACTTGACATCTTATGAATTAAATGGTAGCTCCAAGGAAGATATCTTTGGCTTTGCCATGCTCGCTCAACTTCCCCCTGCCATGCATGTATCTGCTTAACAAAATCACAACAGTACAATGATTTGTAGATAAATAAATACAGATACACAATCATTGATATGGTAGCGGATCGTGTGGGGGTGGCGCAGATCACGTGCAGCATTATATAATCAGTTGAACTTGGAGCTCAGTGCCATTCAATCTGGGCTGCTTGCTGGTCTGGCGTCAGTGAGCTCGTGGATATAGCAGACTAACAGTTAGAATAAAATGCGTTCTTTGGTTCATGTAGAGGTACCCGATGGTAGCAGCCAATGAGGGTTCTGGCACAACATCGTGCACGGCGTCCCCGCGCCATTGGCGTCGGCGCACTCGGCGGCGATCTCGAAGGCCAACTTGCCGGACCCCATGACGGTGATGCGCTTCCCCTTAACCAGCGCGGTGGCGTCCTCGTCGGCCATGTGGGAGAGCTCCATGCAGGAGCACCCGCCCGCGGAACGCCTCCGGGCCTGGGGACACCGCTGGGATGTTGGGCATGCCGCTGAAACTGCCGATGCAGAGGATCAGGAAGTCGGACTCATGCACCTCCTCCGTCTCCGGCTCCTGCTCGCCGGCGCCCCAGTGGCCCACAGTGAGGCACCACACACCCGAGCCGTCGCCGAAGGCCTCGCCGTTGCCGTTCCACCTCTCCCACCGGTCCGCCGCGCCCTCCGGCTCCGCATCGACGTACTCCGCGGCGACGACCCGGCTCCGGAACCTGACCTGGGAGAGGGGCACGAGATTTGTGGGTAGATAAGGAAGGGCAGGGGCCTTGATCGTGAGAAATTTTTTGAGGAACAGAAGCTG
Source organism: Triticum dicoccoides (assembly GCF_002162155.2). Lineage (NCBI taxonomy): Eukaryota > Viridiplantae > Streptophyta > Magnoliopsida > Poales > Poaceae > Triticum > Triticum dicoccoides. The sequence goes on from NC_041388.1 coordinate 267,876,417, forward strand.
GAAAAAAATCCCGGTATAATTGGAAGGAAATAAACGAATGCGGGAGGGAGCATCTGTATGGAAAGAATCATGAGAGGGGAGGATGGAAAGATTGGTGTTTATGGAAGCTTTTTGTTATGAAAATATTCGATATGATTTGATCCCTTCTGGTATATGGAAGGGAAGGATGGAACGATTGGTGTTTTATATGGAAGGGTGGCATCGATGGAAGGATGGAATGGTTCATTTGGTTTTTCTAGGCATGGGGCGTGTGGTTCTCGTGATGCATGAATGAAAACCGGTCTTGGTTTTCGGAGGGAGGAAAAAAATCGGTGGGAGGGAGATCGCCTGGTGGGGGGAGATCGTTGGAAGGCTGGAAACGAACGAACGACATGAGACATTAGGAGTATATATAAAACTATACTTTCTCCGTATAGGTGAATAAGTCGTATTAGAAGGTGCATCACGATCTAGGTGCAAGCAGATTGATGGAAGAAGAATATTTCTCTCTTCTAAACACAACATTTAATCACAGCAGTTAAGAAGATTCCTTATTAGCTACCCATACAGGCCATCGTAATTCATAGCATGCAAAGCACTTTTATTTCTTGCCTAATAACCGCATGAACGTGTTGCATGCATTGGTCCTTGCCCGAGCAAAAAAAGGGAGGAAAGGGGTTTCCACGGGAGACAACGAGGCAGAGGTGGAAGCGCTCGCTGGAGTAATTTATTTTGCTTCCTCCTGGTTTCCTAACATCACGGTCCCACACCATTGTCAACCTATGTAGTAGTCAATAAACGAGAGAATTGCACAAGAAGTGGCCGACAGCTGGGACCAAGCAGCTCAAGCAGTATTTGTGTTTTTTAGGTGTGAGCACTGCAGAGTTTTTCGATGTTTAGCCCAGATATTAATTTTTCTCCTCTGAACAACAACGAAAACATCGCTGCAGGTATTAACTGGGCGGGCTGTGGCCCGTCTAGCCCAGGCCAGATATCCAGCCCAGATATTAATTTTTTTCAAGCTGAAAATGGCTAGCCCAGCTATACCTTTTTTTAGGAATACCCTGGCAATGTCAAGTTGTTATTCTCGGCCCCACTGGGCTGCAAATCTTTCCTAGGAGGGATGCATTAGGCTTAACAAGAAAATGAGCTTTAAGAAATAATAAATAGGATGTAATTATAAAAACTGGGCAGTAACTATAAAAAATGCATCAAACACGTGATTACTTTATAAATATTATTTTTGGATATTGAAAATTTTAATTTCATTAATTGTTGCGAGCGTAATGTTTCGTTAGATTTTTACGTAATATAAATTTATATTGAAATTGTATTTAATCTGACTAGAAATTTCAGGATAAAAATATTTCAGATCCCATCAAAATGTGAGAAATTTTATTGAATTCTGTTTTGAACGCTTGGTTGAAATGGGCTATACTTTTAACAAACTGTAAATGGGCTCTATTAAATTCCATTAGAATTCAAAAATGGGCTACACATTCTTACAAATCTCAAATAGGCTATAAGTTCTCTGCCACACACTTCTGGCCTTACTAAGTTGACGCGTCCCCTAAAAAAACAGAGTTGACGCGTATGCAAGGCTTTGTCAACTTATAGTCAACACACGGTTCTAGCAGCAGTGGCCGTTGGATGTCCATCCAACGGATGCCCTGCTTCTTCTTCAATCTCGGATATTCTAGCTTCACCCGCCCAAAAAATGATTCCTCCCCCTGACATGTGGGGCGCACCGCTTCGGAAGCTGACCTGTGGGCTTACTAAGTTGACGTACCAAGGGCTTTGTCAACTTAGTCAACATAAACGATTCTAGCTGTAGTGATCGTACGATGTTCATCCAACGGCCGTAGTGCTTCTTCAACCTCTGGTCTTCTTGCTCCAACCGCCCAAAGCAGCGTCGGTCATGCCGCCTGCTCCTGCCTCCCGTGGCCGACTGTGCTGCCGCGGAGGCCTCACCGCCCCCTACTATTCCCACCGCTGGCCAGGCCCTGCGACGACGGCAGCCTCACACCGCAGCCGAATGAGTGAACCCTCATACTCCTCTCCGCGTGGGCATCCACTGCCGCATCTTCACCGGCTCCGCGTCGTCCCCTTCCTAGGCCTTGCCGTCGTCCACCGCCCTGGTGCTCTCGGCGCGGCGTGGTCAACATGGTCAAGGAACGACTTCCATCGTACGTGGATTGTACGTGGAGAGGCTGACAGCTGGGTCCACGGTGGCAGCAAGGAAGTGCCTCCTTATTACGCGGAAAATAATGATTCCTCCACCTGACAGCAGGGACCCACCGGACGGGCCACCGTATTTCGCGAAAAAAACGTTTCCCCCCGACTGCTAGGACCCACCAGCTACACCTTCGCACGCAAGGAAGTGCGTCCGGGCAAAAAAAATGATTTGCCCCCTGACTGCTGGGACCCACCAGCTACATCTTCGCACACAAGGAAGTGCGTCCGAAAAAAAAACAAAATGATTCGCCCCCTGACTGCTGGGACCCACCAGCTACATCTTCGCAGGCAAGGAAGTGCCTGACAGTCGAGACCCACCTGGTCGAAGCGTATGTAGCGTTGTCATTCTGGTCGCGAACGTGTACGTACATATATACTGGTCGATGTAGAGGCGTGCACGTGTTGTAGTAGAGGCGCGTACGTGTCGTAGTAGAGGCGCGCACGTAGCATGTACACGTACGTACAGTGGCCAGGGTGCAAGAAAGAAAATACGGCCACGTACGTACATACGGGCAGGGTCTCGAATGCCTACTCGCGCATACGTACGGCCAGGGCCCGTGTACATGGCTGGGTCGGAACGGAGAAACAGCGTCGTCGTCGTGTTCATGGGGAGGCAACGGAATGCGTCATGTTCATGGGGAGGCAACGGAATGCATCGTGTTCATCGGGAGGCAACGGAACGCGTGGGAGCCAACTGGCTGAGTCGGAACGGAATGCGTGGTCGTCTTCATCAGGAGGGCTCGGACAGAACAGGCGATGGAAACGAGGCCTGGCGTACCGCAGAACGGAGGAAACGGACCTCCTACGGTTGAAACGAGGGTCCTATTAATCGGGAGGGGTGTGGCGTACCGCAAAACGGACGAAACGGACCTCCTACGGTCGAAACGGGGGTCCTGATGATCGGGAGGGGTGTGGCGTACCGCAAAATGGACGAAACGGACCTCCTACGGTCGAAACGGGGGTCCTGTTGATCGGGAGGGGTGTGGCGTACCGCAAAACGGACGAAACGGACCTCCTACGGTCGAAAAGGGGGTCCTGTTCATTGGGAGGGGTGCGGCATACCGCAAAACGGGACTCCACGGGATACTGTTCATCTCCACCGTCGACCCCCTCTAGCCTCCACGAGCTATTGTTCATCCATCGTCGACCTCCTCCAGCCTCCACATGCGACTGTTCATCCACAGGCTCCTGTTCATCCAGCCTCCACCGCGCGCTACTCCACCGACTACTGTTGAACCAGCCTTCTCCACGGGCTCCTGTTCAACCACCCCTCCACGGGCTGCTGTTCATCGAGCCCTCCACCGTCTACTATTCATCCTGCCCTCCACGGGGTGGTCCTGTTCATCCAGCCCTCCACGGGGTCCTGTTCATCCAGCCCCAACCGGCTCGATCGATCGGGGTCCTGCTCATCCAGAGGCAACACCACGGGGTCCTGTTCATCCACCCCCACCGGGAATTGTTCATCCAACCCCCACGCAACGCTCACTGTTCATCCAGAGGCAGCATCGATCGGCTTCAGTTAGCAGCAGTAGCGAAGGAATCGCTCGATCGGGTTCAGTTAACAGCCATCGATCGATCGCCCGGGTTCAGTAACGCGTAGCCTGCAGTGCAATCGCTCAGGTTCAGTTAGAGCCCAACGCCTCGCTCGAGTTCAGTTAGAGCCAACGCCTCGCACACACGCGCATACGTGTACGAGAGAAACACGCATCGCTCGGCCCCCGACCTCCCACCGTAACCGGGAACTCCCTAAAATTTTCCTCGCCCTCGCTTCTACCATGGTTTTTTCCGTCATGGACGGCCCAAAGAATGTCATGCATCTGCGTCTCCGGCCCGCCCAGGACGAAAAGCCCATTTTCTGTCATGATTTTTTGTCATAGAAGTAGGAGCCCACCACATCTATGATGATACCGGGTTTTGTCACAATTATCGTCATAGAAGTGTCATATGTATGACAGAAATTTTTTCGTTCGGCCCAAATGTCATGGATGTGTCTTTTTTTTGTAGTGCCACTTCAGAACGGAGCTATGTTGAAGATTAGTTCTTCGTTTCAAAAGTTATCAGGAGAGCCGAATACAACCTCCAATGTTAAAGAGCCCGTGCAGCGGGCTTCTAGGCCCAGTATAACTCCTTTAAAGGTAGTGTTGCTTGGCTTGATTCTTGACGGGTCTATCCCCATCTTGCGGACAGTGTCTTGATATATAAGATTGAGACTGCCGCCGCCGTCCATAAGGACTCGAGTGAGGTGGTATCCATCGATTATTGGGTCGAGCACTAAGGCAGACGAACCCCCATGACGGATACTAGTCGGATGATCCCTGCGATCAAAGGTGATCGGACAAGCCGACCATGGGTTGAATTTGGGGGCGATGGGCTCGAAGGCATAGACATCTCGGAGTGCGCGTTTGCGCTCCCTCTTTGGGATATGAGTGACATTGATCATGTTCACTGTTTTGATCTCCGGTGGAAATTTCTTCTGTCCCCCGTGTTCGGCTGGCGAGATTCATCCTCGTCTTCGCTTTGAGGTCCCTTCCCCTTGTGTTCGGCGTTGAGTTTGCCAGCCTGCTTGAAGACCCAACAACTACAGTTGGTATGGTTCGCAGGTTTAGCGGGGTTGCCGTGGATCTGGCAGGGCCTGTCTAGAATTTTATCCAGGCTGGATGGACCATCTTTATTGCCTTTAAATGGCTTCTTCCGTTGACCGGGTCTGGAGCCCCTGAATCCGGTGTTTACCGTTGTATTGTCCGAGCTTTCTTCATTGTTCTGACATTTGCTTTTGTTGTGTCGTGGTTTTCCATTACCATCCCTGATCTTAGATGTACCGGGATCACTAGTGCTGCTATGGGCTAACCAGCTATCCTCGCCTGCGCAAAAGCGGGTCATGAGTGTAGTTAAGGCTGCCATTGTCCTTGGCTTTTCCTGGCCAAGGTGTCTGGCTAGCCATTCATCCCGGACACTGTGATTGAAGGCCGCTAAGGCTTCGGTGTCCGGACAATCGACGATTTGGTTCTTCTTAGTGAGAAACTAGTTCCAGAGCTTACGGGCTGATTCTCCGGGTTGTTGGATTATGTGACTTAAATTGTCTGCATCCGGGGGGCAGACATAGGTCCCTTGGAAATTGGCCCGGAAGGCGTCTTCAAGTTCTTCCCAGCTTCCGATGGAGTTTTCGGGGAGGCTTTTCAGCCAGTGCCGAGCTGGTCCTTTTAGCTTGAGGGGTAAGTATTTTATGGCCTGGAGATCATCTCCGCGAGCCATGTGGATGTGAAGAATAAAGTCTTCTATCCACACCGCAGGGTCCGTTGTTCCGTCATATGCCTCGATGTTTACGGGTTTAAACCCTTCTGGAAAATCATGTTCCAGCACCTCATCGGTGAAGCACAGGGGGTGTGCGGCACCCCTGTATTTGGCTGTGTCGTGGCATGGGTCCGACGGTTGTAATGTTCGGTATTGGTTCCGAACTGGTAAATGACCGGCATATTTTGTTTGATAATCGTGATCCCATGTAGGAGCACGTTCTCTAGATCCATAGATGGACCTGGTTTTGCCAGCCTTTTTGTCCAGGTCCTCACGTAGATCGTGTGTCTGGTCCTGAGCCGCAACCTCCCTTTACGGGGAGGGGGTGCAGGTTTGTGTGCGGCATTGCTAGCCGCTCTGTCTCGACCATGAGGTGGTCGATCTCGCTTGTCAGCCGTATTGTTTTTCAGCGGTATAGGCGCGATAGCCTCGTCGTTGAATTCGGGCAACAACTTACGCTTAGGATAGCTCTTTGTTTGGCGATTACTGCCATATTTTTCCTCAGCGTCTAGCACTTCATTCCATCTGTCATTGAGCGTATCCTATGCGGCTTTAAGCCGCTGCTTCTGCTTCTTCAGGCTCCTTGTAGTGGCGATAAGCCTTTGATGGAGGCGTTCTTGTTCTAATGGTTCTTCTGGGACGATGAATTCGTCGTGGCCCAAGCTGATCTCCTCTTCGGAGACGGGTTGATAGTTGCTATCTTCGGCATCGCTGTGGTCAGACAACATCCCCGGACTGTGTTCACTGTCCTCTCACACGTCCTACTCCAACGCTGGGTCTGCGGGGTCTTCGGCTTGGTCTGGATTATCATCATCGTCCGTGACAATGTTGCTGTTTTTCCTTTTGCCGGATCAAGGTCGGCGCTTCTGACGCCGATGCTTGGGAGGTTCATCGACGGGCATACTGTTATCGTCGTCGGCCTCCTTCTCTTTAGGTGTGTCCACCATGTATATATCGTGTGAGGATGTGGCTGTCCAACGCCCTGTAGGTGGTGGATCCTGTTCCTCTCCGGCATCGTCGTCCATACCGTCGATGTCTTCAGAGTCGTAATCAAGCATGTCGGTTAAACCATCGACAGTGGCTATAAAGTGGGTGGTGGGTGGGAAACAAATTTCTTCGTCGTTTGCTTCCCATTCGAGCCGGACATAGTTCAGCCGAGAGTCCCCCGACAAGGAGAGGGATTTCAATGAGTTCAACACATCGCCTAGAGGTGAGTGCTGGAAGATGTCCGCGGAGTTGAACTCCAAGATCGGCGCCCAATCAGGTTCGATGGACGCGGATGCACACAGTCCGGAACATATGGCCGGAGACGAGTCTGAGGTTCTGGTGACACAAGCCCAGCTCGATGTTGGGTCTGTGTGCGGCTCGAGCACCGTTGAGTCTGCGGCTTCCGTGGCAGGGTTAAGCTTCTCGTCTTCGGGCGACGCGGTCCACTCCGGATCTAGGGCCAGAGCGGTTACATGTTCTATCTCCTGAGTGCGGCCTGATGATAGATTTAGGTCATGTTCATCGTGGTGCCAGGGGACAGCCATCATGGGCTCGAATCCGTGGAAGATCAAGTCTCCACGGACATCAGCCACAAAATTCAGGCTTCCAAATCTGACCTGATGGCCAGGGGCATAGCTATTCATCTGCTCTAGATGGCCAAGCGAGTTAGCCCGCAGTGTGAAGCCACCGAATATGAAGATCTGCCCGGGGAGGAAGATCTCCCCCTGGACTGCATTGTTGTAGATGATTGATGGAGCCATCAAGCCTTCTGGTGACGACGCAGCGGAACTCTCAATGAAAGCACCAATGTCGGTGTCAAAATCGGCGAATCTCGGGTAGGGGGTCCCGAACTGTGCGTCTAAGGCTGATGGTAACAGGAGGCGGGGGACACAATGTTTACCCAGGTTCGGGCCCTCTCTATGGAGGTAATACCCTACTTCCTGCTTGATTGATCTTGATGAATATGAGTATTACAAGAGTTGATCTACCACGAGATCGTAATGGCTAAACCCTAGAAGTCTAGCCTATGATTATGATTGTTGTCCTACAGACTAAACCCTCCGGTTTATATAGACACCGGAGGGGGCTAGGGTTACACAAAGTCGGTTACAGAGAAAGGAATCTACATATCCGAATCACCAAGCTTGCCATCCACGCAAAGGAGAGTCCCATCCGGACATGGGAAGAAGTATTCTGTCTTGTATCTTCATAGCCCAACAGTCCGGCTGTCCAAGGACCCCTTAATCCAAGACTCCCTCACCCGCCGCTCTTGTCGCTCGCTTATGGCGGCCCTTCTTTACCATGGACGGCGCTTCCCCATCGCACGATCGTCGTTCCCTACCGGTTGCATTCGTTGGATCACTGTTTCACTAAAAAAATACACTTCCGTGATGATACGTGTTTGTCACAGTAGGTCGCATTTTCTGTCATGCATGTACATCCATGACAAATTTATGACAGAATCAAGATAGTCATACCTGTGTTGTCGTAGAAGTGTTCCATGACATTACCAAAATTATCATCACGGAAGTGTCCACTTCCATGATGATAAATCGCGCATCATAGAAGTGCTTTCGTCAAGGGTGACCGACACGTGGCATCCACCATAACGGAACGCCGTTAAGCTATCGGGTCGGATTTTGGATCCGATAACCCGTTAATAGCCCTGACCAATGGAAAATTTCCACGTGTAAAATTCTGATTGGCCGAAGGGAACACCTGTCAGCTTGTCAGTGGGCCAGATGTCGCCCGTCCATTGGAGGAGACATGCCTATGATACGTCGACACGTGGCTGGGCCCAACAGAGGCCCATATAGGTTAAAAAGGCTGGCCCAGTCAAAGGCCCGTAGAACTTAATTAGGTGCTAGTGGGCCAGCCCAATAACGGCCTGCTTAATAAAGGCCCATTTATGGCCCGAAGCCAGATCTGGCCCGTTAATTGTTCGCCCAATATTTGGGCCCATTTGCAGCCCGAAGCTAGATCTGACCCGTTAATTATTCGCCAAATATTTGGGCCCATCTACAACCCAGTGACTTTCGGCCTGTTAGAGGCCTGATGTAGACATGGGCCCATTTCAGCCCGGTGTGACTTTCAGCCTGGGAATGGCCCGTGCTGCCCAGGGGCCATATATGGTCCGACGGGACATCAGGCCCACTAATGACCCGTGCTAAAGGTGGCAACAGTTAAGCCCAATGTGACTTTGGGCCTGTTAAAGGCCTGTCGTGTAATTCGGCCCGTTGATGCCTGTGCTAAGCTTTCGGCCTCTTAAAGGCCCATGATATTAGTGGGCCAACTAAGGCCCGAGATATGTTTCGGCCTGGTAACGGCCCGTGAGCTAACTGGGCCCAAAACGGCCCGGTTTACATTTCGGCCTGCCGAAGGCCCATCGACGACTAGTGAAAATTGAGGCCCAACATGCATTTTGGCCTGCTAAAGGCCTGTGGTTTCATCTCGGCCGTAACAGGCCAGTACAATATTCAGCCTGTTAATGGCCCAACGCTACCTGGGCCAAACTAAGCGCTCGGTCGACAAAAGGCCCAACTAAAATATAGGCTGGTGGAAGTTTGGGCCTAGCGCAATGTGTGAAGGCCCCAATCATTCGGGCCCAAGAAAGACGCAGGCCGGCCCAATTGTGGCCCGCTAAAAACCTGGCCCGTTAGAGTCGAATGTTTTGGTCCGGTCGACTACATCTGATTTTTTTTTCAGATAGCGAATGATGGCAGTAACTAGTAGGAATTAAGAACAAACCTACTCTATACAATAAAGAAATTACGGCATAGTAACTAAGAATAAACCTACACTATACAATAAAGGATTTAAGGTATATTACATCCACCGGGCATCGAAGTTCGCCACCAGTGATCATAAAGCGCAATGAAGAAGCAGATTACAAAAATTGGGCACCATTGCAGCGTAACAAAATAATACTGAACCGAGACCACTTCCAAGACAGTTCAAGAAAGGTTAGCCTTGCGGAGGGACTGCTGCGCAAGCTGCTGAGCAAGGCTATGAGACCGGCCTAGCATGTCGGCCATAGCTTCCAGGTGTAGCTATTTAGCGATGAGGTTCTCATTGGTGTTCTCCGCAATCTTTCTTAGAGATAAGACTTCAAATCGAAGTTGAGTTGTAGAATGCCTTTCTGCTAGAACTTGGGACTGAAGAAGTCGAACTGATTCAGACAACGAATTCTGTGAGCTTGTCTGACTATTAGTCTCAAGTAACTTGAACACTGCGTCAAGACAAGACTTTGGGGTTGTCTCGCTATCTTCAAGATGTTTTGCCTTCTTTGCTGCAATATATGTTGGGTTTGTCTCATAGCCTTCAGCAGACTTGTGCATGCCATCAGGCATATCACCCTGAAACAAAGCAGAGAGATGACAGGTTTTGCACGTGTATAAACAAAGATGATAATTGTTCTGTCAATTCTATCCAATTTCAAATTAGAAAATAAAGAGTAAGTTCAAAATATCAATAGCATAATTTGGCATTGTTCATAATGCGGGGAGCTTCACCACACTACTGGATTACCATGTCAACATAACAAGCATAGATGAAGGGCAAAGAAAATCATTGTATCTATTTTGGATAATGTGCATGGCATGTTGTTCATATCATTAGCCACATCAGTAAGATAAAACAGGAGATGACAAGGTGCAAACATGGGATGCTTCACCACACACTGGATTATAGATCAACAAAAACAAGCATACATATAGGGAGTATTCAGTAATGTGCATGGTATGAATAAGGAATTTGGTTTTACAAGTAAAACTTAGAACTTATGGTTCTTACGAACATGCATTTTGGTAGAAACAACAAACTAAATAGCAGTAAACGATAGGGAGTATGAGCAAATTAAACAACAGTTGAGGATAAAGGCTTTAGAAGGACTGACTTACATTAACAGTTAACACCGGCTTTATAATGCCCTTCTCCATGTCAAGGGAAGGATAACTCAAGAATTTCAGCACAGGATCTTCTTCATAAGCATTGCCTGTACTCTACATTTTGTAGAGAGCAATTATAGATATGATAATACTGGAAGGGATAGAGGATAATGAAGATAAGATGCAGATTGATGCTACATAATCAACTACCAATCCCTGGAAGTACAAGCGTTACAGGACAAAATGTATTGACAAGAGCAATGGGCTACACTTCTGCACTGACATTGTCTGTGTATTCTACTTGTTGGTAAGATTAAATATAGATTTGATCTTTTTTAGTAAATGGTGGGCGAGGGAGATAAGATGCAGAATGCTACAAAATGAACCAATCCCTCTTCCCATAATACAAGAGTGTTTTGAACACTGGTGTACTGTACAAAACGTTCCTATATTATGGGACGGAGGGAGGAGCTGTTAATGTAAGTACAGTGGTAGACCACGTTCAGTCCTTACAAGAGGACTGCAGAGCTAAACCTCTTCAAAAGCATTGGGTTGATTCTAAATTTATGTAAGAGTCCATACGGATCTTATAATGTCCACCAAATGGATGATTACGAGGCTAACATGTGCAGTGATGCTACATAATCAAACAGCTATGAAAGTAAGTATGGTCATACAGGGCAAGAGGTACTCACAAGAGCAATGCAGTGTGAAGTGTAGTTGCAAGATTCTGTGGTCCCTTGAGAACGAATGTTCTTCTGCTAACAGTTTTCATACAAGTGAGACATTAAGGCAAATGCAGAAATGTAGTTCAAATTGTGATGTGATATCATAGACAGTACCTTACGCTGCAGCCGAGACCAATGTGTAACAAGATTATTCCAGTCACCATCGGATAAATGTAGTACCGGAGACTTTACAGAAAATTCATTAAGAGGCTTGCCATCGAAGTGCGCTTGCCTCAGGTAGGAACGATACTTCATCAATGAGTTCTTGAAGAGCGCAACCAACCCTTGTTCGTCATCACAATCTAGTTTGCTCCTCGCCAATTTAAAAGAATGAAATCTTGTGTCTTCTGTCAGCAGAAATATATGCAGTAATGGCCATGAATAACATTAGTACATTACTTACACGTAAGTTGCGGAGGAAGACTGGAAATTGTTCTGTGTCTGCGGTATAATCTTTCCATGAAGGAAAGATGCGCACAAAGTTCCTGACAACAACATAAGCTTTGTCTTCTAAACTGGGAAGAAATGGAACAGGGGTCCTATTTGCTGCAATTGGGGCTCTCTCTGGTTCGAAAAGGGATTTGGCAACTGGATTTGGTGTACTCTTTGCTAGAATGGGGGTTTTGCGTCGTACAGCTGGTGCTATGTCAACTGGCATAATCATACTGTTTGCTGCAGTTGGGGTCTGCTGAGTTGGGGCATCAGAAATGACCAGTGTAGTAGGGCTAGAGTCTGCTAGAGTTGGGGTATTTTGTGGGTCAGGTGATATTGCAACTACACCTAATGGGCTATTTGATTTATCAGGTGCCACTACCTTTTCCAAATACTTTGCTTGTGCTCCTCCATGATCAGCAATCGCCCTCTTCCTTTTGAACGTCTGATACACAAGAACAACATTTGAATGGATAAATATGGTACGCTGACAGATGGAACATGTACTGAAAATGGATAGGCAGGGCGTATTCACATACACGATGTGTAAACTAAGCTAATGGCAGTTCAACAAAGTAGAAGCAATGCAAAGCATCAGTTGCAAGATATGCGCGAGCAATGTAACCTTGGAAAGTTAGAGCAAGTACCTTGATGGGTGAATAAGATAGGGCATCTTCCTCTGACTCCTCCACTAGGGAGCTACATTGACTTAGGTCTCCCTCTAGCTCAGAATCACTGTTAGGATCATATTCTGAGCATGAATCTGTAGGTGGAGAGCGTTTGCATTGGATTGATCCAGACTTGATTTCAGTCCCTTAATGCCAAGTTTGACAGCCATGGCATTGTTCTGCTTTATTCTTTTCATGCGCGCAAGCTCATAATCATTATGATGCTGTTCAGAATCTGAGATTCATGAAAACATAAAAAGTAGTCAGATTATCTATGGAATGAATTGCGGATTCAACTCGGAGAGTGTCTCCCTATAAACCCTTGCATATGCAAAGTTTACCTCCCCAACCGTGCTGACCAGACCACACACAGAAATACAAACCCCTTATGTCTCTATAAGAGGCAGGCACACATTTCAAAACTGAAGTAGGAACATTAGAATCATATGAAATTCGTATTTGAACAAATAAACTAAGCAATTATGAGTGGCGTAATGTTTAGCTTCAAGGGTGGAGTGTTGGTAGTGCGACACAAAGCAAGTAGGCAGATTGTATTCCATGTAAAAGATCAGAACCTATGTAAAAGCTGGAAATGACACTTTCTTTCTATACAATGCAGTGTTCATTACCCACACATGATGGAAGAGATCACATAGAGAAATACTATTCACTCATGTCTATGATTCCATTATTTAGAAACAGGGTGGTCCACCCTAAAAGAATATTGACAACAAATATGACAAGGCAAGCATAGATGTAGTGAATCAATCATTTACTTGTGAGCTTACTAGGACAAGTATGTAGAATTGTAACTACAGTAAGAGACCGTCCAAAATCTGAATGAAGAAGTTTGTCTAGCACTTATTGTTTGCAACTAATCGACGTGAATAATTGGATATTATATCGAATGAGTAAGAAAGACAAGTAAAATTGTCAACAAACCTGGCTTGCAGTAGTAATCTGGGTCAATGTCACTACGACCAACAATCCAAAATGACTAGTTTCTGTTCCGAGGGCCGGAATTTTGAAAACCCTGTGAACTTTAGAGGTACTAAAGATTACCGAAATACATCTGAACCATTAAGTATAGGTAGCACTGAGCACACAACAAACCCTAATGACAGTCCTGCCTAATGAGTAATGAATCAATTAGAAAATGGGTGATGAGGAGTGGCTGCTTAGGACGTATCTCAGGATAAATCGGGTTGGCTTGGTGGGTGTTGCATGCCTGAGCCCTGAACGGAGTGGGAAGGTACGCACGGTGGCGCGCCCGGGCAGCGGTGACGCTGTTGGGCGAGTGGCTCCTGGCCTCCTGTTAGTCCGGCGTCTCCTCCTAGAGTCATGCCGTCCGGGGACGGCAAGTCGACGCGAGGCAGGCGGCTAGGGGCAAGTAGAGATCGGAAGCGCGCAGCAGAACAGAGGGGAATCAGGGCCTAGGATGACCCAAAATCCCAGGGTGGGCCGGCCCACCGTGGGCACCCTGTAGAGATACACACCCGAGTGGCGAACATGCATTTTCGAAACTAATTTAGGAACATTTCGCTGACCAATTAAACAACTCTGTTTTAATAATATCAGATTCGTATTTGAACAACTAAGCTTGTTTAGCTTGATGGGTGGAGTAGTGTTATTATGACACGAAGCACGTATTCTGATCGTATAGTGATCATAAAAGGGGGAAACTCTAAGCATATTTTTTTAGCAAAAGAGGGTTTCCCCTCCGATTTCTATTAAAGAAACCACCATGGAACCAACATGATCAATTAAACCCTAAGCATGATCAATTAAACCGTATTATGGCTGTGCCATGGTAGATTTGAAGCTGCAAACCAGAGAAATGATATTTAGCATCCATTGTTTGCTTCGAACTAAGAACTAAATTCTAAGAGCTGAAAAGAAAGTAGAGTAACCAAGTTAAGATCTATTTTCTGGTTAAGATCAAAAAGTTGAGGAGATATGAAGTACCACCTCTCTTGCGGCGTCGTGTAGGCATCGGGGGTGCGATGGCTATTGGTGGTGTTGAAGCAGATCTACGATGGTAGACGGGTGCATTGGGGGATAAGTCCCGTTGCGGTGGAAGAGAAGGTCGTGTGAGCGGCCCTGACAAAGAGGACGACGACGCCGATGAAGCGAGAGGACGCGATGCAAGGCTATTGGTCCATCGCTGTGGATGAGAAACGTCCATCTCTAGCAGTGGACGACGCGGTCTTGGTAGGCGCTCCGACATGGTGGAGGACGGTGGCGATGGATGTGGTGGAGGACGGCGGTGATGGATGGGGTGGCGGACGGAGGCTGGTGTGGGGATGGGGTGTTCTAGCGCGGACGGTGTATGAATGGGAAAATGGAGGGCGAGGTACGGGGTACCATGTTTTTGGGACACGCCTGTCTGAAATATGGGAAACTTACGAACTTAGCCCCCGTTTAAAATTTGGACGTCTCGTCGGTTGGGGATAGGACGGTAATATCGCATCTCGCCAATATTTGCCCAGAGTGATTTCAGGCGAGGAGAGGGTGGTTGGCGCCCATGGTTGGCGCCCATGGTGTATGAACGGGGCTGACAGATAGGGCGGTTGTGTCACGTCTGAGTGAAGTTACAAACCTGCCCCTATTGAAAATATTTTCCTACATCGATTTTGGCCGAGTCGAGTTTGTTTTACCGCCCACCGTATATGAATGGGGAATGGAGGGAGAAACGGAGGTCTTTCGGACGAGCTTGAATCAAATGAGTTTTGCCGCCCATGTTTGACGCCCACCGTGTCGGAATGGGCTCAGAGGCGGTTGTGTCACGTCTAATTGAAGTTACTAACCTACCCCTATTTAGAGAAGTGGAAATCGGGCCGATGGATTGTCCGTGTAACGGGTAGACAGTAATTTCCATCTCCCAAACACTTGGCTTCGGGCAGCCGATGTGGGAGTGGACATTTTGCTGCTTCTTTCGAATTTTGGGATAATAAGCATCCACGTTTACCCTGGCAACTAAATTCGAATCCAATTTGTATTCCTATACGAATCTTTATAAATCATTCTATGTGTTTTTATATATCTTCAAAAGGACGACAAAGATGTATTCCACTGTCGTATATGAATATGGTTTACAAATGCCGATACTCAAATTCAAAAACTAGAACCCAGTTTAAGGTGAATTCGAATATTTGGAACACTTCATGTCCAACTCAAATGTCACATGCAGCATAATGTGTACTCCTATTTAGATATGTACACAAGCGATGTATCAAGATTCAAATACCGAGTCAATCAACCAAGAATGTACAGAACTAACAGACATATAAACACTTATAGAGTATATGGATCAATAATATCAACTAACATACATAAGCCAGGCCGCTGTACTTTTTTTTGGCTACAACAACATCCTTTTTTTAGCCAGCATCTTGGCCCTTTCCGATGCGTGCCACTTATGGTCTATCTATACTACTACTATTGCTGAATGCACATTCAGCCCGATTGGCATATTTGTAGGTCTGGCACAGCAATCCAAATGAAATGTCTCTGAGTCTTATCAATTAATACAGACTTGTGCTCAAATAAAATTACAAACCAAAAAAAACAATTATTACATGATCTCTAAAACAAATGGTTTGATTGATTACATGAACAAACAACACAAAGGTTATTCAACTATGGAAAGAACATTTCACCTATGATTTACCAAGTAGGAATTTAATTTCCTTTTTTCCTTTAGGACCGTAACAATCTGGTTAGTCCCAGCTTGCTTCGTTTTGAAATCCACCAAATATTTAATGGTTGTCTTGAGTACTGCTTGTGATTATGCTATTTGCTTCCTCAACATGTCAACTTCATCTCTAAGTGCAGAAGCAAAATCTCTTTCTACCACTACTTTAGCCTCTAGAGCATCAGCAGTTGGCAATTCATAATGCACAATTGGGCCGGTGCCACTGCTGTGGGATGATGCAACGTCCATGGGGACCTCGCTCTTTTATCTTGTGCTAACCTTTTTTGCCATTAAAGTTCCGATTGGATTTAGAAAAGTTGAAGTTAGCAAAACATCTCAACTGGGAGTTATAACAGCAAACCAGTTAAACAAACAAGGAATTAAAGAGTTTCAATTGGATGCTGAAAAGTAGTTATTAACATCATTGTAACCCACTGTTGCAGCAGCAAAGTAGTTAAACAAACAAGTAGATATTTAAGTTAAGGCAAACAGGTAATTCTTAACAGTAAGTATCAAACACATAGATAGGCGTAGTCTACAATATGATTAACAGGCTATGCCATTATGTAATCAGTAGCAAACTAAATTAAGCCAAGCAACATAATTGAACAATTTTGCAATAAGTGGCTAACTAAAATTCCGAGAAGCAGGTAACTGAAGGTATGCTAGTTCTTTGTACAGGCACACTGCAACTTCTTTTTCGCTTACAAGGTTGTACGAAGGAGTTCATGGCATCAATTTCTTGGATACGTAGTCCCAATACTTCTTTCTTCCCACACTGCATGGGTAAGTCGAATGGTTAATCTGGTAAGATGGTGCGTCCTTGATATGTTATATGAGGACGTGTAGTCAGACTAGTTGTAGCCAAGCACATCACACTGGCTTTTATTGTATATTTCATGTGATTACTTTTGGCATATCGAGATCTAAGCAATCTACAATAGGATGAAAAGACTGGCATCCTTCACATTATTGGCGAACTCAGTTCATAGAAACAAGCAATTCAACCATTCTGTGGGTAATCAAAAGCGCCACTGGAATATTTTTCACTATCCAATCATACACGCAAAAAGGGGCGACGCCACCATAGGGGCTGGTATGGGCGGCCGCCTCAGGTGGCTGGAAAGTGTGCACCTAGTTTGAGTCGTCCAGGTTGGCCCATGTTAGTTTTGTTCGTCCCAACGCATGAGCAGACAATGTAAAAAATGAAGAAAAATGTTTCAATTTGGATGGGCCAATAACATAAGTGCAAGGCAGGCCCTATAGCAGGCTCACAGCCCAAACGAGCGCCTCCCATATCGATCAACAGCAGGAAAAATCCCAATTCATTCGCTCCAGCCTCCAGTCTGGTTCGCTCTTAACCTAGCCGCCGCTGGACAGACCGACACAGCACTTCCTCGCGCCCTCGTTGGAGGGCGGTCGCCGGGCTTCAAGCGAACGGAAGGACAAGAAGATGAAGATCCAACCCTGGGTGTAGCCTGCGTGGGAGGCAGCGGCGGCAGCACGGGCATGGCATCAAACTTGCGCAAACGGACAGTCGCAGCTTGCAAGAGTAGCATGCGCAACGAGCAGGTACATCACATCCCTGATTATATCTAATTCAACTCTTCAATTTCTAGCCAATAGTTAAACCTGACGGTGTTGTAAAACGGCTTGTATGTAGGGAATCTATGAGAAAATGAAACCAATTTCTACATATTTTATAACTCCCCCAATCAATACTGAACTGACTGAATCTGATGCATCTAATCAAGTTTCCGGTGCAAACATACAAGCTCATGTTGTTCTTGAGCCTGAAGTGTCTAATGAACAGACTGCTAATGAAGGATTTGATGCAAATATTTTACATGCTCTTGGTGATGAACATATAGTGTCTAATGAGGGATCTAATGCAAGCATTTTGCAACCTCATTGAAGGATTTAGTGTCTAATGATGATCTACTATGTTGAGAGAGACAGAGATTTGCAGGCATTGATGACAAGTAAATTATAGTACATTTTCATAGCTTGAGGAAACGTCGAGGCCATCTACCAAAAAGTCCCCGTATCATGACAACATAGCATAAATACTTTTCTAATCTGTTGTTTGAAACTATTGGCATACTTGTGCAGGATAGATATATTGATATGCAGTTTGCGCACTGGTTATACGTGCAATTACACTTCGATATTTTCAGCCAGAGAACGAATAATTCAAGCAGGTACAGACCATGTTTGTAGTCCTTGTACACCATGTTGCATTTTGTGTTTTTTGGTGCTTGCATCATTTAGTGTTCATAATCTGAACTACTTTGGATCATTAGCTGGTTATCAAAGTGCATGTAGCTTCACATTTCTCAAGTTATGTTGATTTCCGGAGTGCAAGTGCCTTCGTATTTTTTAAGTTAAATGTTCGCCCCTGGTAACTTGAATTCGTGGATCAGCCACTGCACACAAATCATACATGAATGCCAGTACAAATTAAATGAAATGCAGGGACTTACGCTAGCTCGTTGTACAGGCTCACTGCAGCTCTGCTTGCGCTTGGAATGTTCCATGTACAAGTCCATGTTACCACTTGCTTGGATGTGCAGGCCTTGTGCTCCTTGCATCCCCCTCTGCATTTTTGACACGGCGAATGGTTGATCAAATAAGAGGAATCGACCTTGATGTTGTACCGCAGGACAGATACTTACAAGGTTATACGGGTGTGCAGGATGTGTACCAGATCCTGTAGCGCCATCATGCTTCGCTAAAAAATGGATTTGCTTGTTTCAGATGATATCTCTAGAAGGAATAAGAGTTAAAGTCAGAGTTGCATAGGCGTGTAAGCTAAGAGAGCAGTGAAAGGATATCCAAACATCGCCAGAACAGTGCACAAGGGAGTGATGTGTGGATACCTTTCGGGCCGGCGTTTGGGCATGCTCGCCTAGCTAGAGTGCGGGTCACTTCAGAGCCGTTGAGGGTGATGCGCTGGCATTGGCTGGCCGCGCACGGATGCAGATCTTGAGTGGCAGCGGAGCGCTACGATGCGGTGGACGAGACCGTTGGTGAAGCCCCAACGGCCTCGGGGGGCGGAGGTGCGACGATGTGCTCGGTGAAGTAGCCCCGGTGAGCTGGGAGACAGTGTCGGTGAAGCGCACCTGATGCGGTGGAACTCGGTGTCTGTGAGGCACGTCAGTTGCAGCGGCCGGCGTTGTCGGTGGACCACTTGGTGCGGTGGACGAGGGCGTAGATGAGGTAGCTCCGGTGCGGTGGTGAAGCGCGTCCATCGTCTTCGTCTTCGTCGTCCGGCACAGAGGTGGGGAACGGTGAGGAAAGAGACGAGACGAGGGGCGATTTGAGGGTTGGCAGCGAATTAGGGATTTGAGCAATCTGGGCGCGGAAGGGGACGGTGGAGAAGAGAGATTTTGCAGGGCTGGAATTGGGGCCGCTAGATATTTCAATCCGAAACGTGGAAGCGCGAACTTATATTGTTGTCGTCCTTTTTCTGGGGGGGAGGGGGTGGGTGGCTGGGTGCTACGCGTCTGTCCAACACACGCGACCACCCCGACAGGACTATGCTTCGGTGCCTTAAGGCACCTGCCTTTGTGTCCATGACATGTGGGCACAACAGGTGGCTGGCCCACATGTCAATGACCCAAAGGCAGTTGCCTTTAAGGCACTGAAGCAGCGTCCACCCCGACACGACCCTGGTCTGCCTGGTGCACCTACATTTGAGAATGCAAATGAATCTTCTTTCATTTGCAAACGAATCTGTATGTATTACCATGCCCGTGTTTTCCTTGCAATAATTAGTCATTCGAAACGAGATACTCCATCCGTTCACTTTTGTAAGTCATTTCAGACAACTTAAAATGAACTGTTTTGCACATTGTCTAAAATGTCTTCAAGGTCTTATAAAAGTGAACAGAGGGAGTACTATAAATTAATTAATGAGGAGTTATTTGAAAAAAATCGAAACGGTACCCATGCTAACGTGGATTAGAGTGTGTGTCACATAATTAGTTATTTGAATTAGAGTGTGTGTCACGTAGTTAGTTATTTGAATTAGAGTGTGTGTCATGTAGCGATCTCCAATTCTAACGTGGATTTCGCATTTCACTATATCCATGCTACTTTTTTAATACAAATTCATATTTATATGATGAACACCATGGTAGTGAGAAAACTTTTAGATGGATTCAAACACATGACCTACAAAATAGCACAACAAAGTAAGTCAATGTCAACTTTTTGAAACTTAGCATGGCACGAATTCGAAATAATTACCCGTATCCTGGTCCTCGGTTCAAATCTTACAATGTACACCGAATTGAAACATCGATATTAAGTCTCGTACTATGTACATTCAAATGTTGTTTTTAG
>NC_041388.1:267896843-268020141 GCF_002162155.2 Triticum dicoccoides
TCTCCTAACCACCTTATTAAGCTAACGGTTTCCAACACACGTTCATTCTTTCTCTCCATGTTTCGATCTCTAAGTCTCTCAACTACACAACCCCTTTTTCCACTCTGTTACCAAATGTATTTACCTCACACACTCGCCATTGCACCCCATGTCGAGCTCTCTCTCTCTCCCCCTCTCCCTGTCACCCTCTCGTGCTAAATACATGCATTACCTATCTAGCCCCCAACCTCTCGTGCGCACGCACACACGTTGTATATCTAGGTCACTCCCTCGAGACTGTCTCACTCTTTCTTCCACACGACGGGCCACACTCGCTCAATCTCGCTCTCTTTATCTGAGTCTCGTTTAACCTCGTTTTCTTTCACACACAAATGATATATCTCCCTGTTCGGGCCTCGATCGACACACTCTATACTCTCTCATGCGGATTGTCTATCTAGGTTAGTCCATCCAAGCCGCCGCCACTCTTTCGACCTCATGGTGGGCCACACTCACTCAATCTCTCTCTCTCTCTCTCTCTCTCCGTATGTCTCGATTGACCTCGCTCTTTCTCGGACAAAAACGATATATCACCATGTTTGAGCCCAATTTGACCTATTCACATTGTATACTCTCTCACGCACATCGTCTATCTAGGTCACTCTCTCCAACCCGTCTCACTCTTTCGATCGCACGGTGACCCTATGTGATCGGTTGACCTTGCTTCCTCCCACACATAAAATATATCTACACGTCTGTGACTGGATCATCTCTCAAGCTCTATCTTACAGCCCCCACCCTTGCCAAAAAGCTCAATCGGACAATATCTCTCCAGAGCATATATATTTGTTCAATGAATGTCGGACCACACTCACTTTGTCTCTCTATCTCTATGTCTCTCGATTGACCTCACTTTCTCACACTGTATCTTCCACGCGTTGAAGCTACTACCTCTCCATCCCTCGCAAAGCCGGAGGTATTTACATTGCGAGGGGCACTCCAACCTTGGATTAATTTGTGTAGGCATTTATTCCGGTCAGTTTAGATTATATTTTCGTAGCATTCGGCCCACAACTACTCCAAACACCGTTGCAACCCACGCAACTCCCCTAGTTGATTTCTCTCTGGCTCGGTCATCTCTCTCTCGCACGTCCTTTCTCGCCTTCAACGTCGCACCATGGTATTATTGAAAAAACTATGCTGTTCTCTTTAATTATTATAAATAAGCGACAAAACTACACACCGATAGTCCACTTGGAATGGAACAAATTTCGACCCAGAAATTAAAGTGCTACAAACTACACACCGAGGGGCCCACATGTCATGAAACAAATTTGGACCCATATACAAATTAAAAAATAAAGGACGAGGATCGAACATGCGACCGGGCCTTCAAGCCGCACGTCAATAGGCAACATACGTAGAATAGCAATGTTTGTTGTACCCCCTTTGTTCACATAATGTTTTTATATTACCACAGCCTAATTAATGGATAACATGTAATATTATTTTTAGTACTATTCACCTTCACTTACTGGTGGGTTCCATGTGTGCTCTCTCTCTCCTCCCCTTCTGCGTTTAGACGCACGGGCAAACAAGAAGAACTCGCGGGCGATGTTGCCGTTGACCATATCTGGACGCGTTCACAAGTCACGGTACCAGTTTCACGTACTAGCAGCACTAGTCAGTGTGTACATGCAATGCATGTTAATTTGGAAGTATATTAAGTGCATGCAGATATTAACTACTAGGATATTATTTGCGTGTTGTCATGTGATTAGCACTATTTTTGGCATGAAATTAACTGCACGCTAAACGTGTTGAGCGCTCGACATTGAAGCAGTCTAGGTCGTTGGATGACAAGGAATACATGTGGCTTGATGACGTTTTATATTTAATTTGATACGGCTCTAGCAGAACATTCAATCGATCAAACTATACATTTCGTTCAGTCTGACTCCGACTTTAAATTATACGACGATCGATATAAAATAAATGGAAATGATAAACGTTCAGATTTTAAGAATGGCAATCTGAATGTTTTTCATGGCAAATTTAGATTACGCGGCGGCGGCGGGGGCATCTCGCGGTGGGAAGCGGCTCCTCTGCCGTGCTCTGTGTGTCGTCGGGCCACTGACCGACGGCGACGGCGGCATCTTGCGCCATTGTTGGCGTACTCCTGGACGTTGGCCTAGCTTCAAGGAAGGCCAAAATGTTCTGGACTTCGGAGCGAGTCAATTGGCGGGAGGAGGCGACTAGCATTGGTGCAAGGAGCGGTCGATGGCGGCCATCCATGCTGCTGAGGGGGGCACTGGCACCCGCGCGGGGACAGGCGCTGTCAACGGCGCGGCGGAGACATTCGTGTGCACGGGCACCGGCACGGGCGCGCACGTCAGTGCACGCGCAGGCGCATGCGCTGGCAGGTGCACGGGCACCGGCACGGGCGTGCGCGTTAGTGCACGCGCAGGCGCATGCGTAGGCAGGTGCACGGGCGCGTGAAAGTCGGCGGGGACCTCATGGAACCCCGTGGGATCAAGCTCGGCGACAATGTGCGGCTCCCAGCCCATCAATGCCACGGGAATGGGCGCTGGCACAGTCGGGGCAACGGGAGCCGGAACGGGAGCGGGGACAGGCGCGATGTCTTCCCGCAAGGCCAGTTCAAGCTCGTCCCAAAGCGCCTTATGTTCTTGAGACTCCGGCTGGGTGTCTTCCTCATGAAACTGGAACACTAAGGGCAGACCATTGTGATGCGGCATGGCGTACGTTTAGGTTAGGCTAGTTGGAGGTAGACGACAGGAGAATCGGAGAGGAAGAGAGAGGATTGTAGCGATACCGGGTAGTGCGGGGTTGATTTTAAACTGCGGCGCGGGTGACATTAAAAGTGGGAGCAGTTGGGACGACGGTGGGCGGCGGAGCCTGGTCAAAGGGCTCACCTTCCGGTGAGCCTGCACAGCGGTCTGCTCGCACGCCTCCCTGACAGCCGGCACAACGGTCTGCTCGCACGCCTCCCGTCGACTCACACGCTTGCTCGGACGGCACCTGCCGATGAGAAGCGGGGACTCGTGGCGGCACGTAAACGCCCACGGTTTCAATAGTGAAAGCGTTCTCCTTAACGTGTCAGGTCTTTGTTCCAAAATACCTTGGCTCTTCATTTGTGCAACTTGTCATAAGCAGCTTGTCTCAAATTGAAGAAAAAACTTACAAAGTAATATTTGTGCCATATCATGTGACCATGCTTAGTTTCAAGAATTTATGCTCACTTTTGGATTTTCTGAAATTTAAGATCCAGGATTCGAAACAATATCATAACCTGCATCATGCAATAAATTTTCAAGCCGTACATCTGTCCTGTTGTATTTCTTAAGAAAGGATTTGGTCAAACATTTTGCTTAGTTAGACTTGAGACAAGTTATATATGCAGAGTAAAAGGATAATCCCTCAAGTACTAGGCATGAACAAACGGGCTCAATTCTGTGCTCATCCTGGTGTAGTAGTAGTAGTACTAAGCAATGCAGTTGACGGGTGACCTTGATGAGCAGCGACCAAGGGAATTGAACCGTGCTCGGCACGGTAGATAACGTTGTCTAGTTACTAAAGCATCCCTCCATTGTTCATCGGTAGTCATTATGGACCGGGGACATGAGGGGAATTTCCTAGGGCTGGAATTCTGGCCGCCAGATATTTTGACTTGAAACGCTGAGGCTCGACTGGTTGGGGTTGCCTAATGTGCGTACCACGCACGCCACCGAAGGACACGAGCCTGGCTTTTTCAGGATCAACACGAGCCAAGGTCTGGCTGGTACGCCGTTGGGTCCTACCATTCGAGAATACGAAAGGAACCTTTTAAATTGCCGAACGAATCTATGTGTATTACAATACCCGTATTTTCCTTGCAAATACTAATCTCAACATGGTAATTGATTTATGACAAGTTGTTGAATTAGAGTGAGTTTGTGAATAGTGATCTCAACGTGGATTTCACATTTCATGGTATCCCTAGTAAGTTTTCCAATGCAAATTCAAATTTAAAAGATGAACAATATGGAGGTGAGAAAACTTTGTATGTATCAAGCATATGACCACACACACATAGAGAAACACACATGCACGAACACAACAACAATCCAATAAGTATAGTGCATCTATTTTTCCAAACCATGCATGTATGACACGAATTCAAAAATACTCATTCTATTCCTAAATATTAGTCTTTTAGAGAGTTCAACAAGTGACTACATACGGAGCAAAATGAGTGAATCTAGACTCTAAAATATGTCTATATACATCCGTATGTGCCAGTCCATTTGAAGCCTCAAAAAAGACTAATATTTTGGAACGAAGGGAGTAAAATGTAAGACATCCATGGTCCTCAGTTCAATATTTAAAATGAACATGAAACTGAAACATGAATATTAAGTCTAGTACTACAGTACATGCAAATGTTGTGTTTAGGCGGAGCTATGATTGTCGGGGGTCAACCCCTCGACCTTAGATAAAATTATGGAGCTCTGTTTAGGGTTGTTTAGATTATATTTGTCCCCACCCTCCCAACCACCGATTGGTTGTGCACCCCCACCCCTCCTCCTCGGGAGAATATCATGTGCCCCCATACCTTAGATGCTATATGCCGATACGAGTTGCTTGGAGCTTGTAGATCTGAGATATAGCAGCTCACATGATGTGTCTTAATATTTTTGCAGGAAACCTTGATGACTTTGAGAATTGCACACAATTTGTACAAAAACTACTTAGATGCCCTTTGATCCCATATCCAACGACCTCAAAGCTCGTATCACCGTAGCATCTAAGATGAAGGAGGACATCATATTCTCCTGTATGTAAGAATATCATGTGCTACCACACCTTAGATGCTTTGGTGATACAACCTCTTCGGAGGCGTTGGATTTGTGACCCAACACCTCCTCGGTGGTTCGAATGGTTTTTTGCAGAAAAGCCCCAAAAGAGTTCGGCCACTGCTTACAAGCACAAAGACTGCTCAGATGCCATTGGATCTCAGATCAAACGACCTCCAAGCTCGTATCACCGTAGCATCCAAGCTGCGATAGCACCTTATGTTTTCTCACAAGGGAGAGTATGAGGTGCTCCCGCATCGTAGATTCTATGGTGATACGAGTTCACTGAGATCTAACGGCCCACAGTAGGAGGTTTGAATGTTTTTGCAATATACGGCTGATAGAGTTTGGGAAATGCGCAGAAAGTACAAGTACTATGCATGTGCCATCTGATCACTAATCATACGACCTAGATGCTCATATCACCGTAGCGGGTAATTAAGCTACGGGGAGCACCTAATATGAGCACCGTGGAGCTGTTGGATCGAAGATGCAGCGGCACACACGAGGCCTGAATGTTTTATTTGAAGAAAAAAGCCTTTGGAGAGTTTGGAAATTGCGCATAATTACAAAGACTACTCCCAAGCCATTGGATCTCACTTCCAACAGTGTAAAAAATCGTATCACCATAGTATCTAAGCTGCGGGGTGGATGTGATATTCTATGCCGCTGTCATTTTTGTTCGTAAACTTGCAAAATACGTGTAACTCGTGTCGTTACTTGTCTAACCGTGCAAAGTGTTTGTTCAAAAAAACCATCCTACACTGAAATATCAGAACAACACACGGGGGTCCCACTTGTGATTAATCAAATTTGGACCTAAAACTAACAAATCTGAAAGACGAGATTCGAACTGGCAACCTGGACTACAAAGCGTAAGTCGATAGCCTGAAAAAACAAATGGTTGTTGGCTTTGTCCCATAACTTGATTTTATACAGTACTTGCGTTGAGTAGAGTAGAGGGAGTGCCTCGTCAACACGTGCATGACCGTTGTCTCACTTACTGGTGGGTCCCAGGTCTGTGATCTCAATCTCTCTTCTCTCCATTGTATAACCTTTGCACGGGCACACACGAAGAGCAGCGCTAGCTTGCCGTGGTGTTATTACAACTAAAAAAAGCTTGGAAAATAGAAGAATCGCCTAGAACAAGAGACGTTGTGGCTGGTCGAGACGGAGCTAACCACATCTATCCTCTGTGCCATGTTTGCATGATGAAGCTGTGTGGCTAGTGGGGTGTTTTTGACCGACTGGCTGGGTCCCGAGGTCGAACCATAGGTACTACGTCTGATACAGTATATTTTTACACGCACATTTTTCCTCCGTGCCGAGACGTGGCACACCCTACCGCGCGGTTTCGGGGTCCTCCCGGGTGGTGCACGCATATATTCTTCCTGATGTGGGACGCCCTACCGCGCGTTTTCTGGGTCCTCCTCGGTCGTAGCGCCGAAGCAAGTAAATGAGTCATCAAATCACGAAATACCACCTTTCCCGCTGAGTACATCAGTGAAGCACGGTGGCAAGCTAGTTGGGCTAGTTCGACCGATTAGCTAGGCCGCCGCCACATTTGTTTTTCACCCCTTTTTTATCTACTTGCCGGCAGGTAAATTTAAATATCCACCACGACATTGCTCTGGTGTTTGGGTGCGGCAGGATTTTTAATTTTTTGATTGACGGGAGCAGGCGCGGTAGGATTTTTAATTTCTTGATTGACAGGAGCAGGCGTGGCAGCAATTAGTCATGTTGACTCCGCCTGTAAAAACCCACTGCTCCCTGATGTGAGAAGTCGTCGACTGGTGTTTTACCATGGTGAAAACCAAAAGATTCCCTGCTCCCTCCGCCTTCCCGTAGATTGCATTGCCTTTCAGCCATTTCGCCCCCTTTGCTTCCTCTCCCCATTGCTTCTACCTGGTGCCATGGCGGCGCAGCAGATCACGGAGTCCAAGGTGAGGCTCCTGACACAGGAGCTCCATGCCAAGGATGCGGAGCTCAGGGCCAAGGACGTGGAGCTTCGTGAGCTCAAGGAGGAGAGGAGTGTCATGCTCCTCCGTTATGTGCGGGAGTTCATGGAGCTTCAAAAGCGGCAGGCGTCCACCACAAAGATGCTCGAGGCGTCAGCGGCGTTGCTGCAGAAAGCGGGAGATACGATAGGCCGCCAGGGGAGCCGGCAGGAGCGCGAGCGGGCTGATCGTGACGAGGTCCAGGATCGCCTCAGCCACTTGGTGAACCAAGTTGCCACACACGTGTTGTGGCTGCGCGATGCCTACCGTCATGCCAGCACGACGATGCCGACCGTCGGACTAAACCCGTTCGACCGTCCGGTCGACTTCAACGAGCTGCGGCTTCCTGACCTTGTCTCCTTCTTCACCTATATCTCTGAGGAGCTGAGCCGTCTCCGCGCGATGGTGGGGGCTGAGCTGGACAAGGAGGGGTTGCAGGCTGCCGTCGCCGTTGCCGGGTGAATCCTTTCAGGGCTCCATCACCGGAATCCATTCGTTCCATTGGACGCCGTCTTTGACGAGCTGGCTCGCGTCGACCGGGAGCGGGCTCTGCAGGCGGTTGCACCCTGCATCACCAACGTCGCGCACCTCGAGAAGTAGAGGGACTTCGGTGGTGTTTAGGCGCCCTCTGCATGGGCATGTCCATGTCTCGGTGCGGCATGACCGTTGGATCAAACTCAGACGATGCATATCAGTCACTGTAGCACAAAGCGCGTGGGTGTGTTTGGTTGCATTCTCATCTCAATATAGTTGTTTCCTCTTCGTGTATTTTTGTCAACCTACTAGTGTGGACTCATGCACCCTTCATGCACTCTGCCAAACACCCAAAAGTGGGTCGAGAAGGGAACTTTTGCTCCCATCCCGTGCACCCTTCATACACCCTGCCTAACACTATTCGTGCTTCATATGGTTCATGTTTCGTGGAGTACTATAGCATCGTACTCTCCGTGCGCTGTGGACCTAGTTCTGTTAACATTGATCTCACCGTTCATTCTCGATAGGACAGTCAAAAAAGCGGCACTATGTTACATATAGGAGTAGTTGACATGCGCACAACATCATTTGTTATCATCATATCTTACTACACTAGCAACAAGATTGTGTAGTACTCCCTCCAGTCCTTTTTAGTTCGCATATAAGGTTTGTCTGAAGTCAAACCTCGTAAACTTTGACCGAATTTATAGAGAAAAATACCAACATTCAGAATGTGAAAATTGACAACATTAGATGCATCATGACTTTAGTTTTCAAATTGTATAAATTTAGCATTGTAGATATTAATATTTTTCCATATAAATATGGTCAAACTTTATGAAGCTTGACTTTAGACAATTCTTATACGCGGAGTAAAAAGAATCGGAGGGAGTACTAACGTATGAACCACTGCACATGCCTAGTAGTAGGAGCACTGTGTATGTTCAAGTGGCTGCCGTGTTTCGCACTCCTCCGTCGTAAGAGTGGAAACACTTGCTATAATAATTTTTTTCTTCAGAAAAACAGTGGACACGCTCTACCATGCGGATCCTCCTCCAGCCATGCACTAAATTACTCACTTTCGCCGACATGTGGGACAGCCAGCACCTGGGTCCACCAGCCATGCACTAAATTACTCCGTAGTAGAGTGATGGTAGACTACCCCAATCGAACCGCCGCAGTAATGCCCAATGAGCCGTCAAATCACAAAACCCCCTTCTTTCCAACAGTAAGTTGGACGGACGAAGCAACCATCATTTCACTCTTCTCTCTCAGCTTCCTCTCTTGAAGAAAACCCCCACTCGCTTCACTTCTCCCTCATCTTGTTCCTCCTTTCACTCTTCTCTCTCAGCTTCCTCTCTTGGATGGACGCTGGAGCACCGGCCGACGTGATGTCTATGGCTCTGGCCAAAACCGTCGAGGCTCATGGTACAAAGAAGCGCAAGCACCCCGCCGACACTACCGCAGACAAGCTCAAAGCCATCGCCCTGTCCAAGCCCCCCTCTCCAGGATCCCTCATTAAGCAAGTCCAGGTAATGTCTCTTGTTGATGATCTTTTTCTCGATCTTGATCGTGTTTTTTCATCTAACACACAGTACTAGTACTGGTAGTACAACTTTCTGGGTGATCTTGCATGTGATTTTAGTGTGCCAAATGACGGTTCTAAATTCCTCTTTTGACCAAAACATGCGAGAGGTTGATAGTGATTTCTTATAGATTACTTTCAACTACTCCCGCTGTCCCAAATTTCTTGTCTTAGATTTGTCTAGATACGGATGTATCTAATACTAAAATGTGACTTGATACATCCGTATCTAGACAAATCTAAGACAAGAATTTTGGGATGGAGGGAGTACTTTATGAACATCAATGCTACCTTTTAAGAGGGTATATTTGCCTCAGTAACTTGTGTTATGGATATTGAATGTAATCCCTCTACTCTCATGCCTTTGAAGACATGTTCTAGTGTCTTTGTTCACTCATTTCTGTGCGTATATGTAGTCATATATGGATTATAATATCAAAAATCATCTTATATTTCTGAACGGAGGTAGTAATAAAATATGGTTTCTGTTTGAATTAGAACCAGGTCCGCGGTGGAGATGAAGTTCTCAAAGTCATGCCGTGTGAACTGGAAGACCTGGTGATGAGTTCTACTGCTGAACTATCCAGCTGCTGTGTCTTGTCGCCACGTGTCCTGAACTAGTGTTTTCCTGTAGCATTGTTGTCAGGCGTGTTCTCGAGGTTGTACTTGACCACAACAATTTCCTGGCTGTGCCTTCGATACGAAGGGTGTGGTTCTTGTAAAGCTTCTCAACAAATCTGATGCGGCCTGTCTTCATCATCATGTTTATGAGTGGAAAGACCACTCTGTTAGGTTCTCCAAGGTTGACAAGATGGTGATGGTGCATGTAGACATCTCACATGAAGTCCATGGCCTAGTCAGTTATGCGGGGTTCATCCCGTAGGTCGGTGGCAAGAAATAGTCTGCAGAGTTTAGTTAGTGCAACTTTGCTTGTCTGTAGTAAGTACTATTGTTCAGTACTTGATTTGTGTTTGTGAACCCTGTATTGTTTATTAGTACTGCCGCTTTTGGTGTGTGGTCAGTCCTGAGAACAGTCTATGTTAATGTCTGTCCACTCAATTCAGTCTATATATTTGAAGTATCCAGATCATATTTTTTGTGAGGACGGTTTATCAATTATGGTTACACTCCAATATCTGTATGCATTGCAGGGTTTATCGCACCCACCAGGATTTTCAGTCCCATGGATGTTCGGTCCATACGATTTGTCACGACCTTTGGACTGTGCTGCTTGTGGGAGTAGGCAGGGCCCCTGCATGCCATGCGTAGTTGGACGATCAATCTTCTGTTTAGTACTTCAACATAAAGATTTCCTGGTAAGGATTCACTCGTGTCACATCAAGTAAATCTTATTGATTTATTGTCTAAATCTTATTGATTTAATGTCATGTTTTCTTTCTTTTCCTGCAATTTTACGATGTAGGTTTTGCCATGTGACATTCATCACAGAATAAACCGTTTGGTTTGCTCTACGATGGCTATTTTTGCAGGTTTCACTTCTTATGTCGTGTCAGTAACGAAGGCACTGTCCATCACTTATATTACTGGAAAAAATTGGATCAGTCTGTTGTCTGAGTACAAACTGAATCCCTATGATGAACTGCAGTTTGGTTTAACAAAAACGCCACAATTAGTCCTTCTCGCATTTAAAAGAAATGAAGAAAAAAACTGGATCACGGTCACGGATCCTAGTCAAGTTAGAAAGCTGATCATAGCAGACCAGACACGATCGCCACTATCTTGCACAGATCGAGCACCGGCAGTTGCTCTAGCACTGACAGCGGCAGCAGCTCAGTCTGATCCAGCTGAGGATTGGGCACCGACCGCGTCAGCGGATCAGTCTGATCTACTGGATGATCGGGCATCGACACCGGCACCTGCTCCGACACCGACACCAGCTCTACAAGGAGCACCATCTCCGGCAGCAGCAGCGGCTTCGGCACCTGCACCAACACTTGCACTTGCATCTGCTCCGGCCCGTGCAGTTGCACCGGCAACAGACTGGGCTGCAGTTCGCACTTCATATACCAAAGTCCTTACAAAAACCGACATGTCCACCTTCTTGGTAAGCATTGGCCACCCAAGTGCTTCGTTCTTTTTTCTTTCCATGTTGTTTCACATGATTCACTGTGTTGATCTAACTGTTTGGGTATGTCTTCTTGTTTGCAAACAGAGAATTCCTAGAGCAACGAGGGAGTCGTTCAACAATCCGGGCGACCACGGCCAAGTTTCTCTTACCATGCGCAGCCTTGGTGTGAATGAACCTGCTCAATATACCGTAAGTACAAAGGATGGTCGCATGATGATTGATGCTAAAGGATGGTCAAGGTTCAAATCTAAATCATATCTTGCGGTAGGGGATGATGTCAAAATCGAACTTTCTCGGCAAGGAGAGCTGGTCCATATCAACTTTGAAATTCTTCAATAGCAGCACGCAACTGCCAAACTGATCTATCCTCCGAGAGATTTTGATGTAATAATCTGGCATGGTGAAACAAGTGTCCTGTGTGTATAAGTATTACGACAGTATTATTTATCACATGGTATATCATTGATAGAATTGCAACTCTGATTGCTGGTTAGGAACTGTCGTTCGATTTCATTCCAATAGCTGCCGTGCTTTATTCAATTTTGTGTATTTGCCTTGCGACAGCATCTAAAACCAGCGCCGTACCGTTCGCTTGCAATATGAAAAGCGCTGAGGTGGAACACATGGGCCCCCAAACATGCAGGGTCGGCCTGCGGCCCAAAGTCCAGAACCGTGAGCCTATCTGAGTATTATATTCTCAGCTGAACCCCCATAAAAAAAGCTGAACCCCCATAATGCCCGTGCATTGCAGAGGGAGTATATTTCTCGGCAAGGTGAGCCTGTGATATAAAAGATTTGTATATTTCTTTACAGAGGGAGTATCTCTCTGTCAAAAATATATATTTATGTGTGATAGAGGCAAAGGTGTCCCGATGTTTCGATGAGATGGTGGCTATCGTTTTCTGTGGGAGTCGACCTTGACGATCAAACTACGAACGTGCGAGACGTTGCGCCTTAGCAATCGCTAAACCAACTTCCGAGGGTTATTGAACGTGCCAGAGCACGATCAACCTGACCACGAGGGTCTGTTTCCTGCAAGCAAACGAAGAACAAGCAAGAAACTAAGATTGCAATCTGGATATTGCGAATATAAGATGAAAGCTTTATTGATCAAGGTGGGGTTCTGTGACGCCTTGGTCTGGTCGTT
The DNA here is from genome assembly GCF_002162155.2 of Triticum dicoccoides. Taxonomy (NCBI): domain Eukaryota; kingdom Viridiplantae; phylum Streptophyta; class Magnoliopsida; order Poales; family Poaceae; genus Triticum; species Triticum dicoccoides. The sequence continues at coordinate 267,908,968 of NC_041388.1, forward strand.
GAACACAAACGAAGTACGTGAAGTTGCAGCTATGGCAAACTTTTAATCTAAACAAAACCCAAAGCCTAAACGATGCCCTAAGGGCTGTATATATGGAGGAGAGAGGGGGAATTTCGTGGCCCTTGGTGGAGGGGTCCGAAACCAACCCTAACTCTTGTTTCCCCACACATACGGACTCTAAAAATAGCCTATACTTAAGTACTTCGAAAATACATGGGCCTGGCCCAATAATAAGGTGACGCAGCACCTAAAATAGCTTCTCGACGAAATTTATGAAGTGGCATCTTGTATATTTCGTCCCATGCTTCATGCACTCATTATGGTGGCTTCAGAGTCCTGGAATCGTCACTTGTAACTCCGTTCTTGTTCCCCTTGCGCATGCCATCATCTCCATGCTTGAACTTGCTCCAAGGTTCATCTTTCTTGTCCAAGCTAGGCCCTTCATTTGTAAGAAAAACAAATGTATCCATTTTAGGCAGCATCATATTCTCATGAATATTAGAATCGTTACCAAGAAACGAAAGTACCTGATAATTCAATTGGCGTGCGCGAGCTCTAGTAATCGGTCCAGTATGTATAGCAGCAGGGGCTGTGGGTGTAACAATGGTATTGATGTCCTCATCATCCTCCCCTTCTTGAAATGAAGTCGTCTTCGACGAAAGTTCATCGTCCTCACCCAAATAAGGCTTCAAATCTGCAATGTTAAAAGTGGGACTAACCCCAAAATCTGCAGGCAGCTCAAGTTTATATGCATTATCATTTATTTTCTCTAACACCTTAAAAGGACCATCAGCACGTGGCATTAGCTTTGATTTCCGCAAATTAGGAAATCTATCCTTACGCAAATGTAACCAAACAAGATCTCCAGGTGCAAACACAACATGTTTTCTACCCTTATCTCCAGCAAGTTTATATTTAGCATTCATACGCTCAATGTTTTCCTTAGTTAACTCATGCATTTTTAAAATCAATTCAGCACATTCTTTAGCATCAAAATTAACCTTCTCTGAAGATGGAAGAGGCAACAAATCAATAGGTGCATGAGGTAGGAAACCATACACAATTTCAAAAGGGCACATCTTAGTAGTAGAATGCAATGAACGATTATAAGAAAATTCAATATGAGGCAAGCATTCTTCCCACATTTTCTTGTTATTCTTCAAAACAGCCCTAAGCATAGTAGACAATGTTCTATTGACTACTTCAGTTTGTCCATCAGTTTGGGGTGACAAGTAGTACTAAAAAGCAGCTTAGTCCCCAACTTAGCCCATAAACATCTCCAAAAGTGGCTAAGAAATTTAGTATCACGATCTGAAACAATAGTATTTGGCACACCATGCAAGCGAATAATTTCACAAAAGAACAAATCAGCAACATTAACAACATCATCGCTTTTATGACATGGTATAAAGTGTGCCATTTTCGAGAACCTATCCACGACAACAAATATGCTATCCCTCCCCTTCTTTGTTCGAGGTAAACCTAAAACAAAGTCCATAGATATATCCTCCCAAGGAACACTAGGTACATGCAAAGGCATATATAAACCATGAGGATTGAGTCGTGACTTAGCTTTTTGACATGTAGTGCAGCGAGCAACAAAACGCTCAACATCCCGTCTCATCTTTGGCCAAAAGAAATGTGTAGCAAGTATATCCTCCGTCTTCTTAACGCCAAAGTGTCCCATTAATCCTCCTCCATGCGCCTCCTGCAACAACAAAAGACGAACGGAGCTAGCTGGAATGCATAGCTTGTTAGCACGAAATACAAATCCATCGTTAAGAACGAACTTGTTCCAAGTTCTCCCTTCCTTACAATTCTGCAATACATCTTTAAATTCAGCATCATGAACATATTGTTCTTTGATGGTCTCCAAACCAAATATTTTAAAGTCAGGTTGTGAAAGCATAGTATAACGATGAGACAAAGCATCAGCAATAACATTTTCTTTACCCTTCTTGTGTTTAATGACATAAGGGAAAGTCTCAATGAATTCAACCCATTTAGCATGTCTACGGTTCAGTTTTGCTTGACTTTTAATGTGTTTCAAATATTCATGATCAGAATGTATAACAAATTCCTTGGGCCATAAATAATGTTGCCATGTTTCTAAGGTCCGAACAAGAGCATATAATTCTTTATCATAAGTAGAATAGTTCAGACTAGGCCCACTCAATTTTTCAGAAAAATATGCAACAGGTTTGCCATCTTGTAATAACACACCTCCTAATCCAATTCCACTAGCATCACATTCAAGCTCAAAAGTCTTATTGAAATTAGGAAGTTGGAGTAAAGGAGCATGTGTCAACTTATCTTTCAATACCGTGAAGGCTTCTTCCTCTGCGGTACCCCAAACAAAAGACACATCCTTCTTTGTAAGCTCGTTGAGAGGTGCAGCAATGGTGCTGAAAACTCTCACAAAACGCCTATAGAAACCAGCGAGACCAAGGAAACTCCTCACTTGTGTGACCGTTTTGGGCTGCGGCCAACTCTCAATAGCTTCAATCTTGGCTTTATCAACTTCAGTTCCCTGTAGAGTAACAACATAGCCAAGAAAAGATACTCGGTCGGTGCAAAAGATGCACTTTCCAAGGTTACCAAACAAACATGCATCACGTAGATCAATAAAAATAGCATGTAAATGTTCCAAATGTTCCTCCAAAGATTTGCTATAAATCAATATGTCATCAAAGTAAACTACCACAAATCGTCCAATGAAAGCACGTAAAACTTCGTTCATTAACCTCATGAAAGTACTAGGTGCATTAGTTAACCCAAAAGGCATGCCTAACCACTCATATAATCCAAACTTAGTTTTAAATGTTGTTTTCCATTCATCTCCCAATTTCATACAAATTTGATGGTATCCACTACGCAAATCAACTTTGGAGAATATTGTAGAGCCACTCAATTCATCAAGCATATCATCTAGCCTAGGAATAGGATGATGATAACGAATAGTAATATTATTAATGCCTCTACAATAAATGCACATACGCGACGTACCATCCTTTTTCGACACTAAAATGATAGGAACAACACAAGGACTAAGGGATTCGCGTATATAACCTTTGTCGAGTAGTTCTTGTACTTGACGCATAATCTCCTTCGTCTCCTCTGGATTGGTACGGTATGGTGCACGGTTGGGTAATGATGCACCGGGAATTAAGTCAATTTGATGCTCAATCCCTCGAATTGGTGGTAATCCCGGTGGCCCGTCTTGTGGAAAAACGTCAGCGAACTCCTGCAAAATGTTAGTGACAGCAGGAGGCAAAGAGGAAGGCACGTCCTCGAATGAAAATAATGCCTCTTTGCACACAAAAGCATAGCAAACATATTTTCTAAAATCTAGATCATCAATATCAGATTTGGTGGCAAGTAAACATGCACTTTTCAATTTAATTTTAGAAGCAACACTAGATTGTTTATTATTAAGCTGCATTTGTTGCTCAAATTCTTTTGCCACAATCTGATTTTCACTCTTATTTTTCTCCTGTTTTGCTTTATTAGCTCTATTAATATCATCTTTCAAAATGGAATCAGGAGTCATAGGAAGCAAAGTAATATTTTTATCCTTATGAACAAGATTATACTGATTGTTTCTACCATGGTGTACAGAATTTTTATCAAATTGCCATGGTCTACCAAGTAATAAGGAACATGCTTGCATAGGTACCACATCACAATCAACATAATCAGCATATGTAGAGATACTAAAATGCACATGAACAGTACGTGCTAGCTTAACCTTGCCGTTGTTGTTGAACCATTGGATGTAGTAAGGATGTGGATGTGGTCTTGTGGTGAGAGATAGCTTCTCCACCATCTCCATGCTAGCCAAGTTATTGCAGCTCCCTCCATCTATGATGACGCGAACAGAACGTTCCTTCACAACTCCCTTTGTATGGAACAAATTATGCCTCTGATTTTGCTCAGCTTGTGTAACCTGCACACTCAAAACACGTTGAGCAACTAAACATTCATACCTGTCAGCATCTTCAGCAGCCATGTATTGCGTCTCATGATCAGAATCATCTCCACCGTGTTCTTCACGTGTAATAAGAGCCAAAGTCTCCTCATCATAGTCACTAGTGGACTCATACCCACCATCCTCAGTAGCAATCATCACACGCTGAGATTGGCATTCTCTCGCAAAATGTCCTCTTCCCTTACAACGACGACAAATAATATCACTTGTGTGCCTTGTTGATGCCATGGAAGAAGAAGAGCTCTGCGCAGGTCCAGCAGGTGTGCTCTTGGCAGATAGTGGTGGTTGTGCCTGCTTTCTTGTATCACGGCTGGAGGTGGCACCTGATGGAGGTGCTGGTGGAGTGGAAGTAGAGGATGCACATGGTGTCCATGATGAAGATCGACCTGCAGAAAAGTTAGTTCACGCCAATGCATGTCGATCCTGCACTTCACGTTCAGCTTTACAAGCAAGATGGAATAAACGAGTGATATTATTATACTCCTTATACTCTAGGATGGTCTGAATCTCTCTATTTAATCCACCCATAAAATGTGCAGGCATAGCTTCATTCTCCTCAACAATACCACATCTAATCATGCCAGTTTGTAATTCCTGATAATATTCTTCTACATAATTTTTTCCTTGTCTTAAACGCTGCAATTTTTGAAGTGATTCACGTTGATAATATGGTGGAACCCAACGAGTACGCATAATAGTTTTCAAAGCAGCCCAAGTAGCTGGAATAGGATATAATCTACAATGCTCAGACCACCAAACACATGCAAAACTAGTGAATGCACAAACAGCAGCAGGAACACGTCTCTCCTCGGGATATTGTAAACATGTAAATGGTTGTTCAGTTTCTAACTCCCAAGTAAGATATATATCAGGAACATATCTACCCTCAAATGGTGGAATATTCAATTTTAGTTTAGGGAGATGGTCATGATCTCGTACCTGAGGGTGAGCCCTACCATTGCCATTATTTGCATGTGGATGACCTGGTGGTTGCTGTGCTGGTGGTGGCACGTAGTTCTGATTTTGATCAACCTCATCCTCGTAATCTCCGGCAAAATCATCCTCCTCCGCATCAGCAGCAGGAGCCACAAAAGTATCAACAGCAGCACCAACAGTTTGGCCAGGTGCAAGAGGGAGACGGCTCGCTCGGCGGAGGGCTGTTTCACGATGTGTAGGTAGCCGTTGTTGTTCTTGTTGTTGTTGTTGTTGTTGTTGTTGTTGTTGTTGTTGTTGTTGTTGTAGAGGTGCGTTAGGTGCAGCCGGTGGTGGTGGTGGAAGACGCGCGAGCAATTCATTAAACCTGTTATCGAGCTTTGTTTCGAACTTCTTCTCCATGCCATCTATCTTCTCCATGGCCTCTTTAAATCTGTTTAGCACATCTTGCACCTGTCCACTCATCATTTGCTGAAATTTATCATGCAACTCCTTATTCGTCATGTTCTCCTAGTCAGTCTCGTCGGCTTGTGATCCTGCCATGGTTAGCAACAATAGAAACACACAAGAATATGATCCTACAGACTACTAACAAGAGGTGGTGGTGGTGTCACAAATCCGTCAAGCAAATCTCAAATTCTTACCAGTTCTTACCCAGCAGCAGGCGGTGATTGGCAACCGTCATAGTCAAAACTCTCAAAGCTTGGATAGAGCAATTACCAGGGAGAGTCAAACGCACGACGTAGATGTATGTGGAGCTGGGAAGGCTTATAATATGGTAGCAAAAAGGGTCAGCAATAATCAATTCAGAGATGAAAAGTTGAATAAACGCTCAACGACGGTACTGTGCTTGTCCTAGGCTAGACCGTGCTAGAGACGCGAGCCTAGAACACTAACAAAATCACGGCGCTGCACGTAAACAATGGAGGAGCACACTCTGAATTTTTTTTCTCTTTTTTTCACTATTTTTTGCACTTTTTTTCCTCTTTTTTTTGCTCCGCAACAATTTTTTTCCGAAAAAGTCTACAAATGGTCTAAAAACTGCCTAGCCAGAATTTTCTAGACTTAGTTTTTTTTTAGTTTGGAACTATTTTTTCTTCTACGGGTAACACGGAATCTCAGGAGTCCTACTCTGTCACGATTCGGAGTATGGCGTGATCTGGAACTCAAAAACAAAGCAACAAATACTGGACTCAGACTGGTGGAGGAGATGAAACTGGTGGAACTCGGACTGTGGTGGTATATCTGGACTCGGATTGGTGGTGGTATATGGCGATGGTATATCTGGACTTGGATTGGTGGTGGTATATGGCGATGGTATATGTGGACTCGGATTGGTGGTAGTATATGGCAGCGGCGATGTATATGGTGGGGTGGTGGTATATGGTAATGAAGATGACGATGGTGCGGCGGCAGCGTGACAACCTGTGAACAGAACTCGAAACTCTAAAGGACTAGACGCTAAGACCAGCAACTTGACACGATGATGCAACCGCAAATTCAACAAAGCAAATACAGAAAAGATTATGCAAAGGCTCAGATTGGTTCGGATAGGATGAACAAACCCTCATTTGTTTTGGCTTTTTCGTGGACTGTAGGTATGAAGAACAGACTCGATCTAATCTACGAAAAACTGTAAAATCTCACCGAGCAACCTGAAACTCTGATACCACTTGATAGAGGCAAAGGTGTCCCGATGTTTCGATGAGATGGTGGCTATCGTTTTCTGTGGGAGTCGACCTTGACGATCCGACTACGAACGTGCGAGACGTCGTGCCTTAGCAATCGCTAAACCAACTTCCGAGGGTTATTGACCATGCCGGAGCACGATCAACTTGACCACGAGGGTCTGTTTCCTGCAAGCAAATGAAGAACAAGCAAGAAACTGAGATTCCAATCTGGATATTGCGAATATAAGATGAAAGCTTTATTGATCAAGGTGGGGTTCTGTGACGCCTTGGTCTGGTCGTTGAACACAAACGAAGTACGCGAAGTTGCAGCTATGGCAAACTTTTAATCTAAACAAAACCCAAAGCCTAAACGATGCCCTAAGGGCTGTATATATGGAGGAGAGAGGGGGAATTTCGTGGCCCTTAGTGGAGGGGTACGAAACCAACCCTAACTCTTGTTTCCCCACACATACGGACTCTAAAAACAGCCTATACTTAAGTACTTCAAAAATACATGGGCCTGGCCCAATAATAAGGTGACGCAACACCTAAAATAGCTTCTGGACGAAATTTATGAAGTGGCATCTTGTATATTTCGTCCCATGCTTCATGCACTCATTATGGTGGCTTCAGAGTCCTGGAATCATCACTTGTAACTCCGTTCTTGTTCCCCTTGCGCATGCCATCATCTCCATGCTTGAACTTGCTCCAAGGTTCATCTTTCTTGTCCAAGCTAGGCCCTTCATTTGTAGGCAAAACAAATGTATCTATTTTAGGCAGCATCATATTCTCATGAATATTAGAATCGTTACCAAGAAATGTAAGTACCTAATAATTCAACTAGCGTGCGTGAGCTCTAGTAATTGGTCCAGTATGTATGGCAACAGGGGCTGTGGGTGTAACAATGGTATTGATGTCCTCATCAATGTGTAACTAGTTACTCCTGTCTTTATACTTCCTTTCGCTGATATGTGGGGCAACCGGCAACGGGGGCCATGTGCCATATGCACAAATTAGAGTACACAAGTTCACGGTAGACACACCCCGGTCGTAGTGCCGCAGTAATGCCCAATGAGCCGTCAAATCACAACCCCCTTTCCAGCTTTAGCAGTAAGTTGGACGGACGAAGCGGCAATATTTCACTGGGCCTGAATCCTCTTCGCTCTCGTCTGCTTGTTCAGTGAAACCCCCCTCTCGGCGATTGCATAGGGTTTTCTAATGGAGAACCAGGTACGAATTCTTCATCCATCCCCGATAAATCCAAGTCCCTTGGTCGCAGGTAATCCTAGGATGGCAGCCGCCGCGGTTGATGCATTTTTCTTCCTACTGAATCTAGTGTGTTTCATTTGCAGTGCCCAAAGTGCGAGTACCCTACAGGTTTCTGCACCCTCGGCGAGACGCCACACTTGTTCCTTCTCATCTTAACACAGCATTTCGAAATGCGCACAGTATGTTCCTAGAATCCTCTTTTCTATCCGGGAGGGTGGGGTTTTTTGAACATGCTGTGTTCTCATATTATTTTTCCTGCAGTGTATTATTTGCTCTGCCAGAACACATGTACTCAAGATGCTCGGCCTTGACATAACTGAATACACTAGTTTAAGGGTCACAGTGAAGACAAGCCATGGATATAAGTTCCGAGTTGGGTTCATGAACCAAGAAGATTGCTGCTTTTTTATGGCCGAACTTGGATAAGCTTTCTCAAGTGTTACAGACTGAAAGTTGGCGCACGAATGTTGATGGAAATAGCAGAACCTGGTCTCATCTTCACTGCGATCTTCCACCCCGACGTTGTTCCAATTGTTCATCCATGTTAGTTTTGTATCTGGTTCTTGCTTGTTGCCTCGATTACTTCTTAATCCACCTGTTCTGTCCAACTAATCACAATTTAACTTTAGAAGTAGCAGCGAATCTCTCACGAAGATGCTACTTCTAACTAATATTTTCTTATAATTGGTGGCACGTGTAGGTTTTTTCAGAGTTAAGTTGTCTCCTCATTTGTTACTCTATAATAACTCGGCTGTTACTAATGGCACTGAAGTTGACTGGATCGACATCCACAAGTTCCTACACTTTATTGATCGTCTTGAGGTCCTTGTGGGGCGTTTCAGTGGTGGAAGGCCACATGGGATATGTGTGCCACTACTGCACTCGTTGAACATGTCCAACTGTGTCGAGGAACTTATGGTACGAGCTGTTTTTTGTTATATATGTTGTTCATAAACTATTGCTTATACATAGTTTTACAACTGTGATCTTCTTGAAACAGGAACTGCCGAGTTCTATTGTTCCTATACAGATGCCTGACCATGGTCGGGTCAGACTTGCGCTTGGTCACAGCATGATGTTTATGTCGACCTACTCAATTCCCCTTTTAGGTGAAAAGATACTTATTCATGGGTGGTATCAAATAATGAAGGCCCGTCGATCTTGGAGAATAGGACAGAAGATTATGTTCATGCTTTTCCATGGCTCTAAAGCGAATATCCTGTTTATTGACCATGTTGCGAGATGAAGCCGCTTTCAGAAGGTTGTGGATGCGCGGGGTGGCGCCTGGGCCTTGTCCTGGGGCTTGGCAGCCTCACCCTTGGTTAACTGTAGGCAAAGTAGCACTGTTCGAGGCGTGCTTTGTACGGTTGAACTTGTATAAGTACTCATACTACTTTCAGCTTTGGTTGTTAAGTGCCCCTGCTGGTTTCAGTTAAGCTTGTTAAGTAATCCTGTTGCTTTTACAGTCTGTCGTGTTTGTTCAATCCTGTCTTCCTCCAGCCGCCAAAACCAAACCAGCGCCGACGGGGCCGCCTGCTTCCGCCTCCCACGGCTGGCTGCGCCTCAGCGCACGCATCGCCGCCCCACCGTCTCCTAAATCGTTAACGCCGAGGTCCTCCGTGCACTTTGTTGTGCTCGCCGCGGCGCCGCCCTCTCGCGTTGTCAACATGGTCAACAAACAACAGGAATCGGCAGAAGTACGTGGAGAGGATGACAGTAGGGGCCCACTACGCCAGCGTATGGAAAAATAAAATGCTTCCTCCTAGTGTTTTCCTAACATCTGGGACCCATGACATTGTGAGCGTATATAGTCAATAGACAAGAGAACAACACAAGATCGGCTGAAACGTGGGATGTAGCTACTCGAGCAGTATTTTTTTGTTTGGTATTGTTGAGACGGAGCAGGGTTTGAACTGGGGTCTGGCCCGTCTAGCCCAGGCTTATATTTTATGTTCACCATGTGACTAGCCCAACTATTTTTTCTTTGTGAAAATGATCCTAGTTTTTTTTTCTGAAGAATACCCAATCCACGCCTACTTATTTTTCTACGCCCTGATGGGCTGCAACTCTTTCAAGACGCGTGCAACTCTTGAAAGTAATATGAAATGGGTTGTAAATATAAAAATAGATGACAAATTGGCAATTACTTTATAATTTCTGAATTTTTTCACATTTTCAGATTCCTATTTCACTGGGCATTAACCTAATTTAAATATATCTTCAAAGTATTTTAAATCTGGCTCGACATTTCGGTATTAAAAATAGTTTGGAACCCACAGAAATATGCGAAATTGGCCCTAGCCAACCAAAAAAACGACTGCAATAAATTTCATAAGAAGTTGCCATGAGCTATATATAAATTATTAAAAAAAAGAGGGAGTGGTCTGACTTGTGGGCCTGTTTAGTTGACGCGTATGCAAGATTTTTTTAGTTATTATATACGTCAACAAACGATTCTAGCAGACGTAACCGTTGGATGCCAATCCAACGGCCATCGTGTTTCTTCAATCTCTGATCTTCTTGCTCCAGCCGCCAAAGCTGCGCCGGTGGGACCGCCTACTCCCGCCTCCCGTGGCCGGCTGTGCTGCCGCGCAGGCCTCAGCGCCCCCTACTACTCCCACCGCTGGCCAGGGCATCCCTCTACTCACCCACACCCCCTGTTATTCTGCGGCGACGACAACCTCACACCACAGCCGAACCGGTGAACCCTCGTACTCCTCTCCGCGCGGGCTTCCACTGCCGTGTCTTCCCCGGCTCCGCGTCGTCCCCTTCCTAGGCCTCGCCATCGTCCACCGCCGTGGTGCTCTCGGCGCGGTGTGGTCAATGTGGTCAACGACCGACTTCCATCGGAAGAGTACTGTACGTGGAGAGGCTGACAGCTGGGTCCACGACAGCCGCAAGGAAGTGCCTCCTTATTACGCGGAAAATAATTATTCCTCCACCTGACAGCAGGGACCCACCGGACGGGCCACCAGTATTTCGCAAAAAAAACGTTTCCCCCTGACTGCTGGGACCCACAGGATGGCCCACCGTATTTCGCGAAAAAAACGTTCCCCCCGCTGTCAGCTCAGACCCACCGGAAGTGCCTCCTTATTACGCACAAAAAATGAATACCCCCTGCTAGCTGGGACCCACCTTGGTGGGAGGCTGACTTGTAGGCCTACTAAGTTGACTGGGACGGATGCCTTTGTCAACTTTAGTCAATATATGAACGATTCTAGCTCCAGTGACCGTACGTTGTCCATCCAACGGCCATAGTGCTTCTTCAACCTCTGGTCTTCTTGCTCCAGCCGCCCAAAGCAGCGCCGGTCGTGCCGCCGGCTCCTGCCGCCCGTGGCCGGCTGTGATGCCGTGGAGGCCTCACCGCCCCCTACTACTCCCACCACTGGCCAGACCATCCCTCTACGCACCCACACCCCCTGTTATTCTGCGGTGACGGCAGCCTCACACCGCACCCGAACGCGTGAACCCTCATACTCCTCTACGCGTGGGCATCCACTGCCGCGTCTTCCCCGGCTCCGCGTCGTCCCCTTCCTAGGCCTCGCCGTCATCCACCGCCCTGGTGCTCTCGGCGCGGCGTGGTCAACGTGGTCAAGGAATGTATTCCATCGGACGTGGACTATACGTGGAGAGGCTGACAGCTGGGTCCACGGCCGCAGCAAGGAAGTGCCTCCTTATTACGCGCAAAATAATTATTCCTCCACCTAATAGCGAGGACCCACCAGACGGGCCACCGTATTTCGTGAAAAAACGTTTCCCCTTGACTCCTGGGACCCACCAGCTACATCTTCGCACGCAAGGAAGTGCGTCCAAAAAAAACGATTCGCCCCCTGACTGCTGGGACCCACCTGTCGGCATACTGGGAACCAGGGTACCCAGACTTGCCTGCCTGCGGCCCACGTCGCGTTCCTGGTATGGCCCAGTAGAGCCTAGCTGATTGACCAGCTGCTCAAGACCCTCGCGAGGGAGCCAGCCATCGCGAGGAGAACAACCAAGACCTCCTCAGGGAGCGGCCTCACCTAGGCTGCTCCGGAGGGGTGACCAAGACCTCTCCCAAGAGTGGCCTTGGCTAGGATGCTTCGGGAGGGCGGAGATCTCAAGGCAAGGGCTGCCTCGGGAGGAGGCAGTGACGCAAGCCATGACGAACCATGCCAGTGGGCGCCAGCGCGCGCAGCTTCCATATCGGTGCAAAGGAGACCGCACAGGCGCAGGTTCCCTAGGGGCGAGACAAAGGTTTCCCCTTTGGTGCAACAAGACCGAAGACCGCAAGGACGGCAGGAAGGATGTCATCGCTGAGCCCACCACCGCATCACCGCCTGCCCTCTTTGCAGGCGAAGGCCACCTTTTGTCAGGATAGGAGCATCCTTGTGTTCCCGCTCAAATGGCCGTTGTGGGATTCCCTTCCCGCCTAAACATTTCGGGGGAAGAGGACCCTGTCCATCTATATAAGTAGCTAGGGTTCCTAGCATAGGGGGGACGAACCCATCGATGGACCAACCCATTCAGACTTAGCATAGCAAAGGAGCAAGAACATCTGTCTCCTCACCCCCCTTGAGCTCGCCTCATGAGCTCAGGAAACCACTGTACTTGTTCATATTCGAGCCCTCGCGAGGCCAATCCACTAAAGCAGGAAGTAGGGATTTACACCGCAAGGTGGCCTAAACCTGGGTAAACTCTTGTGTGTTCTACTTGCTTGCTTGCATTCCATTCCCACCACCAGGAGAAGAGCGAGGCGCTAGGTAGACGTGTAGTGGGAGAGATCTTCGTCATGCCCCTGTGTTCGAATCTCAAGGGTTTTGCAGAGCCCGAAATCTGACATTTGGCGTGCCAGGTAGGGGGCGCGTCGAAATCTCGCCTCTCCGACGACCTCGCCCCCTCTTCTGCCCTACGTCGCCATGGCGACACCTGCCTGCTGCATCTGCGTGGAGGCTGGAGCCGTCCCTGCTACCCGGGCGGCATCGGCGGACCGCGTCGCTCACGGGCGCTTCGTCCTCCACGTCGACGACCCCATCACCGGCCCGGCTACTGGGGAGCGGCCTGCTACGCCATTCCCGCTTCCCCTGGCCTCGCCGGCAGCGCTTCTAGCAGCCCAGGAGATGCTCCGACACCGGTCGCCTGCTGCGGGGCTTGACGCTTGGGTGGCTCGCCTTGGCGAGCTGCTAGACGCTGCCGGCGGGGCGCCACTGTGCCGCGGGGTCGCCTGCATCATTGGAGGATCCCAGGCGCCGGTGTCGGCCCGTCACACTAAATCACACCTTCGACGGTTGGGGACTGCTGCTCGGCCGCATGAGGCCCCGCGGGGGCTAGACGCGCAGGGGCACGCCATCGTCTTCGGCCCCGGCGACCGCACCAGAGCTACAACTGGCACATGCATCCTCCCCACGGTATGTACCCCCACCATCTGCGGGGTGGCCATCACAAGGACCCTCATCGACAGCGGCGCCGGGCTCAGCATCCTCTCTGCGGAGGCCTTTAGCTGTCTGCCGATGGCCTACGGGCGGCTCCTCCCCACCAAACCCTTCTCGGGGGTCGCGGGCTCGCCCATCCCGCTCGGGCAGGTCCGCCTCCCCGTCACCTTCGGGACACACGCCAATTACCGGATTGAGCTCATCGACTTCGACGTCGCGCCTATCCACCTGCCCTACAACGCCATCCTCGGCTTCCCGGCCCTGGCCAAGTTCATGGCGGCGACTCACCCGGGCTACAACATCGTCAAGATGCCCGGGAGCAGTGGCACCATCACCATCAAAGGAGACACCAAGGCCGCCCTTCAGGTCCTCGAGCATGCTTATCGAGCTACTGCCGCAGCTTGCCCAAGCACAGAGGGGGCTCCGGAGGCCGCCGAAGCCGCCCCAGCCACAAAGAAACAACTCTTCTCTCAGGATCGCGCCGAGACCAAGCAGGTACCCGTCAATGAGGGAGACGCAAGGTCCACTTTCACCATCGGTGCGGGCCTGCTTCCGGAGCAAGAGGAGGCGTTGGTGTCCTTCCTCAGGGCGAACAAGGACGTGTTCGCGTGGAAGGTGACCGACCTGGTCGGGGTGCCTAGGCACATCATCGAGCACCACCTCATGGTGTGCCCGAACGCACGGCCTATCAAGCAAAAGGCACGGCGGCAGGCTCCGGAAAAGCAGGCCTTCATCGTCCAGGAGGTCCGGGAGCTGGAAGAAGCAGGCGTTATCCAGGAGGTGCGCCACCCAGAATGGTTGGCCAACCCCATCATCATCCCGAAGAAAGGAGGCAAAGAGTGCATGTGCGTCGACTTCACGAGCCTCAACAAGTTCTGCCCTCAGGACCCGTTTCCTCTCCCCCGCATCAACCAGATCATGGACTCAACGGCCAAGTGCGACCTGCTTTGCTTCCTCGACGCCTTCTCAGGCTACCACCAGATCAAAATGGCAGTGCAAGACGTAGAGAAGACGTCGTTCCTGACCCCATGCGGGACCTATTGCTACATCTGCATGCCCTTCGGGCTGAGGAACGCATGCGCCACCTTCCAGCAGCTGATGCACATCACCCTCGGCCCTCAGCTCGGGAGGAACGCAGAGGCCTACGTCGATGACATCATGGTCAAGTCCAAGGAGGCCAAGACCGTTATCGGGGACTTGGAGGAAACATTCGCCAACCTGCGCAAGGTGAACGCATGCCTCAATCCGGAAAAATGTGTGTTTGGGGTCCCCTCGGGCAAGCTGCTGGGATTCCTGGTCTCGCACTGGGGCATTTAAGCCAACGCGGAGAAGGTCAAAGCCATCGAGAGAATGAAGCCGCCCATGACCTTGAAGCAAATGCAGAAACTTGCGGGATGTGTGACGTCCTTGGGGCGTTTCATCTCGAAGCTCGGCGAGCATGCCCTCCCCTTCTTCAAGCTCATGAAGAGGAAGGGGCCTTTTGAGTGGACTCCGGAGGCCGACGCTGCCTTCCAAGATCTCAAGAAGTACCTCACTAGCCCGCCGGTTATGGTGGCGCCAAGGCCTCAGGAGCCCTTGATCCTTTATCTCGCCGCTACGCCTCACTCAGCCAGCACGACGCTGGTAGTGGCACGAGAGGAAAGGGTCAGGGGCCAGAGCTCGCGGAACGACCCGATGCCCTCCGGAACTCCGCTGCCTCACGACACGACCTCCGGAGCCGACACGGCCGCAACGTCTGGAAACCCCGCCAGCCTATGTAAGGCTCCTGAGCCATCAGAAGCGCCTAAGGATCCCGCATCACCAACCCTCGTGGAGCATCCCGTGTACTTCGTCGGCACCGTTCTCCGTGACGCTTGCTCACGCTACCCCATGCCCCAGAAGCTACTGCTGGCGCTCCTCGTTGCTTCCAAGAAGCTGCACCACTATTTTCAAGGCCATCCCATCAAGGTCGTCTCAGCCTACCCCCTGGAGAAGGTGCTCCGGGGCCTGAACATCGTCAGGAGGGTTGCTGAGTGGAACATCGAGCTGCAGGCGTTCCAGCTGGAGTCCAGCACCAGCGGGTCATCAAGGGGGCAGCGCTGGCTGATTTCGTGGTAGAGTGGACCGACGCTCCGGACCAGGGGGCTGGCGAGGACCGCTCGCTGGCCCCGGGTGATGAAACTCCGGATGGATGGGTGGTATATTTCGATGGTGCCTTCTCGCGCCTCGGCGCGGGGGCTGGCGCCGTGCTGATATCACCCACTCAGGACAAGCTCCGCTCTGCTGTGCAACTTTGCTTCCAGCACGGCCAAAAGGTCTCCAACAACATCGCAGAGTACGAGGGCCTAATCGCCGGGCTCAAGGCCGCGGCCGCACTAGGGGTGAAGCGTCTCACCATCAAAGGCGACTCGCAGCTCCTCGTCAACTTCTCTAACAAAGAGTACAAGCCCAAGGACGAACACATGAAAGCGTATCTGGAGGAGGTGCGCAAGATGGAGAAGCGGTTCCTAGGACTGGAGCTGCAGCACGTGCCGAGGGGCACGAATAAGGAAGCAGGCGACATCGCCAAGCGGGCCTCCCGACGAGAGCCGCAAGAACCAGGTGTCTTCGAGGAGGGCTTGCTTAGGCCATCCGCGGCACCACTTATTCCGGAGCTGGCATCCACGCGTGAGGGGCTGCCAGCGGCTCCCGAGGTCGGTGCACCACCCTGTGGACCGCCCTCCGGAGCCTGCCTGCTGCTCGCCGCTGAACCTGAGGAAGATTGCTGGACTGAGGAGCTCAAGGAATACCTACTGCACGGCACCTTGCCGGAGAAGGAGGAAGACATGGAACGCATGGCTCGGCAGGCCTCGGCCTACTACATCCAAGACGGTGAGCTCTACAGGAGGCGCCCTAACGACGTCTCGCTAAAATGCATCTCGAGGAGGCAAGGACAAGAGCTGCTGGCCGACATCCATGGAGGGGACTGCGGCCATCATTCGTCGTCCCGCACCCTCGTGGGCAAGGTCTTTCGCAGCGGCTTCTACTGGCCCACAACGTTGGACGACGCCATGGAGCTCGTGCGAGCCTGCGAGGCATGCCAGTTCCATGCCAAGCAAATCCATCAGCCAGCGCAAGGTCTTCAGACCATCCCGCTCTCCTGGCCCTTCGCCATCTGGGGGCTGGATATCCTGGGACCGTTCCCCCGAGCGGCAGGGGGCTTCCCTTTCCTCTATGTCACCGTCGACAAGTTCACCAAGTGGGCCGAGGTGGAGCCGGTCCGCACGATTCCCGCAGGATCGGCGGTCAAGTTCATCAAGGGCCTCGTGACCCGCTTCGGTGTCCCCAACCGCATCATCACGGATAACGGTTCGCAGTTCACGAGCAATCTCTTCAGATCATATTGTGCTAACCTTGAAACGAAGATTTGCTACGCCTCAGTGGCCCACCCCAGGAGCAATGGGCAGGCCAAACGCGCCAACGCAGAGGTCCTGCGCGGCCTCAAGATGCGCAACTTCAAGAAAAAGCTCGAGGCCTGCGGCATGGGCTGGATCGACGAGCTCCAGTCCGTATTGTGGTCAATCCGCACCACCGCAACCAAACCTACGGGAGAAACCCCGTTCTTTCTCGTTTATGGTGCGGAGGCGGTCCTCCCTCACGAGGTCAAGCGTCGCTCCCCGCGGGTCTTGGCTTTCGATGAGGAATGCCAGGACACCGCCTGGCGGATGGACCTCGTGCTCGGCGAGGAGTGCCGCCGCCGAGCTGCGCTCAGGGCAGCGTGATATCAGCAGGCGCTGCGGCGGTATCATTGCCGCAGTGTCCGCTCGAGAACATTGGAAGATGGTGACTTGGTCTTGAGGCGGGTCCTCTCCAGGGAAGGGCTACACAAGCTGTCGCCTATGTGGGAGGGCCCGCTCAGAATCACCCGTGTCTCTAGGCCTGGCGTTGTGCGCCTGGAGACGCAGGATGGGATACTCATCCAGAATTCCTAGAACATTCAGCACCTCTATCCATAATCAAGGCTCCGTGCCCGTGAAGACAATCAAGGCCCCATGCCCGTGAAGGTCTCCGCTCGTGACACTCTCACGTAATAATGAGTTGGGGTTGTACACGCCTCGGAGTCTCCTGTGCGTTGCCTACGGGCCCTCAGATCGGGCTCCCACCCACGTCCCAGTGGCAGTCCTTAGCTCCGCGCTGGGAAGAAGACGTAGCTAGGGGTCGGACGCGACCTTTTTTCTTTTTTCGCCTTGGTGTTTGGCTGTCAGCCTTTTCTACTTCCTTGGCTGTTAGCCCTTCCTCTACCCCATGCTGTGAAGTTTTTCAAGTTTATTGCGGTTTGCTCTGGTTTTGCTTGTTTTTCTCGTGCTGCCCTCAAGTTCAGTCCTTCGGGCCGAGCTGCGCCGCTTGTCCTCCCTCGTGCGCCTCGCGCGTGGGGGCTGGGATACGGCCGGTCTCAGCTCTCGGCTACCGTGACCTCACGACCTCACCTCGCCAAGCCTGCTCAGGCTCTGGCGTCAGGCTCTTCAGCCCTCATGACTTACTTCGCCATGCCTCCTCAGGCCTTGGCATATCAGTACTCGCTCCGCGCTCTCAAGTGAGCTCAAGGGCGCGAGCCCTCCTCAACTCACCAAGGCTCATCTACGCTCGGGGCTCCGAGCCCGGCGGTCCTCATGATTCGCCTGGGGGCTTGTGACATCAGGAGGCCACCCGCCTCAGGACTTCGTCTCATGACAAGCGCAGTACACAAGCTAAGTAATTTCATCCAGAACGAAAATAACAGCATACCTCCGTTTCATGCATACATGCCATTGTTCATTACACGCCCGCCCGAGGCAGCTTAAACTAAATGCAGGAAGGAAATGAAGAAAATCAAAAACAAGGGCCAGGCGGATTCGGAGCCCGTGGATCGGCGTAGTCAGCACCTCAACCAAGTCGGAGCCCTACTCTTCGAGCTGCACCGAAGAGCGGCGACACGAGGGCCCCTCCTCCTCGGCGAGCCGGGCGCAGCGGAGCGGCCGCCCAGGATAGCCGCCGCTGCTGGAGGAGCTGCTGCTGCCACAGAGGGGGGACCCGCGGAGCCTGCTGAGACCGAGCTCGTCTTCAGAGGAAGAGCTGCTCTTCAGGACGCCGTCGCCACCCTCCTCGTCGTCGTCCACCTTTGGGAAACACCCAAGATGCCTTCCTCCCTCCGAGAAGGCCTTGACAAGCAGCAACGACACCCCGCCATACTTGAAGTGGAGGGTGCATTTTCTCCGCAGCCGGCGCGCATGGGCAAAAGGTTGCCAGCCACGACCAAGCAACACGTCGCATGAAGCAAGGACCTCGACCTCCGCCCAGAGGGCTCCGCTGTAGCACCCGTCGGCCTGCAGCCAAACACCGTCGGGCCCTTCTTCTGGTAGTTCGGCGCGGAACCAGCGGGGAAGCCAGAGCCACAAGCTGCCGGGCTTCTCCACCCACATCACGAATTCGGAGGCCGCGTCGGAGGAGTGGAGTTGCCAGTGCGGGGGACGGATAGGCGCCGGTCGCCCCCCTGCGCCACCTCGACCACTACGGCCACGACCGCCCCCACCGAGAGGAGAGGCTCCATGCCTCTTGCCAGCGACCCCATCAGAGCCCAAGAAGCCGCGCCCGCTTCCCCGAGGAACCGTCGCGGCCGCGACAGCATGTTTACGGGGACGCCCGCGGCCCCTCTTCGGCGGCGGCGAGACCAGCTCCTTCACACCCTTGCCCCTCTCTGCGAGGGAGGACTTCCTCAGCGACGCCATGGAAATCTTGGGGCGAAGGGGAACAAAGGAAGGAGAGAGGATGGTGGCGCTGGATTGGAGATGGCTTGGGGGCTCCCCCCGGGCCTCATTTATAGGGGGAGGAAGGCCAACCATCGATTGGTCATGGCCATGATGGCCTGGGGGCTCCCCCCGGGCTGCCTCGGGAGGAGGCAGTGATGCAAGCCATGACGAACCGTGCCAGCGGGCGCATCTTCCATATCGGTGCAAAGGAGACCGCACGCAGGTTCTCGAGGGGCGAGACAAAGGTTTCCCCTTTGGTGCAACAAGAGCAAAGACCGCAAGGACGGCATGAAGGATGTCATCGCTGAGCCCACCACCGCGTCACCGCCTGCCCTCTTTGCAGGCGAAGACCACCTTTTGTCAGGATAGGAGCGTCCTTGTGTTCCCGCTCAAATGGCCGTTGTGGGATTCCCTTCTCGCCTAAACATTTTGGGGGAAGAGGACCCTGGCCATCTATATAAGTAGCTAGGGTTCCTAGCATAGGGGGACGAACCCATGGATGGACCAACCCATTGAGACTTAGCATAGCAAAGGAGCAAGAACATCCGCCTCCTCACCCCCCTTGAGCTCGCCTCCTGATCTCAGGAAACCACTGTACTTGTTCATATTCGAGCCCTCGCGGGGCCAATCCACTAAAGCAGGAAGTAGGGCTTTACACCGCAAGGTGGCCTGAACCTGGGTAAACTCTTGTGTGTTCTACTTGCTTGCTTGCATTCCATTCCCACCACCAGGAGAAGAGCGAGGTGCTAGGTAGATGTGTAGTGGGAGAGATCTTCGTCACGCCCCTGTGTTCGAATCTCAAGGGTTTTGCGGAGCCCGAAATCCGACACCACCAGCTACATCTTCGCACGCAAGGAAGTGCGTCCGGGCAAAAAAAACAAAACGATTCCCCCCCTGACTGCTGGGACCCAGCAGTTACACCTTCGCATGCAAGGAAGTGCGTCCGAGCGAAAAAACAAAACGATTCGCCCCCTGACTGCTGGGACCCACCAGCTACATCTTCGCAGCCAAGGAAGTGCCTGATAGTCGGGACCCACCTGGTCGAAGCATACGTAGCGTTGTCATTCTGGTCGCGAACGTGTACGTACATATATATACTGGTCGATGTAGAGGCGCGCACGTGTCATAGTAGAGGCGCGTACGTGTCGTAGTAGAGGCGCGCACGTAGCATGTACACGTACGTACAACGGCCAGGGTGCAAGAAAGAAAATACGACCATGTACGTACATACGGGAGGATCTCAAATGCCTACTCGCGCATACGTACGACCAGGGCTCATGTACATGGTTGGGTCGGAACGAAGAAACATCGTCGTCGTCATGTTCATGGGGAGGCAACAAAATGTGTCGTGTTCATGGGGAGGCAACGAAATGCGTCGTGTTCATGGGGAGGCAACGGAATGCGTCGTATTCATTGGGAGTCAATGGAACACATTGGAGCCAACCGGCTGGGTCGGAATGGAATGTGTGGTCGTGTTCATCGGGAGGGCTTGGACGGAACAAGTGATGGAAACAAGGCCTGGCGTACCACAAAATGGAGGAAACGACCTTGTGTTCGATCGGCCACGTTCAAAACGTGATCCTGTTCATCGGGAGGGGTCTGGCGTACCGCAAAACGGAGGAAACAGACCTCCTACGATAGAAACGGGGGTCCTGTTGATCGGGAGGGGTGTGGTGTATCGCAAAACGGAGGAAACGGACTTGTGTTGGAGCGCTACGGTCGAAATGGGGGTCCTGTTCATCGAGAGGGGTGTGGCGTACCGCAAAACGGACGAAACGGACTTGTGTTGGAGCCCTACAGTCGAAACGGGGGTCCTGTTCATCGGGAGGGGTGTGGCATACCGCAAAACGGGACTCCACGGGATACTGTTCATCTCCACCGTTGACCTCCTCCAGCCTCCACGGGCTACCGTCGACCTCCTCCAGCCTCCATGGGCTCCTGTTCATCTAGCCTCCACCACGCGCTACTCCACCAGCTACTGTTCAACCACCCCTCCATGGGCACCCCTCCACCGTCTACTGTTCATCCAGCCCTCCACACCATGGGGTCCTGTTCAACCACCCCACCACGGGCACCCCTCCACCGTCTATTGTTCATCCTGCCCTCCACACCACGGGGTCCTGTTCATCCAGAGGCAATGCCACCGCTCACTGTTCATCCATCCCCCCCCCCCGCAATGCTCACTGTTCATCCAATCGACCGGCTTCAGTTAGCAGCAGTAGTGAAGGAATCGCTCGATCGGGTTCAGTTAACTGCCATCGATTGATCGCTCGGGTTCAGTAATGCGTAGCCTGCAGTGCAACCGCTCGGGTTCAATTAGAGTCCAACGCCTCGCTCGGGTTCAGTTAGAGCCAATACCTCGCACACATGCGCGTACGTGTATGAGAGAAACGCGCATCGCTCGGACCCGACCTCCCACCATAACCGGGAACTCCCCGAAATTTTCCTGGCCCTCGCTTCTACCATGGTTTTTTCCATCATGGACGACCCAAAGAATGTCATGCAGCTACGTCTCCAGCCCGCCCAGGACGAAAAGCCCATTTTCTATCATGATTTTTTGTCATAGAAGTAGGAGCCCACCTCATCTATGATGATACCGGGTTTTGTCACAATTATCGTCATAGAAGTGTCATATGTATGACAGAAAAAAAAAATTGTTCGTCCCAAAATGTCACGGATGTGTCTTTTTTTTGTAGTGTTTCCTTTTTGTTTTCGTATTTGTTCCCATTATATTTCTGGAATATGGAGATTTATGGGGTAATTACGGGTGGGGGCTTCCAATACTATCAGATATCAACTTTTAACTCGGTTTGCGCAACTAGTTCTTGATAATCATTATGTTCTTTGCAGGTATGGCTTGTCCTTTTTGCCGTATGCCGGGTGGCCCGTGTTCTTCTATTGATTCTTCTGTAGATGTGTTCACTGTGGTTCTGGATCGACGTTGTTCTAATCGTGTTGTAAGAATAACATTTTATAGTTGATCAATTTTTGGCACACATACTTATTTTCTTTTGGTGTTGTTGTTTCTATTTTGAATGGGAGTTATTCTAGGTCTTTTTTTATTATGATCATTCGTTTTGCAGTAGTTCCGTGTAGTGTTAGAGCTCATCTTGCTCGTTACATCGAGAAGTGTAAGGCTTTAGCCATAAGGAGGGATGACAAAGATATTGATCTTGCTCTAAACTCTAGTGAGGGTTATTTGTATGGTGTTCTGTTTAGTCATGGTCGGGTGAGCAGCAAATTCCATGGTTCTTCATGTGAACATTTGGTCAGTGATTATGGTCTTCGTCATCATGATAGAATGATCGTTCGGCTTGAGCAGTATGGAACATTGATTAGTGTAGATTTTTATCGGGGTGTAGATATGTTGTCTCCTTTACCTTCTGTTGGTAAGGTTTATTTTTAAGGAAGTGTTTAGATTGTTTCATTTCACATGATTTTTCCGTTCCCTTGAACCTGTGTAATTTTATTTTGTAGCTCTTGATGGTTTGAGCGACTCATTGGGAGTTGTTTTTACACTCGTGGTGTTGATCTCAATTATCAGCAAATGTATTTCATGTTGTATCAACTCTTTGATGATGAGTACATACTCTGTTCTCCTTTTGTTCACAATATTAATTCCATGAATGTTAATGGTCATCCAATGGCCAGATTTATTTTCCACTGTTTTTCTTTGTTTCTGTTTATTTTATTATTATTATTTCTTCTATTTATAGTTCTTAATTTTTGTTCTGTTTCTAATAGCTTGATGTTTTTGTCAGGTTATTCCTAGATGGTTGTGAGGAGTTTGAAGGAGTTTGTGACATTTCTCGGGACTGACGTTTTAACTCTTGAAGTTACTTTGGAATCTTGTGATGATGATATATATGTGAGCACTGCTTGCTCCTACTTCATTGGCTTGGGTAATAGAATGGTGTTCAAAAAGGAAGGATTCAGTGATTTTCTCCAGGCATCATCTATTGAAGTAAACAACTTGGTGCTCATTACTGTCAAAGAGCGTGATGGGAGGCTTGTTGTTATCTTCAATCTTCTGCCGCAGTGATGTTAGTTATAGCCTTTGAACAGAATGGATTTTGTTTAAAAATCTATGCTACAGTGTAATGTTATTTAGATATATAAAACCGATATGAACCTAATTGTTGATTGTTGTACTTCGTTTGTAGAAGAGGCAGGGTTGTGCATCTCTTTTCATATGTTTTTTGGACGGATGTTAGTTCAATGGAGGCATAGTTATACATAAATTAGAGGCACGTGTGTGCCTTTGTTTTTTGTATGTTTCATCTGACATGGGTTGTAGAGAGAGGAACGTATGTGCAACAGCAAAGAGGCACGGGCGATCATGCGTGAGGAGCATGTAGAGTCAAGGCGTGTGTTACACGAGGCACGGGTGTGTAGACACTAGAGTCACATGAGTTAAGCCTCTATAGGCAGGAGGCACATGCATAGGTTGGTGGCATACGGCTGTACTGAGAGGAACGTGTGTGCAGCACAAAAGTTGCAGGGGCGATCACGCGTGCGGAGCACATAGAGTCACGACGGATTTCATGTGAGGCATGTGGATTGAGTCAATCGAGGCACGGAATTGAAGTCAGTACATGCATGGAAGTGAAGTCAGTACAAGCAGGGTTGTGTGGCTTCTCGAGGCACGGGTATCAACCCTCTTGGTGTACAAAAGGTGTAAAGTTCCTAGAGGCACGGAAGTATGGCACCAGAGGCATCGGTCCGAATACTTGGTTAGAGAGGCTCGGTTGTGGATGCACATGTGTGAAGTCTCTAGGGCCACGGGCATGTGGCACCACAGGCATGGGTTCGAATAGACAATTAGAGAGCCACGACTGTACATAGGTCAGTTGCACACAGCAGTGCAATTTTGTGGCATCCTGCAGGACGTCTGTATGGAGAGGAACCAATGTGCAATATCAAGAAGGTTCTCAATGCACACACCAATGTTTGATGTCAAATGGTTGTTGTGTGATTTAAAAAAATCAATGTGGTTAAACTCTCAAAGTGATTGTCCCTTGCCTCAGTGTACAGAATGTTCTTCTGCAATATTTATGAATTGTTCACGCCAATCTTGAATAAGCATTTTACAGAAAGTTAACAACGATGCAATCACATATTCTTGCCATGCACGATCCATCTTGTAGAAGATAAGTATGAAAATTATAATACAATATCGTGCGACATATTTGTCCTGCTATAATCATAGATACAACATATGTTTGCTCAATAGGAGATAACTTACTAATTGCATTTAGACATGCAAAACATACTATGCATTTGTACATGAGCGCACCACTTTGTTCAACGTAAAACAGTAATACAGTACACACAACAACTTTGACCAATAACAATCATAGTTACAACATAGGTTCATTCAATCTAAATTATCAAACTACTAGGTACTACTAGTTTAATGTAGACATCCATTTTCTCGCAATTGACCATGTCGTGGGAATGAGTCTGACAGCAAGAGTAGGGGGTACGTAGGAGGAGCCAGGATCCTAAATACGGTGAGGTTGTAGACACGAGTTTACGAGTTCAAGCCCCTCTCGGAGGAGGTAACAGCCCTACGTCTCGGTGCCGCAGAGGCTGGTCGACTGTATATGCATGAAAGTTACAGGGGGTGCAAACCCTTGTGCCAGAGGAGGGGGTGGCTTATATAGAGTGCGCCAGGTGACGTCTACTACACAACCTTCTTCTTGTAGACGTTGTTGGGCCTCCAAGTGCAGAGGTTTGTAGGACAGTAGTAAAATTCCCTCAAGTGGATGACCTAAGGTTTATCAATCCGTGGTAGGCATAGGATGAAGATGGTCTCTCTCAAGCAACCATGTAACCAAATAACAAAGAGTCTCTTGTGTCCCCAACACACCCAATACAATGGTAATTGGTATAGGTGCACTAGTTCGGCGAAGAGATGGTGATACAAGTGCAATATGGATGGTAGATATAGGTTTTTGTAATCTGAAAATATAAAAACAGCAAGGTAACTAATGATAGAAGTGAGCGTAAATGGTATTGCAATGCTTCGAAACAAGGCCTAAGGTTCATACTTTCACTAGTGTAAGTTCTCTCAACAATAATAACATAATTGGATCATATAACTATCCCTCAACATGCAACAAAGAGTCAGTCCAAAGTCACTAATAGCGGAGAACAAACGAAGAGATTATTGTAGGGTACGAAACCGCCTCAAAGTTATCCTTTCTGATCGATCTATAAAAGAGTCCGTAGTAAAATAACATGAAGCTATTCTCTCCATTCAATCTATCATAGAGTTCGTAGTAGAATAACACCTTAAGACACAAATCAACCAAAACCCTAATGTCACCTAGATACTCCAATGTCACCTCAAGTATCCATGGGTATGATTATACGATATGCATCACACTCTCTCAGATTCATCTATTCAACCAGCACAAAGAACTTCAAAGAGTGCCCCAAAGTTTCTACCGGAGAGTCAAGACGAAAACGTGTGCCAACCCCTATGCATAAGTTCACAATGTTACAGAACCCGCTAGTTGATCACCAAAACATATATCAAGTAGATCACGTGAATATCCCATTGTCACCACAGATAAGCACAAGCAATACATACATCAAGTGTTCTCAAATCCTTAAAGACTCAATCCGATAAGATAACTTCGAAGGGAAAACTCAATCCATTACAAGAGAGTAGAGGGGGAGAAACATCATAAGATCCAACTATAATAGCAAAGCTCGCGATACATCAAGATCGTGCCGAATCAGGAACATGAGAGAGAGAGATCAAACACATAGCTACTGGTACATACCCTCAGCCCCGTGGGTGAACTACTCCCTCCTCATCATGGAGAGCGCCGGGATGATGAAGATGGCCACCGGTGAGGGATCCCCCTCTGACAGGGTGCCGGAATAGGGTCCCGATTGGTTTTTGGTGGCTACAGAGGCTTGCGGCGGCGGAACTCCCGATCTATGGTGCTCCTGGATGTTTTCGGGGTATATGGGTATATATAGGAGGAAGAAGTAGGTCGGTGGAGCTGCGAGGGGTCCACGAGGGTGGGGGGCGCGCCTCCCTGCCTCGTGGTCTCCTCGCCTCTTTCTTGACGTCCACTCCAAGTCCTCTGGATCATGTTTGTTCCAAAAATAACTCTCCCGAAGGTTTCATTCCATTTGGACTTCGTTTGACGTTCTTTTTTTGCGAAACACTGAAATAGGCAAAAACAATAATTTGGACTGGGCCTCCGGTTAATAGTTTAGTCCCAACAATAATATAAAAGTGCATAATAAAGCCCATTAAACATCCAAAATAGATAATATAATAGCATGAATACTTCATAAATTATAGATATGTTGGAGACGTACCAGCATCCCCAAGCTTAATTCCTGCTCGTCCTCGAGTAGGTAAATGATAAAAGAAATAATTTATGAAGTGTGAATGCTAGCAGGTGCACAAGTTTGATCGATGATAATTTCAATCACCTTTTCTAGCATAACTATATGTCATAACAGTAGATCATCTCATAAAACTTCTCTCGATCAAGTAACAAGCTATTCACATGTTAAAGCATAGACCATAAACTTTCTTGAAAACTAGCAAACTATGTTCTTAGTCATAAAACAATTGCAATTCATCTTATTTTCGGGAAGGGTCTATGTAAGAGCTTTGATTTAGCAAATCCCACATACTCAACCATCATATAATCTTCCATGATTGCTACCACTCAAAGCATATTTTAGAACAAATAGCATCGACCGAACACAGAGAAAGATAG
Organism: Triticum dicoccoides; assembly: GCF_002162155.2. Lineage (NCBI taxonomy): Eukaryota > Viridiplantae > Streptophyta > Magnoliopsida > Poales > Poaceae > Triticum > Triticum dicoccoides. Next base: position 267,935,734 of record NC_041388.1, read on the forward strand.
GGGCTTAATGTTTTGCCTCCCAACTTACTTATCATATAGATAATTGTCAACAATAATAATTCATGATCGAATATATTTGAATGGCCCTATATGCTTAGATATTTCCCCATCACATGATGCTTGCCAACTAAAGAGTAGGTTGGAATGAGAAGGAATACTACTCACTCTTGCATAAAAGTAAAAGATAAGCCCTTCGCAGAGGGAAGCAGGGATTTGCAGAGGTGCCAGAGCTCGAAGCTTTTAAACAGAGATGAAAATAATTTTGAGAGGTATGCTTTCATTGTCAACATAACAACTAAGAGTCCCCAATATCTTCCATACTAGATACATTATAGGCGGTTCCCAAACAGAAAGGTAAAGATTTTACTCCCCCTCCACCAACAATCACACTCCACGGCTTGTCCGAAACAACGGGTGCCGTCCAACTATCAACAATCCTGGGGGAGTTTTATTTAAATTATTTGTGATTTGTTTTTGATCTTTTGATCATAGGACCGGACATCCCAGTTACTAGCCATTTTCTCGTGAATGATGAGCGGAGTCCACTCATCGTGAGAATAACCCACCTAGTATGGAAGATACTGATAGCCCCTAGTCGCTAAATGAGTGATTCGGGCATACAAAACAGATTATTATTTGAAGGTTTAGAGTTTGGCACATGCAAATTTACTTGGAACGACAGGCAAATACCATATAGGTAGATATGGTGGACACTCATGGAAGAAACTTGGTTCAAGGAATTTGGATGCACAAGCAGTATTCCCGCTTAGTACAAATATTTTGGCTAGCAAAGGATTCTAAATAGCAAGCACCACATGTTTGAGGATCTATAACAATATAACTTCTATACAAATATACCTAAGAATAACTCATTATGTTGTCTTCCTTGTCCAATTTCAACTAATTTTCTCAGGTTTGAAAATAATTAATGGGGCTCACAATCATAGAAGATGTCTAAGATAGTATATTTATATGTGAAATCTCTCTTTCTTCAATATTCTTTCATGAATTGTTCAAGTGACCAATACTATGTTTGCTAACTTTCAATAAATTTACCACATCTACTTCTTATATGTGAAGTCATTACTCCCCATGGGGTCATCATATGAAACATATATAATTTCAGATTTATGATATTCAAATCATTCAACCATTTACTCATAGGATATAAGTGAATCACATGAGTAAATGACAAACTACTCCAAAAAGATATAAGTGAAGATCAATGAGTAGTTAAATAATTATGTAGCTGTGTGAAGACTCTCTCTGATTTAAGAATTTCGGATCTTGGTATTTTATTCAAACATAAAGCAAAACAAAACAAAATTACATTTCAAGGATAGCACACATCATGTGAAGAAGCAAAAACTTAGGTTCAACCGATACTAACCGATACTAACCGATAATTGTTGAAGAAGAAAGGTGGGATGCCTACCGGGGCATCCCCAAGCTTGGATGCTTGAGACTTCTTGAAATATTATCTTGGGGTGCCTTGGGCGTCCCCAAGCTTGAGCTTTTGTGTCTCCTTAATTCCTTTTATATCTCGGTTTTCCTAAATCTCGAAAGCTTCATCCACACCAAACTCAACAAGAACTCGTGAGATAAGTTAGTATAAAACAATGCAAAAACCTTATCATTTCTACTGTAACAAATCAAAAAAATTATTATTCAACATTGCATACTAAATGTCTCTGCATATTTAATACTCCTATCCTCAAATAGAATCATTAAACAAGCAAACATATGCAAAAATGCAAACATAACAGCAATCTGCCAAAACAGTACAGTCTGTAAAGAATGCAAGATTCATCATACTTCCCTAACTCCAAAAATTATGAAAGTCTACCACACTGTAGAGGATTTATCAGAGCTCAATATGCAAAAAGTTTCAACATTTTATCATTTTCTGACTTTTCTAGGGAATTTTTGCAACAGCGGTAAACTTTCTGTTTTGAAACAACAACATGTATACTTACAAAATAAGCATGGTAAAGGCTACCCTTGACATTTTTATTGAAAATATAGATGCAAAACATTATTCTAGATAACAGCAAGAAAATACTAACAAAAGAAAATGACGCTCCAAGCAAAACACATATCATGTGGTGAATAAAAATATAGCTCCAAGTAAAGTTACCGATCAACGAAGATGAAAGAGGGGATGCCATCCGGGGTATCCTCAAGCTTAGGCTCTTGGTTGTCCTTGAATATTACCTTGGGGTGCCTTGGGCATCCCCAATCTTAGGCTCTTGCCACTCCTTATTCCATAGTCCATCGAATCTTTACCCAAAACTTGAAAACTTCACAACACAAAACTTAACAGAAAACTCTTATGAGCTTCGTTAGTATAAGAAAATAAATAACCACTTAGGTACTATTGTGAACTCATTCTAAATTCATATTGGTGTAATATCTACTGTATTCCAACTTCTCTATGGTTCATACCCTCCGATACTACTCATAGATTCATCAAAATAAGCAAACAACACATAGAAAACAGAATCTGTCAAAAACAAAACAGTCTGTAGTAATCTGTAACTCTCGAATACTTCTGTAACTCCAAAGATCCTACCAACTTAGGAAAACCTGATAAATTTGTGTACCAATCCAGAGAAAAAGGAATCAGATCAAAACCACGTTTCTGTGAATTATCAGAACTAATTTACTGAGCGCAAAAGTTTCTGATTTTCAGCAGGATCAACACAACTATCACCGTAAGCTATCCTAAAGGTCTTACTTGGCACTTTATTGAAAAAAAGCTATAAAACATGATTACTACAGTAGCATAATCATGTGAACACACAAAAGAAGTAGGGGTAAATATTGGGTTGTCTCCCAACAAGTGCTTTTCTTTAATGCCTTTTAGCTAGCCATGATGATTTCATTGATGCTCACATAAAAGATAAGAATTGAAACATAGCGGGAGCATCATGAAGAATATGACTAGCACATTTAAGTCTAACCCACTTCCTATGCATATGCATTTTGTGAGCAAACAACTTATGGGAACAATAATCAACTAGCATAGGAAAGCAAAACAAGCATAACTTCAAGATTTTCAACACATAGAGAGGAAACTTGATATTATTGAAATTCCTACAAGCATATACTCCTCCCTCGTAATAATTTTCCGTAGCATCATGAATGAATTCAACAATATAACCACCACATAAAGCATTCTTGTCATGATCTACAAGCATAAAAATTTTATTACTCTCCAAATAAGCAAATTTCTTCTCATGAATAGTAGTGGGAGCAAACTCAACAAAATAACTATCATGTGAGGCATAATCCAATTGAAAATTTAAATCAAGATGACAAGTTCATGGTTATCATTGTTCTTTATAGCATACATGTCATCAAAATAATCATCATAGATAGGAACTTTATTCTCATAATCAATTGGAACCTCTTCCGAAATAGTGGATTCATCACTAAATAAAGTCATGACCTCTCCAAATCGACTTTCATCAATATAATCATCATAAATAGGAGGCATGATTTCATCATAATAAATATTCTCATCAAAACTTGGGGGACTAAAAATATCATATTCATCAAACATAGCATCCCCAAGCTTGTAGCTTTGCATATCATTAGCATCATGGATATTCAAGGACTTCATACTAACGACATTGCAACCATGCTCATCATTCAAATATTTCATGCCAAACATTCTAATGCATTCTTCTTCTAACACTTTGGCACGATTTTCCTTTCCATCATTTTCACGAAAGACATTAAAAAGATGATGCATATGAGGCATCCTCAATTCCATTTTTTGTAGTTTTCTTTTATAGACTAAACTAGTGATAAAACAAGAAACAAAAAAATTCGATTGCAAGATCTAAAGATATACCTTCAAGCACTCACCTCCCCGGCAACGGCGCCAGAAAATAGCTTGATGTCTACTACACAACCTTCTTCTTGTAGACGTTGTTGGGCCTCCAAGTGCAGAGGTTTGTAGGACAGTAGCAAATTTCCCTCAAGTGAATGACCTAAGGTTTATCAATCCATGGGAGGCATAGGATGAAGATGGTCTCTCTCAAGCAACCTTGCAACCAAATAACAAAGAGTCTCTTGAGTCCCCAACACACCCAATACAATGGTAAATTGTATAGGTGCACTAGTTCGGCGAAGAGATGGTGATACAAGTGCAATATGGATGGTAGATATATGTTTTTGTAATCTGAAACTATAAAAACAGCAAGGTAAATAATGATAAAAGTGAGCGTAAACGGTATTGCAATGCTTCGAAACAAGGCCTAAGGTTCATACTTTCACTAGTGCAAGTTCTCTCAACAATAATAACATAACTGGATCATATAACTATCCCTCAACATGCAACAAAGAGTCGCTCCAAAGTCACTAATAGCGGAGAACAAACGAAGAGATTATTGTAGGGTATGAAACCACCTCAAAGTTATCCTTTCTGATCAATCTATTCAAGAGTCCGTAGTAAAATAACATTAAGCTATTCTTTCCGTTCGATCTATCATAGAGTTCATACTAGAATAACACCTTAAGACACAAATCAACCAAAACCCTAATGTCACCTAGATACTCCAATGTCACCTCAAGTATCCATGGGTATGATTATACGATATGCATCACACAATCTTAGATTCATCTATTCAACCAACACAAAGAACTTCAAAGAGTGCCGCAAAGTATCTACCGGAGAGTCAAGACGAAAACGTGTGCCAACCCCTATGAATAAGTTCACAATGTTACGGAACCTGCAAGTTGATCACCAAAACATACATCAAGTAGATCACGTGAATATCCCACTGTCACCACAGATAGAAAAACAAGCAAGACATACATGAAGTGTCCTCAAATCCTTAAAGACTCAATCCGATAAGATAACTTCGAAGGGAAAACTCAATCCATTACAAGAGAGTAGAGGGGGAGAAACATCATAAGATCCAACTATAATAGCAAAGCTCGTGATACATCAAGATCGTGCCGAATCAAGAACACGAGAGAGAGAGAGATATCAAACACATAGCTACTGGTACATACCCTCAGCCCCGAGGGTGAACTACTCCCTCCTCGTCATGCAGAGCGCTGGGATGATGAATATGGCCACCGGTGAGGGATCCCCCCTCCAGCAGGGTGCCGGAACAGGGTCCCGATTGGTTTTTGGTGGCTACAGAGGCTTGCGGCGGTGGAACTCCCGATCTATGGTGCTCCTGGATGTTTTAAGGGTATATGGGTATATATAGGAGGAAGAAGTAGGTTGGTGGAGCTGCAAGCGGCCCACGAGGGTGGGGGCGCGGCCAGGGGGTAGGCGCGCCTCCCTGCCTCGTGGCCTCCTCGCCTCTTTCTTGATGTCCACTCCAAGTCCTCTGGATCACGTTTGTTCCAAAAATAACTCTCCTGAAGGTTTCATTCCGTTTGGACTTCGTTTGATATTCCTTTTCTGCGAAAAACTGAAATAGGCAAAAACAACAATTTGGACTGGGCCTCCGGTTAATAGGTTAGTCCCAAAAATAATATAAAAGTTCATAATAATGCCCATTAAACATCCAAAACAGATAATATAATAGCATGAATACTTCATAAATTATAAATATGTTGGAGATGTATCACCAGGCCCCTCCAGCCCTCGGTTACATAGGGTTCAATGTGAGTTAAGACAGGGGCGTTACTGGTAACGCCTGCTATTAATGATCTTTATGACTATGGAGTGAATGCCTGATCGTTGCCATCCTGGGGTGACTGTAGGCCTCATGCGCTCCGAGTGATTCTTTTATATGGTCGAGTGTAGTGATCAGGTCGAGTTTAATCGGGATATCCGAGTGGAATCTTCCGTCGAGTGGATTGCACTTCAGGGTGATTTCAGTTGGTATCTTCTGTAGAACTGCGTATGTCTTTGACTCTAGGGCAGTGTCCTTGGGTAGGGTGTCTAGCTCAGACCTATGACCTTACCCTAGGTACATGTGATCGTCATTAGCCCCCGAATGGATTAAGGTCTAAGTGATGAAGGGTTGAAGTTGGTTCCGACTAGATTCAATGCTTCAGAGGCATTTCACCAAGGTCTTGAAAGCATACTGGTACTTTAACCCTGCATGAGTTTCCTTGATCGATTCTGGCTTCGGAGATCACCGAGTGAATTATGCTACAAATCTTCGAATGAATTTGGATTTGATATATTTGGTGCGATTGACTGCTCTATGGTTCTCGGATCTCATGGGTTCAAAAATTTGGAGAAGCGCGTGGGACGGGGCGTGGTGCAGTAAGCGGAGCGAGTAGATAGGGACTCCTCGATCTTCGTGCTGCCTTTTCGCCACGTACCGAGCCAGGGCCTGTTATGGGATGTGATAAGATTGCTTGGGCCCATAGGTCAGCCACTTGTAAGCGGGTCCATAAAACGCACCATTGCCGATGCGAGGCACTATGCATCCCATTTGTTCCCCTTTCTCTCTTCTTCTCTGCCTCACACCTCCCTGCTCTCCGCACCTCTGCAAACCCTCTTGATCTCCGCCGCCATGGTGAAGGACAAGATCGCGGCTCTGGAGCGCATGAAGAAGGCGACAACGGCGGCGAAGGGCAAGAAGATGGCGAGGGAGTCGTCATCACGGTCCCGTCAGCCGCCTGGTTGGATCCAGGGGGACTGGATCCGCTCGACCATCGTGCAGGAAGACCTTGAGAATCTTGCCTCCGATGGCCTGATTGAGCATGGGTCTTGGAGATTGCTAGAGGGGGAATCCGACCCTCAGCCACGCAAGGGCAAGCGCGTCCTCCTCACCACCCCCATTGCGCGAGGTTTCTCCCTACCCCCTCATCTGTTCTTTCAGGGTTTTTTGAACTTTTTCGGTGCTCAGATTCACCACTTTCCTCCCAACACAATCTCGTATCTTGCTACATTTGTTTCCATGTGCGAAAACTTCCTCGGGTGCCAGCCGCATTGGGGTTTGTTCAAGCACATTTTCACTGGCTGATCTCAGTTTGTAAAGAAAGCTAACCCGGATGACGAAAAGACCTGTGTGATGCAAATGTGCGGGGGGTTAGGGATCCAATGAGGGGTAGGAGTAGTTTTTCGCCCATGAATTTTCCCGAGTCAGTTAGAGGATGGCAGTCGACTTGGTTCTACTGCAAAGGTATCCCGACTCCTAGTCAGTCAATCGGCCTCCTGTTGGGGAACATAGCATGCAATTTCAAAAAAAATCGTATGATCACGCAAGATCTATCTAGCAGATGCATAGCAACGAGAGGGGGAGAGTGTGTCCACGTACCCTCATAGACCGAAAGCGGAAGCGTTAGGTTAACGTGATTGATGTAGTCGAACGTCTTCGCGATCCAACTGATCTAGTACCAAACGTAGGGCACCTCCGAGCTCAACACACGTTTAGCTCGATGACATCCCTCGAACTCTTAATCTAGCAGAGGGTCGAGGGAGAGTTTCTTCAGCACGACGACATGGTGATGTGATCCGCGCAGGGCTTCACCTAAGCACTACGATGCTATGGCCGGAGGAGTAAACTGTGGAGGCGGCACCGCACACGGCTAAGAGAATAATTGTTGTGCTATGGGGTGCCCCCTCCCCCCATATATAAAGGAGGGGAGGAGGAGGCCGGCCACCAAGGGGGCGTGCCAAGGGGGGGTGTCCTACTAGGACTCCACTCCTAGTAGGATTCACCCCCTCCTTTTCCTTTCTCATCGAAGGGGGAAAAGGAAGGCGAGGGAGAGGGCGAGGGAAAGAGGGCCGCGCACCCTCATCCTTATCCAATTCACACTCCCTTGGAAGGGGGGGGCACCCCTTGCGGGCTCCCCTCTCTCTCCCCAAGGCCCGTGTAGGCCCAATACTTTCCCGGGGGGTTCCAGTAACCCCTCGGCACTCCAAAATATACCAGAACCATTCCAAAACCATTGCAGTGTCTGAATATCATTGTCCCATATATCAATCTTTACCTCTCGACCATCTCGAGACTCCTCGTCATGTACGTGATCTCATTCGGGACTTCGAACAATCTTCGGTCACCAAAACACATAACTCATAATACAAATTGTCATCAAACGTTAAGCGTGTAGACCCTACGGGTTCGAGAACTATGTAGACATGACCAAGACACATCTCCGGTCAATAACTGAAATCACAAGTGCTCCCTGGGTGATTTTGGTAATTAATGTCAACATATCTCTTGTTGGACTAATACTTTTATCTAGTGTATTTTAGATAAGTCCAATAGTGGAGTGGCATGGACAAGAGGATGTGGAACCCCTTCAAGATGCTAAGGACAAAGGATTGGCTCAAGCTCTAAAGCTCAGGACTCTACATTTTCTATTTGAGTGATCCAAGGTCACATTGAGTCTATAGGAAAGCCAATACTATTAAAAGGGGATGAGGTGCTGCTTAATGGCTTGCTTGCTCAAAATGTTTAGTGATATGCTCCAAAGCCCTCAACCACTTTCTCATATCCACATATGTCCCAAACCAAAAGTCAAACTCGGCCCCACCGATTTGATCCATCCGGCGCCACCGAGTTCATTTGAGATAGCCACTGCCAGAAACCCTAATCAATTCGGTCTCACCGATGGGATCTCGGTCTCACCGAGATGGGGTTGCAAACTCTCTGTTTCCCTTCGTAATGTTTCGGTCTAACCGAGATGAGCGGTCGGTCCCACCGAGTCTGCAATGCAAACTCTCTATTTCCTTTTCTTAATGCTTCGGTCCCACTGAGACGAGCGAATCAGTCCCACTGAGTTTGCCTAACCAACGCTCTGGTTAGCTTATTACCAAAGTCGGTCCAATCGAGTTTGTGTAATTGGTCAAACCGAGATTACGTTATGCCCTAACCCTAATGATATCGGTCCCATCGAGTTTACATGTCGGTCCCACCAAAATTGTCTAACGGTCACATTATGTACTGAATCGGTTCGACCGAGTTTTCTAATTCGGCCCCACCGAGTTTGGTGTATTATGTGTAACGGTTAGATTTTGTGTGGAGGCTATATATTACCCCTCCACCCTCTCCTCATTCATGAGGAAAGCCATCAGAACATGCCTACACTTCCAGCATTCATTTTCTGAGAGAGAACCACCTACTCATGTGTTGATGCCAAGATATTCCAATCCAACCATAGGAATCTTGATCTCTAGCCTTCCCCAAGTTGCTTTCCACTCAAATCTTCTTTCCACCAAATCCAATCCTATGAGAGAGAGTTGAGTGTTGGGGAGACTATCATTTGAAGCACAAGAGTAAGGAGTTCATAATCAACAAACCATATATTACCTTTTGGAGAGTGGTGTCTCCTAGATTGGTTAGGTGTCACTTAGGAGCCTCCGACAAGATTGTGGAGTTGAACCAAGGAGTTTGTAAGGGCAAGGAGATCGCATACTTCGTGAAGATCTATCCTAGTGAGGCAAGTCCTTCGTGGGCGATGGCCATGGTGGGATAGATAAGGTTGCTTCTTCATGGACCCTTCGTGGGTGGAGCCCTCCGTGGACTCACGCAACCGTTACCCTTCGTGGGTTGAAGTCTCCATCAACATGAATGTACGATAGCACCACATACCGGAACCACGCCAAAAACATCCGTGTCTCCAATTGCGTTTGCACACTCCAATCCCATATCTTTACTTTCTTGCAAGTTGCATGCTTTACTTTCCGCTGCCCATATACTCTTTGCATGCTTGCTTGATATGTATCGTGAATGGTTAAACTTGTGCTTAAACTCCACCTAAACTTGAAAAACTTAAAAACTGGAAACTTTGTTTGTTAAGGGTCTATTCACCCCCCTCTAGACACCTCTTCTCGATCCTTTCAATTGGTATCAGAGCTTTAGTCTCCATTGCTTTGGTTTAAACACCATTGGAGGAAGATGGATGAGTTTACTTTGGGGAGTCTTAGACATAGAGTGCCTATACTTGATGGAGAATACTTTCATGAGTGAAAAATGAGATGCTTGTGATCTTCAATGAATATCATTTGAATAAGTACATTACTAGCCCTTGTGCACCTCATGTTGATCCTATGCATCCTACTCTTGATGAGTCCATTGACATGATTCGCAATCTTAGGACTGTTAATCTTATCACTAGAGGTTTGCCTAGAAACTTGATTGGTTGCTTGCCTACTCTTAAGTGTGCCTACACTATATGGAGATTTCTCGAGGAACGGTTTCCAAATTATTCCTTGCAAAATCTAGATGAGATTCTTAATAAGTCTATTGCCTTGAGTAAGATGAATTCCAATGATCCTAAGTTTAGTGATTGTCTATTTGAGCTTACAAATCTTATGTATGCCAAAGGAGATGTTGGAATTATTAGCAATATTATTTCCAAAGCTATTAAAATTCATAAAGATGACCATTGTCAAAATCAGTTATCTAATGAGTCACCCTCTCTAGGAATTGATCCACCACATGACGATGTTGAACATGGATACTATGATGAGGATGATGATAGTGACTATGATTTTGATGATGCAATGAGACACTTTGGTCTTATGGCAAATCTTTGGGGATACATGGCAGGAGGAATGGAATGGGTCCTTGATAGTGGATGTACCGGTCACATGACCAGAGATAAAGATATGTTTCGTGAGCTTGCTGAAAACGACGACTCTCGAAAGTATGTCACTTTTGGTGATAACTCAAAGGGTAAGGTGGTTGGCCTCGGTAAGGTGGCCATCTCACATGATAGCTCCATACAAAATGTCATGCTCGTTGAATCTCTTGGCAATAATCTGCTTTCTGTTTCTAGACTAGCTGACTTTGGTTTCAATGTCCTATTTACCAAAGTAGATTGCCAAGTGTTTCATAGAGATAATCATAAAATGGTCTTTACCGGTATACGAAAAGGTGATCTATACATTGTTGATTTCACTAAAAAGGCTCAACCTAGAACTTGCTTAATTGCTAAATCTTCTAAAGGCTGGTTGTGGCATAGACGGTTAGGTCATGTGGGCATGCGAAACCTTGACAAGCTTATTAAAGGTGATCATATCCTTGGTGTTAAAGATGTCATATAAGGATATACTTTGCAGCACCTGCCAAGCAGGAAAACAGGTTGGAGGAAGCCATCCCATGAAGAACATCATGACCACAAGGAGACCGCTCAAGCTACTTCATATGAATCTTTTTGATCCCAACACTTACAAAAGTTTCGGTGGAAACTCATTTGGTCTAGTTATTGTTGATGGTTTTCCAAGATTTACGTGGGTGTTTTTTCTCGATGATAAATCACAGGTCCAAAAGATCTTCAAAAACTTCGCTAGGAAGGCCCAAAATCAATTTGAAGTGAAGATCAAGAAGGTTCGCAGCGACAACGGAATGGAGTTCAAGAACGCCAATGTGGACACCTTTCTTGACGAAGAAGGCATTTCACATGAGTTCTCGGCTATGTACACACCTCAACAAAAATGGAGTTGTTGAGAGGAAGAACCGGACGCTCATCAAAATGGCAAGAGCGATGCTTGATGAGTACAAGATGCCAAAGCACTTTTGGGCGGAAGCGATTGAGACAGCTAAGCGATTGAGACAGCTTGTCATGCGACAAATCGCTTGTATCTTCGCAAGCCACTCGATAAGACGACATACGAGCTCGTCACCGGTAACAAACCCCAAGTTGGATACTTTCGAGTATTCATCTCAAAGTGCTTCATTCTTGATAAGCATCATCGTTCTAAATTTGCTCCTAAATCTCATGAGGGTTTCCTACTTGGTTACGTCTCAAACTCTCACACTTACCGTGTCTACAACAATTTCACCCGAAAGGTTGAAGAGACGGTAGATGTGAAGTTTGATGAATCTAACGGCTCGCAATTAGAGCAATTGCCAATTGATGTAGGAGATAAAGATCCTCCGGAAGTAATCCAAGACTTGTCTATTGGCAAGGTTCGTCCAACGGAGGTGAAGGAGAGTACCTCGTCCGTCCAACTAGAAGCTTCTACCTCACGACAAGGTGAATCAAGAGTTGATATGGAAGCATCCACAAGCGGGTGATGTCTACTACGTAACCTTCTCCTTGTAGACGTTGTTGGGCCTCCAAGCGCAGAAGTTTGTAGGACAGTAGAAAATTTCCCTTAAATGGATGACCTAAGGTTTATCAATCCATGGGAGGCGTAGGATGAAGATGGTCTCTCTCAAGCAACCCTGCAACCAAATAACAAAGAGTCTCTTGTGTCCCCAACACACCCAATACAATGGTAAATTGTATAGGTACACTAGTTCGGCGAAGAGATGGTGATACAGGTGCAATATGGATAGTAGATATATGTTTTTGTAATCTGAAAATATAAAAACAGCAAGCTAACAAGTGGTGAAAGTGAGCGTAAACAGTATTGCAATGGTAGGAAACAAGGCCTAGGGTTCATATTTCACTAGTGCAAGTTATCTCAACAATAATAACATAATTGGATCATATAACTATCCCTCAACATGAAACAAAGAGTCACTCCAAAGTCATAATAGTGGAGAAAAATGAAGAGATTATGGTAGGGTACGAAACCACCTCCAAGTTATTCTTTCTACTCGATATATTCAAGAGTCCGTAGTAAAATAAAACAAAGCTATTCTTTCCGTTCAATCTATCATAGAGTTCGTACTAGAATAACACCTTAAGACACAAATCAACCAAAACCCTAATGTCACCTAGATACTCCATTGTCACCTCAAGTATCCATGGGCATGATTATACGATATGCATCACACAATCTCAGATTCGTCTATTCAACCGACACAAAGTACTTCAAAGAGTGCCCCAAAGTTTCTATCGGAGAGTCAAGACGAAAACGTGTGCCAACCCCTATGCATAGGTTCATGGGCGGAACCCGCAAGTTGATCACCAAAACATACATCAAGTGAATCACGTGATATCCCATTGTCACCACAGATACGCACGGCAAGACATACATCAAATGTTCTAAAATCCTTAAAGACTCAATCCGATAAGACAACTTCAAAGGGAAAACTCAATCCATTACAAGAGAGTAGAGGGGGAGAAACATCATAAGATCCAACTATAATAGCAAAGCCCGTGATACATCAAGATCGTATCACCTCAAGAACACGAGAGAGAGAGAGATCAAACACATAGGAACTGGTACATACCCTCAGCCCCGAGGGTGAACTACTCCCTCCTCGTCATGGAGAGCGCCGGGATGATGAAGATGGAAAACGGTGAGGGATCCCCCCTCCGGCAGGGTGCCAAAACAGGGTCCAGATTGGTTTTTGGTGGCTACACAGTCTTGCGGCGGCGGAACTCCCGATCTATTCTTTCCCTCGAAGTTTTTAGGGTATATGGATATATATAGGCGAAAGAAGTCGGTCAGGGGAGCCACGAGGGCCCCGCGAGGGTGGAGGGCACGCTTCCTACCTCGTGCCTTCCTCGTTGCTTCCCTTACGTACACTCCAAGTCTTCTGGATTGCTTCTGTTCCAACAATAACTCTCCCGAAGGTTTCATTCCTTTTGGACTCCGTTTGATATTCCTTTTCTACGAAACACTGAAACAAGGAGAAAAACAGAAACTGGCACTGGGCTATGGGTTAATAAGTTAGTCCCAAAAATAATATAAAAGTGTTTAATTAAGCCCATAAACATCCAAAACAGATAATATAATAGCATGGAACAATCAAAAATTATAGATACGTTGGAGACGTATCAGCATCCCCAAGCTTCATTCTTGCTCGTCCTCGAGTAGGTAAATGATAAAAACAGAATTTTTGATGTGGAATGCTACCTAACATATTTATCAATGTAATCTTGTTTATTGTGGCAAGAATATTCAGATCCATAAGATTCAAGACAAAAGTTTAATATTGACATGAAAACAATAATACTTCAAGCATACTAACAAAGCAATCATGTCTTCTCAAAATAACATGGCCAAAGCAAGCTATCCATACAAAATCATATAGTCTGGCTATGCTCTATCTTCATCACACAAAGTATTTAAATCATGCACAACCCCGATGACAAGCCAAGTAATTGTTTCATACTTTTGATGTTCTCAAACTTTTTCAATCTTCATGCAATACATGAGCGCGAGCCATGGACATAGCACTATAGGTGGAATAGAATGATGGTTGTGGAGAAGACAAAAAGGAGAAGATAGTCTCACATCAACTAGGCATATCAACGTGCTATGGAGATGCCCATCAATAGATATCAATGTGAGCGAGTAGGGATTGCCATGCAACGGATGCACTAGAGCTATAAGTATATGAAAGCTCAACAAAAGAAACTAAGTGGGTGTTGTTCGCACACGAACACGTCACCGTGTACCTCTGACGCCGAGGGTGATGCACCGCAGCTCACGTCGAAGCAGACCCGTCCGGAAGCGCGGTACGCAGGCAATCCGGCGGGCGCTTTTGAAGACCCGAAACCCTACACGCCCGGGAGGGACCCCGTCAGGGTGTGCGGCGGCTATGGGCTGCCCTAGGTCGACCTGATCGCCCCTAGGGCCTCGAGGTTCGCTGCCCTGCAACAAGAAGAACAGACGAAGAAAGAGAAAGAAGAAGAACTAGGGTTAAGGAAAAAGGATAAAAGATGAAAAGTGGTAGATGATTTGTTCGATTGTGTGTTGTGTTCAATCGGCCGTCACCCCTTAGATATATAAGAGGCAGCTGGACTTCCCGTGCAAGGAAAAGACTTGGATTCACGTCTAAAACCCTAGTAAAATTCGGATTGGTTTTGTCCGAACTTTCCAAAACTGTTTGGTTCAAACTGGCTGCACCTTGCGGGTCCTTTTTGTGGTGGTGAACGACCTCAGATGGAAACGAGCCCAAAAGAAATTTTGACCGTTTCGACGAGACGAACAACTTTCATGTTGAACGTTTTTTGATTCGACGTCATCTTGGAGGCCTAATTGCCCCTGCAATCATCAGATTCGTATAGATACACAATTTCAGTTTGGACCGGACTGTCCGCTTGACCGGACCAGACTGTCCGGTCACAACAGAAAGTTTTGAAGTGTTTCTCGCCCCAGACCGGACAGTCTGGTCCCATTTACCGGATAGTCCGGTAGCAACATGAGGTTTTGGGCGTCCGGTCATCTCCATCATTTTTTGCAACATTGCGCTGCTTTGGCTCTAACTTTTGCATAGAACTCGGATTTGGATGATTTTTATATCAAAATCAATCGTTTCGACGAGACGAAGGCAATCAGTGTAGATCACTTTTCCATACGAGGCAGTCTTGAGGGCGTAATCAGCCGAATAGTGTTTTGGATGCGAAATCTCAAAACTTCGAACATAACTTCGGCCTTAGAGATGCGACCGGATGGCTATTGCCCAAATATCAAAGTTTTTCCTTTTGACGATACGGAACTTTCTCACTATGAGCACTTTTCAATTTGAGGTCTTCTTAAATGTGCTTTTGACCATGCCAAAATCTGGTGTCAACACATGCCCCCCTGTTTTTCGGCAGAGCTTTTGTGCCAAAAAATAACTTGCGCATAGCTTGTTCTAAGGACGATGTCAACACTCCATCGGCCATTTTGCATGTTCTTAGGACGATAAGTATATATCTGCCATTGCTTGTTTGAACCTCTTGATGCAAACTTGGGTGAAAACTTCTCAGCTTCTATAACAATCCGGTGATAAGGTTCCATAGATCAAAACCATCCTCAGAACCATATTGTTCTCCCTTTCACGAGGATTTTGCAGATAATCATGAATGAACTTCCTCCAATCCTTACTTCATCTGCATAAAAGTTTCATTAGTGGCCGAGGTGGTGAGCTCCAATTCGGCCTTACCTATGTTGGCAAAATAAGCATCGACTATTGATAGATGTGCAATACACCATGATGGACATGGTAGCCGGATGCTTGCTATGCCAACTCTCTCCAATTGTCATGTCTAAATATATGAACAATTTTAATGCAACCCAAGGTAAAATTTGAATCTAGACATACCCCAAGATAAACTATAAGTGATTCTTCAAAACATTGATAACCCTTGGATATTTGTTGCACTACTCATAACGAATCACCGGAAGCCTCGATATGTATAGCACCTATAGCAAGTAAAAAGTCAATCCGAATAACAATGCATATTCGGCCTTGATTAATCGTGCATAAAAATATTCTAAGCGGCATGAGGCTTCAAAAATATTACCATAAAGATATATATAAATAACACCAACACTTTGGCCATTGCTATGAATTGAACCATCAAAACATAATCTCCATAGTACTAGAGAGACAAGGCTAATATTAATATTATGCATGACATTAATCCGATGTTAAGTAATAAAATCAGCTATGATTTGGCCTTTTATAGATCTCAAAGATGCATAAGCCAAATCATACCCAAACAAAGTATAAGCCCACTAACCAATTCTGCAGCTATGAATTGGTCTATGCAGCATATATTCAATGTCATCGGTCATGATGTCTCAACTCCATTCAATCATAATATAGGCATACACATAAATTTTCATGAGCACGTAGCTTGTCTCACTCTCCAAATCGAACTAAGGACGATGTTAGAATACTACACCGGCCATGCATTGACATACTCTTAGGACGATAGATAAATATCGACCATTACCATGTAAACTTCATTCAAAGCACATATAGCCGAAATAAATAAATGAAATGACAAATCAAGTATTTCAGCCCTTTGGATCAGCAACAAACTTGTAGCTAATCAAATGTATAGTAACTTGGTAATACCCTTTCATGACGTAAGAAATTATATTGCATCCATGGATTAAAATAAGCCCATTGAGGGTTACCAATCATACCTGATGACGAATTCCATGACATAGGCGTTAATGGCATAGTTGAAGAACATGGAGAATGTGTAGACCAAAGATGTTGAAACCTTTGGCTTGGTCCTTCATAGTTTTAAATCTTTTCCTTCTTCACCTTTGCCGCACTTCTTGTAATGGAAGCTTGCACATAATTCTTATTTTGAGCACTTCCTTTGGGAACCCATGCCCTTTCTTCAAGTTCTTGTGCACTAAGTTTTTCTAATTTCTTCTTTTGCCAATATGATAAGCCGAGCAGGCATCTCGGCTGTGATTCTGTTTTGACCAATGGCAATTCCTTTTTGGCCTTGTGCACTCACAACTTCTTTTGTTCAGATTTGGCACTTCGACTCTCAATAATTGGTTGCTTTGTCTCATTGTCTTTAGTAGCCAATGTCAACACATTAATTGGCTCTTTTTCATTTGAGATCAAATCTGAAGTTGCACTCTTGCAACCATCTCTTTTAACACGGTAAACTTTCTTGACCACCTCTTTCTTCTTCCTTGAGCTCTGGACCGATTCCTTATGATTGAAACGGTCTTTAACATGTGATTGTTCAAATGTTGATCTTCTTGGAGCTGCATAATATTGGTGAGATGGTCTAAAATAAGATGGAGAATGTGCCCTTGTACCATGCCTGTCCCATGATGGATATGGATCTATATGAGCATAGGGAGGCATCCACGACATTGGCATTGGCGGTCCAAAATAAGGATATGAATATGTTGCATTAAAATCCTCACTTTGCCAACACCAACCCTCATATTTGCGCCTTGGGGGTGACCTTGGTTTCTTTGCATGATTTGGCTGATAAGCATTCTTTTCTTCACTCTTCTTTTGATATTTATCCAATAGTTCAGCGGATGTGATTTTTGATCTCTTACACTTGAGCTTATTTCGGCCTTTGTTTTCTTTTGGTTTGCTTTCATCGATCATTGAATTTGCTTGCTGCCCCCCAGTCCTTGGCGTCTCCATTGTAGCTTCGATGGAATTCTCGCCCTCAAGATTATGCTCTTCAACAACTTCTTTATTTGAAAGCTTAATCCCATCACCTGCAGTTTTTACCTTCTCTTTAAGTGGATCGGCTTGAAGCAGCCGATGCAAAAACTTTCTACCATCGGGACCGATCGGAATAGACTGGTCATCTCTTGGTGTCTTAACGAATTTCAATCGTCCTTTATCAATGGCTGATTTAACTATTTCACGGAACATGTTGCAATCCTCAAAATTATGCTTGAATGAATCATGCAACTTACAATACATTCGTCCTTGGATAGATGGTTCAACATGGTGATCAAGAAGTCTTATGTAATTATTTTTTAGCAATAAATCAAATATTTGGTCACACATGCTTGAATTGAAGGTAAACTTCTTGTTTTCTAGCCGATCTTGCTGTGTGAACGGCTTTGGAGATAAGCAAACGAATGGTTCAGATTTGGAATCTCCCCATTCGGCTATGCATTGTGTTTTCCACTCTATCTCCGATGTCTTTGGATAAGATATTATATTAGCATCGGTTTTCTCAATAGAATTTAACCTTGGCTTTAAATTTCTGAAACGAAGATATTTAAAACATACATGTCTCAGTTGAGACCAAGTGCAAGCCAAGTACGAAGTAAGCAAAGCTACCCAACTAGATATGAACTTTAGATAAAGCAATGGAGAAAGCTTTGGCTGTAACAATAAGTCATTATCGGTCTTTATAAATGGCATACTGGGTTGACCGATATGTTCCATAACAATTTTATTGCCAACAAGTAAATTACCCTTCTTCATTGGTCTTTCAAAATTACTTATGAGAATATTTCTTATAGATTCATCAATAATGAAGTTGCGACCAAATATGAAAATATGTAAATTACTCGCTATGCATACCTTTTCAAATACGTTGGGAGAGCATGATGGTGGTGTGATTTGAACAATATCTAGCTTCATATTTAGATGACTCTCCAACGCCTTTTCATCATCTTTTTATTTATTACGTGCATCATTACCTTGAAGATCCTTATCAGCCGAACTTTGTTTGGCTACTTGCTCTTGTCCTTGAGGCTTGTCAATTTCTACGGCACGGAACTCATAGGGCAGGAAGTAGATTCCATTAACTTCAGAAAAATCAAGCATGGTTGTTTTGCTATGCTTGCCATTCCCTTTCTCAATAATGCTTGCCTCTTTGGATTTGATGGATTCGGAATATATACTACTTGATTCGGCTTTTTCAACCGAAGCACTTTCAAGTTCCGAATCATCCTTCCTTTCATTGATACTACCAATTGACAATGCTTCTTTTATCTGAGCCAATTCTTTTTCTATATGTTTCTGGCTGCGAGCGGCAAAGTTGGCTTTAAGTTTTTTCTCAATTTCATCCCACTCCGGATATGATTGCCTCCCAATGTTTTTAGATTCTTTCGGCAATGACACATGGGTGTTGCCAAAATTTTGCAATAGTGTAGGGGGTGTATAATATGATGTAGTACTAGGTGAAGGCATATGCATTGTTATAAAACCATATTTTTGCTCGCCAATTTTATCAATTGGCAAAGATTCATCTTCTTGCAAAACTCTAGCTTTTATTGTGGCATAATCAGGAAATAGCCCATTTTCATGTTGTTCAAGGCAAAGAGCACTAATCCTCTTATTTTGGGCTAAACTCTTCAATGCAGCCACTACTACCTCATCTTCTACAATATTGGACACAACCACTCCTGTAAAATTTACATTTATTCGGCTATGACTAGGAAGGTCGGAAGCCGAATTATGAACATCTACAGTTGTGTATGGTGCTGAAAAATTATTGTCATGAGGGGTAGCATATGACGGTTGAGAATAACTGGCCGAATAGCTAGTATTAGCATGGCCAATTCGCTCGTTCATTGGCATGGTTGGATTAGTATATTGCAAATTAGTTGCCGATGAATAAAAGGGCGAAACACTATCAAAGGTTTTCCTTTTGACGATATGGAACTTTATCACTATGATCACTTTTCAATTTGAGGTCTTCTTAATTGTGCTTTTGACCATGCCAAAAGGTGTCAACAGGTGTGCATCCAACTTGCTTGCTCACGAAGACCTAAGACATTTTGAAGAAGCCCATACGGTATCCGGGAGTTGCACAATCTCATGGTCTAAGGAAAAAGATACTTGACATTAGAAAAGCTTTAGCAGACGAACTACACGATCTTGTGCTATGCTTAGGATTGGGTCTTGTCCATCACATCATTTTGCTAATGATGTGATCACGTTATCAATGACATCCAATGTCCATGGTTAGGAAACCGTAACCATCTATTAATCAACGAGCTAGTCAACTAGAGGCTCACTGGGGACATGTTGTGGTCTATGTATTCACACATGTATTACGATTTCCGGATAACACAATTATAGCATGAACAATAGACAATTATCATGAACAAGGAAATGTAATAATAACCATTTTATTATTGCCTCTAGGGAATATTTCTAACAGAAGTCTCACGACTGTCACGTGCTGATGACGCAGATACTCCCAGTTGCAATCTGTGGGATCATGGATGCGCACGCCCGTGAAATGCTATTTGGCCTTTGCAACTTTTTCGACGTCATCTCTCAGAAGTCGGTTGGCGTGAGGCAACTCAAAAGGCTACAGGAAGAGATCGTGGTGATACTATGCGAGCTTGAGATGTAATTCCCGCCTGCATTCTTCGATGTTATGGTGCATCTGCTGGTCCATATCGTGGAGGATATCATCCAACTCGAGCCGACGTTCCTACACAGCATGATGTCGTTTGAAAGGATGAATGGTGTCATCAAAGGATACGTTCGCAACATGTCACGTCCAGAGGGAAGCATAGCCAGGGGCTTTCTGACTGAAGAGTGCATCTCCTACTGCATGAATTATCTAGGCATCGAGAACCCCGTTGGTCTACCCGTCAACAGGCACCTCGGTAGGCTCGCTGGATGGGGTCACCGTGATGGTCGCTTCGAAATGCATGTCGACTTCTGAGCAGGGGGCGCGCCCAGGGGGTGGGCGCGCCCCCACCCTTGTGGGCAGCCCGGGACTCCCCTGGTCCAACTTTGATACTCCGTGTGCTTCTTCTGGTCCAAAAATAAGTTCCGTGAAGTTTCAGGTCAATTGGACTCCGTTTGATTTTCCTTTTCTGTGATACTCTAAAACAAGGAAAAAAAGAGAAATTGGCACTAGGCTCTAGGTTAATAGGTTAGTCCCAAAAATCATATAAAATGGCATATAAATGCATATAAAACATCGAAGGTTGATAATATAATAGCATGGAACAATAAATAATTATAGATACATTGGAGACGTATCAGCATCCCCAAGCTTAATTCCCGCTCATCCTCGAGTAGGTAAATGATAAAAACAGAATTTTTGATGTGGAATGCTACCTAACATATTTATCCATGTAGTTCTCTTTATTGTGGAAAGAATATTCAGATCCATAAGATTCAAAAAAAAGTTTAATATTGACATGAAAGCAATAATACTTCAAGCATACTAACAAAGCAATCATGTCTTCTCAAAATAACATGGCCAAAGAAAGCTATCCCTACAAAATCATATAGTCTGGCTATGCTCCATCTTCACCACACAAAGTATTGAAATCATGCACAACCCCGATGACAAGCCAAGCAATTGTTTCATACTTTTGGTGTTCTCAAACCTTTTCAATCTTCACGCAATATATGAGCGTGAGCCATGGATATAGCACTATATGTGGAATAGAACGATGGTTGTGGAGAAGACAAAAAGGAGAAGATAGTCTCATGTCAACTAGGCGTATCAACGGGCTATGGAGATGCCCATCAATAGATATCAATGTGAGTGAGTAGGGATTGCCATGCAACGGATGCACTAGAGCTATAAGTATATGAAAGCTCAACAAAAAGAACTAAGTGGCTGTGCATCCAACTCGCTTGCTCACGAAGACCTAGGGCATTTTGAGGAAGCCCATCATTGGAATATACAAGCCAAGTTCTATAATGTAAAATTCCCACTAGTATATGAATGTGACAACATAGGAGACTCTCTATCATGAAGATCATGGTGCTACTTTGAAGCACAAGTGTGGTAAAAGGATAGTAACATTGTCCCTTCTCTCTTTTTCTCTCATTTTTCTCTCATTTTTTTATTTTTTTATTTGGGCCTTCTCCCTTTTTTATGACCTCTTTTTATTTATTTATTTGGGCTTCTTTGGCCTCTCTTTTTTAGTCCGGAGTCTCATCCTGACTTGTGGGGGAATCATAGTCTCCATCATCCTTTCCTCACTGGGACAATGCTCTAATAATGATGATCATCACACTTTTATTTACTTACAACTCAAGGATTACAACTCAATACTTAGAACAAGATATGACTCTATATGAATGCCTCCGGCGGTGTACCGAGATGTGCAATGAATCAAGAGTGACATGTATGAAAGAATTATGAATGGTGGCTTTGCCACAAATATGATGTCAACTACATGATCATGCAAAGCAATATGACAATGATAGAGCGTGTCATAATAAAACGAAATGGTGGAAAGTTGCATGGCAATATATCTCGGAATGGCTATGGAAATGCCATAATAGGTAGGTATGGTGGCTGTTTTGAGGAAGGTATATGGTGGGTGTATGATACCGGCGAAAGGTGCGCGGTATTTAGAGAGGCTAGCAATGGTGGAAGGATGAGAGTGCGTATAATCCATGGACTCAACATTAGTCATAAAGAACTCACATACTTATTGCAAAAATCTATTAGTTATCGAAACAAAGTACTACGCGCATGCTCCTAGGGGTATAGATTGGTAAGAAAAGACCATCGCTCGTCCCCGACCGCCACTCATAAGGAGGACAATCAATAAATAAATCATGCTCCAACTTCATCACATAACGGTTCACCATACGTGCATGCTGCTGGAAATCACAAACTTTAACACAAGTATCTCTCAAATTCACAACCAATCAACTAGTATGACTCTAATATCACCATCTTCATATCTCAAAACGATCATAAAGAATCGAACTTCTCATAGTATTCAATGTACTTTATATATGAAAGTTTTTATTATATCCCTCTTGGATGCCCATCATATTAGGACTAAATTCATAACCAAAGCAAATTAACATGCTGTTCTAAAGACTCTCAAAATAATATAAGTGAAGCATGAGAGTTCATATATTTCTACAAAATAAATCCACCACCGTGCTCTAAAAGATATAAGTGAAGCACTAGAGCAAACAACAAACTACTCCGAAAGATATAAGTGAAGATCAATGAGTAGTCGAATAATTATGCAACTATGTGAAGACTCTCTAAAATTTAAAAATTTCAGATCTTGGTATTTTATTCAAAAAGCAAGCAAAACAAAAGAAAATAAAATGACGCTCCAAGCAAAACACATATCATGTGGTGAATAAACATATAGCTCCAAGTAAAGTTACCGATGAACGAAGACGAAAGAGGGGATGCCATCCAGGGCATCCCCAAGCTTAGGCTCTTGGTTATCCTTGAATATTACCTTGGGGTACCTTGGGCACCCCCAAGCTTAGGCACTTGCCATTCCTTATTCCATAGTCCATCGAATCTTTACCCAAAACTTGAAAACTTCATAACACAAAACTCAACAGAAAACTCGTAAGCTCCGTTAGTATAAGAAAATAAAACCACCACTTAGGTACTGTTGTGAACTCATTCTAAATTCATATTGGTGTAATATCTACTGTATTCCAACTTATCTATAGTTCATACCCTCCGATACTACTCATAGATTCATCAAAATAAGCAAACAACACATAGAAAACAGAATCTGTCAAAAACAGAACAGTCTATAGTAATCTGTATCATTCGAATACTTATGTAACTCCAAAAATTCTTAAATAAATTGGTGGACCTTAGGAATTTTTCTAGTAATCATCTGCAAAAATAATCAACTAAATAGCACTCTCCAGTAAAAAGTTTTAACTAATCTCGTGAGCGCTAAAGTTTCTGTTTTTTTACAGCAAGATCATAAAGACTTCACCCAAGTCTCCCCAAAGGTTCTACTTGGCACAAACACTAATTAAAACATAAAACCACATATAAAAAGAGGCTATATAGATTATTTATTCCTAAACAGAACCAAAAAGCAAGAAACAAAAATAAAATTGGGTTGCCTCCCAACAAGCGCTATCGTTTAACGCCCCTAGCTAGGCATGATGGTTTCAATGATGCTCACATAAAAGATAAGAATTGAAACATAAAGAGAGCATCATGAAGAATATGACTAGCACATTTAAGTCTAACCCACATTCTATGCATAGGGATTTTGTGATAAAACAACTTATGGGAACAATAATCAACTAGCATAGGAAGGCAGAACAAGCATAACTTCAAAACTTTAAGCACATAGAGAGGAAACTTGATATTATTGCAATTCCTACAAGCATGTATTCCTCCCTCATAATAAATTTCAGTAGCATCATGAATAAATTCAACAATATAACCAGAACCTAAAGCATTCTTTTCATGATCTACATGCATAGAAAATTTACTACTTCCCATAGAAGCAAAATTCTTCTCATAAATAATAGTGGGATCAAACTCAACAAAATAATTATCATGTGAGGCATAATCCAATTGAAAACTAAAATCATGATGACAAGTTTCATGGTTATCATTATTCTTAATAGCATACAAGTCATCACAATAATCATCATAGATAGCAACTTTGTTCTCATAATCAATTGGAACTCTTCCGAAATAGTGGAATCATCACTAAATAAAGTCATGACCTCTCCAAATCCACTTTCATCAATATAATCATCATAAATAGGAGGCATGCTATCATAATAAATTTGCTCATCAAAACTTGGGGGACAAAAAATATCACCTTCATCAAACATAGCATCCCCAAGCTTGTGGCTTTGCATATCATTAGCATCATGGATATTCATAGAATTCATACTAATAACATTGCAATCATGTTCATCATATAAAGATTTAGTGCCAAACATTCTAATGCATTCTTATTCTTGCACTTGAGCACAATTTTTCTTTCCATCAGTCTCACGAAATATATTATAAAGATGAAGCGTATGAGACAAACTCAATTCCATTTTTTATAGTTTTATTTTATATGCTAAACTAGTGATAAAACAAGAAACAAAAAGATTCGATTGCAAGATCTAAAGATATACCTTCAAGCACTCACCTCCCCAGCAACGACGCCAGAAAATAGCTTAATTGACGGGGTGTGAGTGCCGCTTACCTAGCCTCCCGGCAACGGCACCAGAAAAGAGCTTGATGTCTACTACGTAACCTTCTCCTTGTAGAAGTTGTTGGGCCTCCAAGTGCAGAGGTTTGTAGGACAGTAGCAAATTGCCCTCAAGTGGATGACCTAAGGTTTATCAATCCGTGGGAGGCGTAGGATGAAGATGGTCTCTCTCTAGCAACCCTGCAACCAAATAACAAAGAGTCTCTTGTGTCCCCAACACACCCAATACAATGGTAAATTGTATAGGTGCACTAGTTCGGCGAAGAGATGGTGATAGAAGTGAAATATGGATAGTAGATATAGGTTTTTGTAATATGAAAATATAAAAACAGCAAGGTAACAAGTGGTAAAAGTGAGCGTAAACGGTATTGCAATGGTAGGAAACAAGGCATAGGGTTCATACTTTCACTAGTGCAAGTTCTCTCAACAATAATAACATAATTGGATCATATAACTATCCCTCAACATGCAACAAAGAGTCACTCCAAAGTCACTAATAGCGGAGAACAGACGAAGAGATTATGGTAGGGTACGAAACCACCTCAAAGTTATTCTTTCTGCTCGATCTATTCAAGAGTCCGTAGTAAAATAACACGAAGCTATTCTTTCCGTTCAATCTATCATAGAGTTCATACTAGAATAACACCTTAAGACATAAATCAACCAAAACCCTAATGTCACCTAGATACTCCATTGTCACCTCAAGTATCCGTGGGCATGATTATATGATATGCATCACACAATCTCAGATTCATCTATTCAACCAACACAAAGTACTTCAAAGAGTGCCCCAAAGTTTCTACCAGAGAGTCAAGACGAAAACGTGTGCCAACCCGTATGCATAGGTTCATGGGCGGAACCCGCAAGTTGATCACCAAAACATACACCAAGTGAATCACGTGATATCCCATTGTCACCACAGATATGCATGGCAAGACATACATCAAGTTTTTTCAAATCCTTAAAGACTCAATCCGATAAGGCAACTTCAAAGGGAAAACTCAATCCATTACAAGAGAGTAGAGGGGGAGAAACATCATAAGATCCAACTATAATAGCAAAGCTCGCGATACATCAAGATCGTATCACCTCAAGAACACGAGAGAGAGAGAGAGATCAAACACATAGCTACTGGTACATACCCTCAGCCCCGAGGGTGAACTACTCCCTCCTCGTCATGGAGAGCACCGGGATGATGAAGATGGCCACCGATGAGGGATCCCCCCTCCGACAGGGTGCCGGAACAGGGTCCTGATTGGTTTTTGGTGGCTATAGAGGCTTGCGGCGGCTATTCTTTCCCCCAAAGTTTTTAGGGTATATGGATATATATAGGCGAAAGAAGTCGGTCAGGGGAGCCACGAGGGCCCCACGAGGGTGGAGGGCACGCCCAGGGGGGTGGGCGCCCCCCTGCCTCGTGCCTTCCTTGTTGCTTCCCTTACGTACACTCCAAGTCTTCTGGATTGCTTCCGTTCCAAAAATAACTCTCCCGAAGGTTTCACTCCGTTTGGACTCCGTTTGATATTCCTTTTCTGTGAAACACTGAAACAAGGAGAAAAGAAGAAACTGGCATTGGGCTCTGGGTTAATAAGTTAGTCCCAAAAATAATATAAAAGTGTTTAATAAGGCCCATAAACATCCAAAACAGATAATATAATAGGATGGAACAATAAAAAATTATAGATACGTTAGAGACGTATCAGCGGGACACACCAAGATGAACCTCATCAACCTCCTTCTCCACCACGATGAGAGAACGACAACGTCAACAATGAAGAAGGCCAAGAAGAAGAACGATATGATGATGAAGATGTTCCACCCCGATCAAAGCAAAAACTCTCACGAGTTCGAGCAAGAGTTGCTAGAGACCATCCTGTCGAGCAAATCTACAATGGTATCCAAAACGGGAGAATCACTTGCTCTAAATCTCGCTTGGCTAACTTTTGTGAACATTACTCATTCATCTCTAGCATTGAACCCATGAAGGTCGAAGAAGCATTGGAAGATTCAGATTGGATAAATGCCATGCATGAAGAACTACACAACTTTGAGAGAAACCAAGTGTGGACATTGGTCGAGGAGCCCAACAACAACCACAACATCATCGGTACAAAATGGGTGTTTTGCAACAAGCAAGATGAAGACGGACAAGTAGTTCGCAACAAAGCACGTCTCATCGCCCAAGGCTACACTCAAGTCGAAGGTATGGACTATGGTGAGACACATGCCCCCGTTGCTAGACTTGAGTCCATTCGCATCTTACTTGCCTATGCTAATCACCATGATATCACTTTATACCAAATGGACATTAAAAGTGCTTTTCTAAATGGTGAAATTGAGGAGGAATTTTATGTTAAACAACCTCCCGTCTTTGTTAATCCTAACAAACCTAATCATGTTTACAAACTTCACAAAGCTCTTTATGGTCTTAAACAAGCTCCTAGAGCATGTTATGAATGCTTGACCAAGTTCCTTATTGAAAAAGGCTTTGAGATTGGAAAAATTGATTCTACTCTTTTCACTAAAAGGGTTAATGGAGAATTATTTGTATGCCAAATATGTGTTGATGATATTATATTTGGATCAACTAACCCTCATTTTAGTGAGAAGTTTGGAAAGCTTATGTTAGAGAAGTTTGAGATGTCTATGATGAGTGAACTCAAGTTATTTCTTGGTTTGTAAATCAAGCAAACTAAGGAAGGTACCTTTGTATCTCAAATGAAGTATACCAAGGACTTGTTCAAAAAGTTTAATATGCAAGAATGCAAAGGTATGAGGACACCCATTCCTACTAGTGGACATCTTGACTTGACTAAATATGGTGAACCCGTTGATCAAAAAGTTTACCGCTCTATGATTGGTTCATTGTTATATCTATGTGCCGCTCGTCCCGATATTATGCTAAGTGTGTGCATGTGTGCACGATATCAAGCGGCCCCTAAATAGTGTCATCTTAAGGCCATGAAAAGGATAGTGAGATACTTCATACATACACCAAATTTTGGCATTTGGTATCCTAAGAGGTCTTCTTTTGATCTTGTTGGCTACTCTGATTCGGACTATGCCGGAGACAAGGTTGATAGAAAGTCCACTTCGGGTACTTGTCAATTTCTTGGTAGATCTCTTGTGTCTTGGTCCTCCAAGAAACAAAACTCGATATCCTTATCTATCGCCTAAGCGGAATACATTGCCGCCGGTTCATGTTATGCTCAATTACTTTGGATGACCCAAACTCTTAAAGATTATGATATATGTGAAACATGTTCCTTTGCTTTGTGACAATGAAAGTGCTATTAAGATTGCTCACAATCCCGTGAAACACTCTCGACCTAAGCATTGAAGGTCATCATCATTTCATTCGAGATCATGTTGCTAAGGGTGATATTAACCTTAAGCATGTTCGCACCGACAAGAAATTGGCGGATATATTCACTAAACCACTTGATGAGAAAGTGTTTTGCAGGTTGAGAGGTGAATTGAACATCATTGATGCTTCAAACTTGGAGTAGGAACTCCATTTGGATACATGCAAGACATGATCCTATGACTAATCCTTGATACTTATCTTATGATGATAATCATATATCTTGGATATATTTGCACCCTTGCATGTCATCTAACTCTTGTAGGTACTTGGATGAATCTAAATCTATGAGATTGCAACTCACTCACATCTTGAGCAATCTCTACATCACCAAGTCTCTACTTTACAGTGGTTGAAGACAAGGAAGCATGAAACCCTTCAAATATATCCGTTGACAAATTCCTAAGTCAAATTTCATGATTGTAATTTTGGATACACAAGTGCTCTTCCTTGCAAATCTAATCCATGTAGGTAGATGAACTCCAATTACAAGTGATGCTCCAAATGAACTACATCAACATTGAGCATCCCACACAAGTTCAACTACATGATCAAGATCAACACCACCACCCAAGGTATGTTATTCCATCTTAGAGAAGCTTTACCCCAAGTCATGGGTCAAAGCATCTCAAGAAGATGAGAATACATCAAAGTGCTTAAATGAAAAATGGCAACCCCATTTTGGGCTTAAACGATGAGTATGACCTATGATCAAGTGTCTTCACTTTGACTCCTAAGTCAATATACTCTAACATAGGCGACTTTGTCGCCGACCAATTCTAGATGAAGTTCTCTAGCGTTTCTCCTTGTTCTCACATTTGTCTCATGCATATTTGTTCTATTTAAAAAAACTTCATCTAGATTTCTTCTCTTTTATTTCTGTTCTGCATTTCTCTGCATTCAATTCCTTGCAAATCATTATAAGATCTTATTCACTTAGTGAGCTGAGGTGACTAGTGCTTTCTCTGTGGTGAACTCGGTCAAACCGATTTGCCTCTTTCGGTCACACCGACACTTTTCGGTGCCACCAAAGGAATCAACTCGGTATAGCCGATTTCAATGCTGAGAAAACACTTTGTCATTTACTTCCTGCACTTTTGTTCTAGCTCCACTCGATGATTGTTATCCTCTACCAGCACTTTATTTTTTCCTGCTACGTTGCCATGTGACTCAAGGACCAAACCTATTTTGACTCACACTCCAGAAGACCCTTCTTGGAAATTGATGTCAAAGGGGGAGAGAGAGCTCACATCAAAGCTTAATCATATCAAAAGGGAAAGAGTGTTAAATTATCACATCATAGAGAGACCCCAGCTGCTTGGTATTCAAAGAGGAGAGAAGTTACATGTCTTTAGAGGGGAAAGACATGTTCATGTTGTTTATGTTTTGTTTGTATGTTGGCTTTGCTATGATTTTCTATTCCCTATCTTCTCCCAATATCCCATATAAGATTCAGGGTGAGCAAACATCTAAGGGAAGGAAATCTTCGAATTCATTGCATATCTGTACCTTTTAGGGACATGTCTGCACTCAAATAGAGTACATAGTACTCACTCTCTACATGTCATCCCAAATCTTGGTACTCTTGTGGTTTACTGCTCTTGCTCTGCTTAGTAGATGTCTCTGTGTTGTCTAACCTTGTTTTCTGAGGCTCATCTCTTCCAAAGCTAGCTCAAAGCCACAAGGTAAGTATATGCATCACATTCATGTACATCAGGATCTCTTGCTGATGTACATATTGTTTGCAAGAAGGACTCATGAACATGAAGGTACTTTCTCATATTCACACCATTTACTCTGATGCATATAGCCAAGATACATGTAACACATTGCTTGCTCTGTCATGATCATGCACTCACATGATCTTATGTTCCATATTCGCATGATTTCATACATGTAGGGGGAGCCTATGCATGTTACATGTCCTTCCAAAGCTTTACTTGCTTTTCTCTATATATTTATCTAAAGCTTTGATGTATGTTGTCATCAATTACCAAAAAGGGGGAGACTGAAAGCACAAGTGCTCCCTGGGTGATTTTGGTAATCAATGTCAACGTATCTCTTGTTGGACTAATACTTTTATCTAGTGTATTTTAGATAAGTCCAACAGTGGAGTGGCATGGACAAGAGGATGTGGAACCCCTTCAAGATGCTAAGGACAAAGGATTGGCTCAAGCTCTAAAGCTAAGGACTCTACATTTTCTATTTTAGTGATCCAAGGTCACATTGAGTCTATTGGTAAGCCAATACTATTAAAAGGGGATGAGGTGTTGCTTAATGGCTTGCTTGCTCAAAATGCTTAGTGATATGCTCCAAAGCCCTCAACCACTTTCTCATATCCACATATGTCCCAAACCAAAAGTCAAACTCGGCCCTACCGATTTGATCCATCCGGCGCCACCGAGTTCATTTGACATAGTCACTGCCAGAAACCCTAATCAATTCGGTCTCACCGATGGGATCTCGGTCTCACCGAGATGGGGTTGCAAACTCTCTGTTTCCCTTCGTAACGTTTTGGTCTAACCAAGATGACCGATCGGTCCCACCGAGTCTGCAACGCAAACTCTCTGTTTCCTTTCTGTAACGCTTCGGTCCCACCCAGACGAGCGAATCGGTCCCACCGAGTTTGCCTGACCAACCCTCTGGTTAGCTTATTACCAAAGTCGGTCCAACCGAGTTTGTGTAATCGGTC
Source organism: Triticum dicoccoides (assembly GCF_002162155.2). Lineage (NCBI taxonomy): Eukaryota > Viridiplantae > Streptophyta > Magnoliopsida > Poales > Poaceae > Triticum > Triticum dicoccoides. The sequence goes on from NC_041388.1 coordinate 267,966,718, forward strand.
AAACCGAGATTACGTTATGCCCTAACCCTAATGATATCGGTCCCACAGAGTTGACATGTCGGTCCCACCAAAATTGCCTAACGGTCACATTATGTACTAAATTGGTCCGACTGAGTTTTTTGATTCGGTCACACCGAGTTTGGTATATTGTGTGTAACAGTTAGATTTTGTGTAGAGGCTATATATTACCCCTCCACCCTCTCCTCATTCATGAGGAAAGCCATCAGAACGTGCCTACACTTCGAGCATTCATTTTCTGAGAGAGAACCACCTACTCATGTGTTGAGGCCAAGATATTCCAATCCAACCATATGAATCTTGATCTCTTGCCTTCCCCAAGTTACTTTCCACTCAAATCATCTTTCCACCAAATCCAATACTATGAGAGAGAGTTGAGTGTTGGGGAGACTATCATTTGAAGCACAAGAGCAAGGAGTTCATCATCAACAAACCATCTATTACCTTTTGGAGAGTGGTGTCTCCTAGATTGGTTAGGTGTCACTTGGGAGCCTCCGACAAGATTGTGGAGTTGAACCAAGGAGTTTGTAATGGCAAGGAGATCGCCTACTTCGTGAAGATCTATCCTAGTGAGGCAAGTCCTTCATGGGCGATGGCCATGGTGGGATAGACAAGGTTGCTTCTTTGTAGACCCTTCGTGGGTGAATCCCTCCGTGGACTAGCGCAACCGTTACCCTTCGTGGGTTGAAGTCTCCATCAACGTGGATGTACGATAGCACCAACTATCGGAACCACGCCAAAAACACCCGTGTCTCCAATTGCGTTTGCACACTCCAATCCCACCTGTTTACTTTCTTGCAAGTTGCATGCTTTGCTTTCCGCTGCCCATATACTCTTTGCATGCTTGCTTTATATGTATTGTGAATGGTTAAACTTGTGCTTAAACTCCACCTAAACTTGAAAAACTTAAAAACTGCCAACTTTGTGTGTGTCGGTGTCAAAACCGGCGGATCTCGGGTAGGGGGTCCCAAAATGTGTGTCTAGGAAGATGGTGACAGGAGACGGGGGACACGATGTTTTTATCCAGGTTCGGGCCCTCTCGATGGAGGTAAAACCCTACTCCTGCTTGATTGATCTTGATGATATGCGTATTACAAGAGTTGATCTACCACGAGATCGAAGAGGCTAAACCCTAGAAGCTAGCCTATGGTATGATTGTTCTTGGTCCTACGGACTAAACCTTCTGGTTTATATAGACACTGGAGGGGGCTAGGGTTACACAGAGTCGGTTACAAGGAAGGAGATCTACATATCCATATTGCCAAGCTTGCCTTCCACGCCAAGGAGAGTCCCATCCGGACATGGGACGAAGTCTCCAATCTTGTATCTTCATAGTCCAACAGTCCGGCCAAAGGATATAGTCCGGCTGTCTGGATACCCCCTAATCCAGGACTCAGTAGCCCCCGAACCAGGCTTCAATGACGATGAGTCCGGCGCGTAGATTGTCTTCGGCATTGCAAGGCGGGTTCTTCTTCAGACTCTGAGTACCTGTGAAATAGTGTCCAGCTTCTCATAAATGTTGCGCTTCTTGGCTTCTATGTCCAATAATGGCCATCTTCCACGTGTCAAGCGAATGTGAGGAGCTAGGGTGTTTTTACATTTACCACCCTAGCTATGTGAATGAACTGCCTATTAAAGAGACGAGGATTCTCAGATCCAAACCACACCATCCTCCCTCAGCGAGCATTCATCAGAGCGCGCCCGAAAAAATCCATGCCAGCATGGCTGGCCAGCGCAACTCATCCTCTCGCTCCTGCAGCCCCAAGCCCGGAGATTGGGAGAAGTGTTCCGTCCCGCACAGTCAATTAGTGAAGCTACAGACCCAGGGATTCCTCCCTCCAGCGTATATGGTCCCGGTTCGAGCCAGGCTCGCCACCTATAATGGCGGGGAGCAAGCAGAGAGCTTTCCAAACCCCTCTAAGGGAGAGTGGGTATGCCTTGTCCCTTATTTGTTAAGGGGACTCGGCTTTCCAATCCATCAATTTCTCTGAGGGCTCCTGGAGTTCTACGGCCTCCAGTTGCACAACCTCACCCCTGCCTCCATACTGCACATCGCTGGTTACGTAGCCCTTTGCGAGCTGTTTCTGGGCTGCGAAGCTCATTTCACGTTGTGGAAGAAGTTGTTCTGCATTGTGCCCCATACACAGAGGGGGTCAATATATCAAGTGGGCGGAGCCAAAGTATGGCGCATCGCCAGGATCGGATACCTATCCGGTACCCCGAAGAAGACGTCCGAGGACTGGCCTTCAGAGTGGCTTTATATGGAAGATGTTCCCCTCCCGGATCCTATCCGGATTGGTCTTCCTGAGTTCGACAACGCCCCTTTGAAGAAACGCCTAAGCTGGCACCCACGGAGCCCTCAGGAGGAAGATGATAGAGACGTATTTTGTCTGATGGGCCGAATAAAGTTGCTGGCCAAATCAGGACTGACCGTAACCGAGGTTATGGCAATATGCATTATGCAGGGGGTGTAGCCACTTCAATATCGAGGCCACCCCACTTCAACGGGGAAGATGATGCCACTCGCTGCGGGCGCAAAGGACCGGACTCAGTTGCTGCTCTATCAGAAGTTCTATCCGATCTGTATAAGGGGGAAGAAGAGGAGTTCCTCTGCATCAAGCCACGGGATGGATTCTCCATGAACAACCCTCGAAGCTGGGTGAGCTTCCGCTCTTTTTTACTTCCATCCTTCCCATGTTTTCGTGATAAATATTTACCTTGCCGTTTCATTGCAGGAACTGCGTAAGGCGGTAGGGGAGATCAATAGCCCGCCTCCACAACCGAAGGATCCTGAACGGGCCCTCGACCCCGGCCTCAAAGAGGATCCGAACATATTCGTGGAGCTGATTGATAGGATTTTCTATCAGCTAAGATGTGATGACACCATGGTGGCCATTATAGCTGACTACCCTGGGCTACTCCCAGCCTCGCAGGTAAATGAGACTAGAGTCCCAACCTTTGAAAAGGATTTCCTTTTATGCACTTCACCTACCGTATACAAACGGTGTTTTACAGGGAAGGCCCTCGGGACGCCATGCCGAGCCCGCGGCGACTCGCCAACAAGGGGCTCCGAGGCCGGACAGGCTAAAAAGGAAGGCGGTCCGGACGGAGACGCCGGTGCAGAGGTATGATGCAACACCTCACTCCGTGGTTGTCGTCCTTAAAAACATAATAACACCCATGTTTCCTAGAAGGAAGAACGCTCGCCGGACTATATCCGAAGAGGTCGCCGATCACACCTCTACTAGTCGAGCTCTAGGGCTGGACACAGAGGCGGAAGCTAACATGAGGCACGCGCTGGATGCTCCTTCTACAAAGGATGCGGATAAGATATCCGCTACGAATTCCGAAGTGGAGAGCGCCATGAATCACAGGCGTCGCCGAGCCGTACTCCGTGACGCTTGTTTCTCCAAAGAGGCATTTGATGCATTCAACTCAGGAGATGCGTACATCCGTACTGCTCAAAATGGTCTAGTCAGAGCCACAAACCAGTATGTAAAGGATGTACGGGTAAGAAAATTTGATGAGTATATATATCAGTAGCCCCTAAGACTTGAAACAGTTGGCACAACTGATTTAAGGATCATTCATTGTGCAGGTTCTTACAGAGAATAATACTCGACTGTCACAGGAGCCGGAGGAATGCAAGACCCAACTTCGGGCCGCCGTTGCCGCATTGAAGGAACCTGAAAAGGCCCCAGCTGGTTACACTTGTTTCAAAGAATGATAGGTACCATATAGTGTGCGGCATGGCTGCAAATCTAACAATAGATATTGCAGATGACTCCGGAGAGAATCCGGAGGACCAGCATGTCGTACGACAGCTAAAGGCTGGCGTACGCGTGCTGACTAAGGTCATGCAGGAGAAAAACAATCTCCAAGACGCCAATACCAAGCTGAGCGTGGAACTGAAAGATGTTCGAGCCCAGCTTGCGGACTCCGTGAAGGAGAATAAGCGGCTTCGACGCGGCATTTTCAGTAAGTGCGTGAACGAACCCTTAAAAGAGTTCGGCGAAGAAGCTGGCTAACAGAGTTATGTCTGCAGGTATGCTGACAGGTCGTCCCGCGGAAGAGATGCCCAGGTCTGTGGGTGATCTTCTACCCGAGCTCTCACAACTGCACGAACAAGTTCGGCAGGTGATGCAAGGTATTGCCCAAGCCTTGTGGCCATCCGTCTCCCTGCCAGCAGGCATTGGAGAGCTTGCGGAGAAGCTCAAGGGAGCATGGCGGCGCTTCTGATTATGGAAGATATCGGCCTGCCGTCAAGGTGCCAGGGAAGCCTGGGCCGTGGTGAAGACGCGGTATACCAAGGCTGACCCAAACCACATGGCCAAGGTTGGACCTGTAGGGCCCGATGGGAAAGAGATCCCCTTTAGCTTAGTGTATGGGCAAGTAGAATTAGCCGCAAAGTATTCCCAACAGGATTGTAGGCTAGAAAACCTGTTGGATGGTATAGAAGAGGAATTTAGTCAGTCTAAGTGACATGTATAATGCCTTCTAGCCGGATTATAAATCATTTGTCATGGCGGACCTTTTCGCTTCAACCTCGGGACTCGATAGTCCGGAGTGTATCCGAATACCTGCTCAGTTATATAAGAACTGGGGTATGCCTAGAAACCAGGCGTAGGGGTCATTAGTGCTTGAACAGACAAGTATTCAACTAGTTATGTTATATTACATGGGTAGTAAGAAACATCTTCCAGGGAGAATAGTTCCGTTAAGGGTTCCTTTCCCTGGGTACACATGCCCTAAAGTGCATGTCCAGACTGCGAGAAGAGACGCAGGCAAAACATCTGGGGGCACATATGAAAAAAAATCATCTTTTGTTCACCGACCGGATATTCCCTTAAGAACGCTAGCTTTCGGCTTCACCCAGTCTGAGGTACACATCCGGCTGACCCAGCAGTAACAATCGCAGAGGTGCTCCCCTTATGCCCTAGCCAAATTAACGGGAACGTAGGGCTTAAATACAAGAGCCAGGCAACCCAGCTTGGCCAAAACTTAAGTCATATCGATGCATATAATGGCGAAGAAAAGGTACATGCGGAAGAATAACACATGTGTGGGGCATGAAGCCGAGATAAAAAATTAAGCTTCTATGTAAGAAGCCCCCAGGTATAATGAGCATGGTTAGCGTGTCAATAGTGTGCAAGCAAGGCACAAGTTGGCCCTTGAAGGCCTTCAGAAAGAAAAAGAATAAAGAAAGAAAGAAAAGACAGATAATGTATATGCAAAAAATGGACAGAGGAAGGAGACGAACATAGAGTCCGGCACTAGGCGTAGAATCTTCAGAGCCTGGCTGCGTTCCATGGGTTTGGCTCAAGTCGATTATCCGATGCATCCCGCAGATGGTACGCTCCACTGGTCAGAACTTGGTTAATAATGAAGGGACCTTCCCATTTGGGCTCAAGCTTGGTCTTTTTCTTCTCCGGTAGGCGTAGGACTAGCTCGCCAACGTTATAAGTTTTGGCCCGTACTTCTCTGCTTTGGTATCTTCGAGCCTGTTGCTGATAGAATGTGGAACTGGCTTTTGCCACGTCGCGCTCCTCCTCTAGGGTGTCTAGACTGTCCTGCCGATCGAGCCCGGCCTCTCTTTCTTCGTACATGCGCACTCGAGGTGAGTCATGAATTATGTCGCAGGGCAGAACCGCCTCTGCGCCGTACACCATAAAGAAGGGTGTGTATCCAGTAGTATGATTCGACGTGGTCCGCGGCCCCCAGAGTACGGAGTCGAGCTCCTCTACCCAGTGCGTGTTAGATTCCTTTAAGGACCGCACTAGTCCAGGTTTGATGCCGCTCATGATAAGACCATTTGCTCGCTCAACTTGACCATTAGTTTGTGGGTGATAGACAGAAGCATAATCGAGCTTGATGCCCATGTTGCTGCACCAGAGTTTTACCTCGTCGGCCGTGAAGTTCGTGCCGTTGTCAGTGATGATGCTGTGGGGGACGCCATAACGGTGTACAACCCCGGATATTAAGTCTATCACCGGTCCGGATTCGGCCGTTTTAACAGGTTTGGCTTCTATCCATTTGGTGAATTTATCCACCATGACCAGTAAGTATTTTTTCTTATGGGTTCCCCCTTTAAGGGGTCCAACCATGTCAAGCCCCCAGACCACGAAGGGCCAGGTAATGGGGATTGTTTGGAGGGAGGTAGGTGGCATATGGCTTTGGTTTGCAAAAAGTTGGCAACCGACGCAGCGTTGGACCATGTCCCGTGCATCTGCCCGGGCCTTCGGGCAATAAAAACCTGTACGGAAGGCCTTGCTTACAAGGGCCCTGGCTGCTGCGTGGTGGCCGCTGAGTCCGGCGTGAATTTCTGCCAAAAGCTTCCACCCTTCCTATTCGGAGATGCACCTTTGAAGGACTTCGGTAGTGCTTTTCTTATACAGCTCTCCCTCGTGGACCCTGTAGGCTTTAGATCGCCGCACTATGCAGCATGCCTCATTTTGGTCCTCGGGAAGTTCCTGCCTAGTTAGGTAGGCCAGGAATGGTTCTGTCCACGGGGCGATGATGGCCATTATTACATGGGCTGAAGGTGTTATTTCGGTGGCAGAGCCTCCGATTAAGTCAGAGTGTTTGTATCGGGCATTGTGGCCGGGTCCGGACTATTGTTATCGGTGTCCCCTTCCCCTACCACGGATGGCTTAAACAACCTCTCCAAAAAGATGTTGGCGGGGACCGCATCGCGTTTTGCGCCGATGCGGGCGAGGATATCCGCCGCCTGATTGTTTTCCTGAGCCACATGGTGAAATTCGAGCCCCTCGAACCGAGCTGACATCTTTAGGACGGTGTTGCGATAGGCCGCCATTTTCGGATCCTTGCCATCGAAGTCTCCATTTATTTGGATATTGCGAGGTTCGAATCCCCACACACCTCCAGGCATCGAATGCCCATGGAAACTGCCATCCGAAGACCATGTAACAGGGCCTCGTATTCGGCTGCGTTGTTGGAGTCTGTATACAGTATCTGGAGTATGTATTGAACTGTATCTCCGGTTGGGGATGTCAGGACGACGCCAGCCCCCAGACCAGCCAGCATTTTGGAGCCGTCGAAGTGCATGATCCAATTGGAGTATGTGCCGTACTCTTTAGGGAGTTCGACTTCCGTCCATTCGGTGACAAAGTCGGCCAATACTTGCGACTTAATGGCTCGCCGAGGTTTGTTGTTATGTCGAACGGGAGGAGCTCAATGGTCCATTTGGCAATCCGGCCCGTGGCGTCGCGGTTGTTTATAATATCATTAAGTGGCACTTCCGAGGCCACTGTAATTGAACACTCTTGAAAGTAGTGTTGCAGCTTCCAGGATGCGATGAATACCACATAGGCTATCTTTTGATAATGTGGGTACCGTGATTTGCATGGAGTGAGGACAGTGGATACATAATAGACCGGCTTTTGAAGGGGGAATTTATGTCCGTCCGTTTCTCATTCGACGACGAGCACTGCGCTTACAACCTGATGAGTTGCCGCAATGTACAACAGCATTGGTTCGCCGATGTTTGGCACGGCCATGATTGGGTTGGTTGCCAGTATGGCTTTTATTTCTTCCAATCCGGCTGTGGCAGCATCCGTCCACTCGAAGTGCTCGGTGCGCCGAAGGAGGCGATAAAGGGGTAAGGCCTTTTCTCCTAAGCGGGAGATAAAGCGGCTTAGAGCCGCCACACATCCGGTTAATTTTTGGATTTGTTTGAGGTCCGTTGGGATAGCCAACTATGACAGAGCTCGGATTTTGGCCGGATTTGCTTCAATTCCTCTGCTGGAGACAATGAAGCTCAGGAGCTTTCCGGCTGGTACACCGAAAACGCATTTTTCCGGATTGAGCTTGATGTCGTATGTTCGAAGGTTGTCGAATGTGAGCCTCAAGTCGTCTATTAGAGAATCTACGTGTTTGGTTTTGACAACCACATCATCTATGTATGCCTCCACTATTTTGCCGATCTGTTTCTCCAGACATGTCTGAATCATGCGCTGATATGTTGCGCCAACGTTTTTGAGCCCAAAAGGCATTGTGTTGAAGCAGAAGGGGCCGTATGGTGTGATAAATGCCGTTGCGGCTTGGTCGGACTCCGCCATCTTGATTTGGTGGTAGCCGGAGTATGCGTCGAGGAAACACAATGAATCGTGTCCTGCGGTAGCATTGATAATTTGATCGATGTGGGGGAGGGGGAAGGGATCCTTTGGGCAAGCCTTGTTGAGGTCCTTGAAATCGACACATAGGCGCCAGGATTTGTCCTTCTTTGGTACCATCACCAAGTTTGGTAGCCAGTCTGGGTGTTTTATTTCTCTAATGAATCCGGCCTCCAATAACTTGGCTAGTTCCTCTCCCATAGCTTGTCTCTTAGGTTCAGAGAAACGCCGAAGAGTCTGCTTGACTGGCTTGAATCCCTTTAGAATATTAAGGCTGTGCTCGGCCAGCCTGCGTGGGATTCCTGGCATATATGAGGGATGCCAGGCAAATATGTCCCAATTCTCGCGCAGGAACTCTCGTAATGCGGCATCCACGGCGGGGTTTAACTGTGCCCCGATGGAGGATGTTTTTGTAGGGTCCGTTGGGTGGACTTGGAATTTGACTATTTCATCCGCTAGTTTAAAAGAGGTGGACTTGGATCTCTTGTCAAGTATCACGTCGTCCCTGTCCACTGTGGAGTGCAGCACAGTTAATTCCTCGGCCGCAAGGGCTTCGGATAATTCCTCGAGGGCCAATGCGGCTGTTTTGTTTTCGGCGCGGAGTGCTGTGTCCGGATCACTAGCGAGAGTGATGATTCCGTTGGGCCCGGACATTTTCAGCTTCATGTACCCGTAATGGGGTATGGCTTGGAAGATCGTGAACGCCTCCCGCCCTAAAAGGCGTGGTATCCGCTACTGAAGGGGCCACTTGGAATGTAATTTCTTCGGACCTATAGTTCTCCGGCGTGCCAAATACCACATCTAGTGTGATTTTCCCAGCACAGCGTGCTTCCCGACTGGGGATGATTCCTCTGAAGGTTGTGCTACTTCGCTCAATGCGGTTCCAGTCTATTTCCATTTTTTGAAGAGTTTCCTCATAAATGAGGTTTACTCCACTGCCGCCGTCCATGAGTACTTTGGTGAGTCGAAAGCCGTCCACAATTGGACTGAGGACCAGTGCAGCTGGTGCTTGGGCTGTTCGGAATTTAGGTTCGTCACTAGCATTGAAGGTAATAGCCGTGTCACTCCATGCATTTATTGCTGCCACGTGGCAGATTTCGGCAAGGCCGCGGAGTGTTCGCTTGCGCTTTTATTTGATGCGAAGGTCTCAAAGACTGTTAATACCGTATTGTTATCCCCGGGATGGTGCTCTGTGGTATCTGGGATAATAAGATCCTCACCACTTTTGGCCACCTGCCGGAGTACCCAACATGCTCTAAGGCTGTGTGTTGGTATGGTATCCGCTGTACTATGAATTTTGCAGGGTTCGTTGAGCCATCCCTCCAATACGGTTCCACGCCCTGTAGAGGGTTTTTGCTTCTTTGTAATTAACTCGGGTGTCTTATGATAGTGCACCCTTTTACTTCGGACTGGGTATATATTCGGAGCCGGATTATCCCAAAATTTCGTTTCGGTTTTCCAGGTGCTTTCCATCGCACAGTACTTTCGTACTATGGACGCCAAGTCAGCGAAGCGTGATATGTCACGGAGACTTATGGCATTAAGGATTCCCTTGTCCGTGCAATTATTGCAGAAAAATGAGACTGCGTCTTCCTCATGACAGTCCTTAACCTTGTTCATCATAAGGAGGAATCTGGCCCAATAATGATGTATTGTTTCATGGGGCTCTTGCCTGATGCGGGAAAGATCGTTTATGTTTGGGTGGGTGGGTGGATTTGAGTCTGAACCCTTACCCGATCTAAGACCCAGGGGCCGAGGAGTTCCCGATCTTGGAAGTTCGGGTTCCGGGATGTTGCCCGATAAGTATGGCCCGCTGCCTGACTCTAGGTTCAGGGCTTGGGTGATGTCCTCCCGTAAACGGGTATCCGGCTCGGAGAGCTTAGGAATCCGCACATAGTTAGTCCTCAAGATAGAGGAAGAATCGCCGCATTGTTCCACCACCACCGCAATATGATGGGTGACCAGTGGAGAGTTAATCTCCCTTTGATCGGGTTTAAGCCCAATCCGATCATAGTTCATAGCGACAACCAAGGCGGCGATGCGATCCAAGAGCTCGTTTAGGGAAGAGAGATCCATTGGATCCATCTGCTCGGCAAATTCCGAGCCGACGTGGAGGCTGTTTTCGATGACCCGAGAAGTCATCGTCGGTGCAGTAGCCGAACGGGCGATCATGATGGAACTGCCTAGCCGGAGAGTTAGGCCGACAGCCAGGGCTCCCCCGGCGGTAATGTTGTCTTTAACAACAAGACTAGGCATCCTTCCTTACGGTGACAGCACAGTGGAACTCTAAATGAAAGCACCAATGTCGGTGTCAAAACCGGCGGATCTCGGATAGGGGGTCCCGAACTGTGCGTCTAGGCGGATGGTAACAGGAGACGAGGGACACGATGTTTTTACCCAGGTTCGGGCCCTCTCAATGGAGGTAAAACCCTACTCCTGCTTGATTAATCTTGATGATATGAGTATTACAAGAGTTGATCTACCACGAGATCAAAGAGGCTAAACCCTAGAAGCTAGCCTATGGTATGATTGTTCTTGGTCCTTCGGACTAAACCCTCCGGTTTATATAGACACTGGAGGGGGCTAGGGTTACACAGAGTCGGTTACAAGGAAGGAGATCTACATATCCATATTGCCAAGCTTTCCTTCCACGCCAAGGAGAGTCCCATCCAGACACGGGACACAGTCTTCAATCTTATATCTTCATAGTCCAATAGTCCGGCCAAAGGATATAGTCTGGCTGTCCGGATACCCCCTAATCCAGGACTCCCTCAGTGTGTTAAGGGTCTATTCACCCCCCTATAGACACCTCTTCTCGATCCTTTTAATAACCAATAGCGGAACATGCATGCTCATATTGGTCCCTACATATTCTATGAAGATCTTTATCGGTCAAATCGCAATGACAACATACGCTATTCCCTTTGTCATCAGTATGTTACTTGCCCGAGATTCGATCTTCGGTATCATCATACCTAGTTCAATCTCGTTACCGGCAATTCTCTTTACACGTTCTGTAATGCATCATACCACAACTAACTCATTAGTCACATTGCTTGCAAGGCTTATAGTGATGTGCATTACCGAGAGGGCCCAGAGATACCTCTCCGATACTTGGAGTGACAAATCCTAATCTTGATCTATGCCAACCCAACAAACACCTTCGGAGACACCTGTAGAGCATCTTTATAATCACCCAGTTAAGTTGTGACATTTATTAGCACTCAAGGTGTTCCTCCGGTATTCGGGAGTTGCATAATTTCATAGTTAGAGGAATATGTATAAGTCATGAAGAAAGTAATATCAATAAAACTTAACGATCATTATGCTAAGCTAACGGATGGGTCTTGTCCATCACATCATTCTCCTAATGATGTCATCGCGTTCATCAAATGACAACACATGTCTATGGTTAGGAAACTTAACCATCTTTGATTAACGAGCTAGTTAAGTAGAGGCATACTAGGGACACTTTGTTTTGTCTATGTATTCACGTGTATCAAGTTTCCGGTTAATACAATTCTAGCATGAATAATAAACATTTATCATGATATAAGGAAATATAAAAACAACTTTATTATTGCCTCTAGGGCATATTTCCTTCAGTCTCCCACTTGCACTAGAGTCAATAATCTAGATTACATAGTAATGATTCTAACACCCATGGAGTCTTGGTGCTGATTATGTTTTGCTCATGGAAGAAGCTAGTCAACGGGTCTGCAACATTCAGATCCGTATGTATTTTGCAAATATATATGTCTCCTTCCTTGACTTGATTGCGGATGGAGTTGAAGCGTCTCTTGATGTGTTTGGTTCTCTTGTGAAATCTGGATTCCTTCGCTAAGGCAATTGCTCCAGTATTGTCACAAAATATTTTCATTGGACCCGATGCACTAGGTATTACACCTAGATCGGATATGAACTCCTTCATCCAGACTCCTTCATTTGCTGCTTCCGAAGCAGCTATGTACTTCACTTCACATGTAGATCCCGCCACGACGCTCTGCTTGGAACTGCACCAACTGACAGCTCCACCATTCAATATAAATACGCATCCGGTTTGCGACTTAGAGTCATCCGGATCAGTGTTCATCGACGTAACCATTTACGACAAGCTCTTTGTCACCTTCATAAATGAGAAACATATCCTTAGTCCTTTTCAGGTATTTTAGGATGTTCTTTACCGCTGTCAAGTGATCCACTCCTCAATTACTTTGGTACCTCCCTGCTAAACTTGTAGCAAGGCAAACATCAGGTCTGGTACATAGCATTGCATACATGATAGAACCTATGGCTGAGGCATAGGGAATGACTTTCATTTCTCTCTAGCTTCTACAGTGGTCAGGAATTGCGTCTGACTCAACTTCACACCTTGTAACATAGGGAAGAAGCTTTTCTTTGACTGATCCATTTTGAACTTCTTCAAAACTTTATCAAGGTATGTGCTTTGTGAAAGTCCAATTAAGCGTCTTGATCTATCTCTATAGATCTTGATGCCCAATATATAAGCAGCTTCACCGAGGTCTTTCATTGAAAAATTCTTATCCAAGTATCCTTTTATGCTATCTAGAAATTCTGTATTATTTCGAATCAACAATATGTCATCCACATATAATATTAGAAATGCTACAGTGCTCCCACTCACTTTCTTGTAAATACACACTTCTCCAAAAGTATGTATAAAACCATATCCTTTGATCACACTATCAAAGCATATATTCCAACTCCGAGATGCTTGCACCAGTCCACAAATGGATCATTGGAGCTTGCACACTTTGTTAGCACCTTTAGGATCGAGAAAACCTTTTGGTTGCACCATATACACCTCTTATTTAAGAAATCCGTTAAGGAATGCAGTTTTGACATCCATTTGCCAAATTTCATAATCAGAAAATGCGGCAATTGCTAACATGATTCAGACAGACTTACGCATCGCTACGGGTGAGAAGGTCTCATCGTAGTCAACCCCTTAAACTTGTCGAAAACCTTTCGCCACAAGTCGAGCTTTGTAGACAGTAACATTACCGTCAGCTTCAGTCTTCTTCTTGAAGATCAATTTATTCTCTATGGCTTGCCGATCACCGGGAAAGTCAACCAAAGTCCACACTTTTTTCACATACATGGATCCCATCTTAGATTTCATGGCCTCAAGCCATTTCGTGGAATCTGGGCTCATCATCGCTTCCTCATAGTTCGTAGGTTTGTCATGGTCTAACAACATGACTTCCAGAACAGGATTACCGTACCACTCTGGTGTGGAACATACTCTGGTTGACCTATGAGGTTCAGTAGTAACTTGATTTAAAGTTTCATGATCATCCTCATTAACTTCCTCATTAATTGGTGTAGGCATCACTGGAACTGATTTTTGTGGATGAACTACTTTCCAATTCGGGAGAAGGTACAATTACTTCATCAAGTTCTACTTTCCTCCCACTCACTTCTTTCGAGAGAAACTCCTTCTCTAGAAAGGATCCATTCTTAGCAACGAATATCTTGCCTTCGGACCTGTGATAGAAGGTGTACCCAACAATTTCCTTTGGTTATCCTATGAAGACGCATTTCTCCGATTTGGGTTCGAGCTTATCAGGTTGGAGCTTTTTCACATAAGCATCGCAACCCCAAACTTTAAGAAACGAAAGCTTAGGTTTCTTGCCAAACCACAATTCATATGGTGTCGTCTCAATGGATTTAGATGGTGCCCTATTTAACGTGAATGCAGCCATCTCTAAAGCATAACCCCAAAACGATAGTGGTAAATCAGTAAGAGACATCATAGATTGCACCATGTCTAATAAAGTACGGTTACGGCATTTAGACACACCATTACACTGTGGTGTTCCAGGTGGCGTGATTTCCGAAACTATTCCACATTGTTTCAAATGAAGACCAAACTCATAACTCAAATATTCACCTCCACGATCAGGTCATAGAAACTTTATTTTCTTGTTACGATGATTTTCCACTTCACTCTAAAATTGTTTGAACTTTTCAAATGTTTGAGACTTATGTTTCATTAAGTAGATATACCCATATCTGCTCAAATCATCTACGAAGGTCAGAAAATAACGATGCCCGCCGCGAGCCTCAACACTCATCGGACCGCATACATCAGTATGTATTATTTCCAATAAGTCAGTGGCTCACTCCATTGTTCCGGAGAACGGATTCTTAGTCATCTTGCCCATGAGGCATGGTTCGCAAGCATCAAGTGACTCATAATCAAGTGATTCCAAAAGCCCAGCAGCATGGAGTTTCTTCATGCACTTTACACCAATATGACCTAAACGGCAGTGCCACAAATAAGTTGCAGTATCATTATTAACTTTGCATCTTTTAGCTTCAATATTATGAATATGTGTATCACTACGATCGAGATTCAACAAAAATAGACCACTCATCAAGGGTGCATGACCATAAAAGATATTACTCATATAAATAGAACAACCATTATTCTCTGATTTAAACGAATAACCGTCTCGCATCAAACAAGATCCAGATATAATGTTCATGCTCAATGTTGGCACCAAATAACAATTATTCAGGTCTAAAACAAATCCCGAAGGTAGATGTAGAGGTAGCGTGCCGACGGCGATCACATCGACCTTGGAGCCATTTCCGACGCGCGTCGTCACCTCGTCCTTAGCCAATCTTCGCTTAATCCGTAGCCCATGTTTCATGTTGCAAATATGAGCAACAAAACCAGTATCAAATACCCAAGCGCTACTACGAGCATTAGTAAGGTACACATCAATGACATGTATATTAAATATACCTTTCAGTTTGCCATCCTTCTTATCCACCAAATACTTGGGGCAGTTCCGCTTCAAGTGACTAGTCCCTTTGCAGTAGAAGCACTCAGTTTGACGCTTAGGTCCAAACTCGGGCTTCTTCCCTTGAGCGGCAACTTGCTTGCTATTCTTCTTGAAGTTCCCCTTCTTCCCTTTGCCCTTTTTCTTGAAACTAGTGGTCTTGTTAACCATCAACACTTGATGGTCCTTCTTGATTTCTACCTCTACAGCCTTAAGCATCGCGAAGAGCTCGAGAATTGTCTTTTCCATCCCTTGCATCTTATAGTTCATCACGAAGCCTTTATAGCTTGGTGGTAGTGATTGAATGTAACGCACCGGACACACCCGCTGGTGGTCGTTACTCCTAGCGGGATCTAGACTGGCCCCACAGATCAATACTAGTCTTTTCTGTGCACTTTGTCCTCACTCATGCGCACCCGAGAGCAACTTCCCGGTCGGTCACCCATCCTGACACTACTCCAAGCTGAGCATGCTTAACTTTGGAGTTCTGTCCGAATGGGCTCCCGGAAAAGAAGGAATTCCTTATTGATATGAGTAGTCTACCATCCCTAATAAGCCATGCTATCACATGCACCCCCACTCAGAGGAACCGACGTCCTCGTCGGGCCACAGGAACGTTCCCTCTTGGCACAAATGTCTGTGCTTCCAGTCCGGTACATGTGCCATGCCGGGTGCCACGACGGGTCACAAACGTCATGAACAACATGACCACGCACCTGTCCGCAACCATCCGTGTAACCGCAAGGGTCGGCTCCGATACCAACTTGTAACACCCCGGGCACACCCGCCGGCGATCGTTACTCCTGGCGGGATCTAGACTGGCCCCACAGATCAATACTAGTCTTTTCTGCGCACTTTGTCCTCACTCGTGCGCACCCGGGAGCAACTTCTCGGTCGGTCACCCATCCTGACACTACTCCAAGCTGAGCACGCTTAACTTTGGAGTTCTGTCCGAATGGGCTCCCGGAAAAGAAGGAATTCCTTATTGATATGAGTAGTCTACCATCCCTAATAAGCCAGGATATCACATTGAAGAACTCTGTTAATGACACTATCATCAGGAAAATTAACTCCCAGCTGAGTCAAGTGGTTATGGTACCCAGACATTCTGAGTATGTGTTCACTGACAAAACTGTTCTCCTCCATCTTGCAACTATAAAACTTGTTGGAGACTTCATATATCTCAACTCGGATATTTGCTTGAAATATTAACGTCAACTCTTGGAACATCTTGTATGCTCCATGACATTCAAAACGTCTTTGAAGTCCCGATTCTAAGCCGTAAAGCATGGCACACTGAACTATCGAGTAGTCATCAGTTTTAGTTTGCCAGACGTTCATAACGTCCGGAGTTGCTCCTCCAATGGGCCTTGCACCTAGCGGTGCTTCTTGACATATTATTCTGTGCAGCAATGAGGATAATCCTGAAGTTACGGACCCAGTCCGTGTAGTTGCTACCATCATCTTTCAACTTAGCTTTCTCTAGGAAAGCATTAAATTCAAGGGAATGGTAGCACGGGCCATTGATCTACAACAACATATATATGCAAAAAACTATAAGGACTAAGTTCATGATAAATTTAAGTTCAATTAATCATATTACTTAAGAACTCCCACTTAGATAGACATCCATCTAGTCATCTAAATGATCACGTGATCCATATCAACTAAACCATGTCCGATCATCACGTTGATACGTCTCCGTCGTATCTACTTTTCCAAACACTTTTGCCCTTATTTTGGACTCTAACTTGCATGATTTGAATGGAACTAACCCGGACTGAAGCTGTTTTCAGCAGAACTGCCATGGTGTTATTTTTGTGCAGAAGTAAAAGTTCTCGGAATGACCTGAAAATCCACGGAGCAACTTTTTGGATTTAATAAAAACTATTGGCGAAAGAATCAACGTCAGGGGGCCCACACCCTATCCACGAGGGTGGGGGTGTGCCCCCCTAGGGTGCGCCCCCTGCCTCGTGGGCCCCTTGAAGCTCCACCGATGTCAACTCCAATTCCATATATTCACGTTCGGGGAGAAAAAAATTAGAGAGAAGGATTCATTGCATTTTACAATACGGAGCCACCGCCAAGCCCTAAACTCTCTCGGGAGGGCTGATCTGGAGTCTGTTCGGGGCTCCGGAGAGGGGAATCCATCGCCGTCGTCATCATCAACCATCCTCCATCACCAATTTCATGATGCTCACTGCTATGCGTGAGTAATTCCATTGTAGGCTTGCTGGATGGTGATGGGTTGGATGAGATTTACGATGTAATCGAGTTAGTTTTGTTAGGGTTTGATCCCTAGTGTCCACTATGTTCTGAGATTGATGTTGCTATGAATTTGCTATGCATAATGCGTGTCACTAGGGCCCGAGTGCCATGATTTTAGATCTGAACCTATTATGTTTTCATGAATATATGTGAGTTCTTGATCCTATCTTGCAAGTCTATAGTCACCTATTATGTGTTATGATCCGTTAACCCCAAAGTGACAATAATCGGGATACTTACCGGTGATGACCGTAGTTTGAGGAGTTCATGTATTCACTAAGTGTTAATGCTTTGGTCCAGTACTCTATTAAAAGGAGGCCTTAATATCCCTTAGTTTCCAATAGGACCCCGCTGCCACGGGAGGGTAGGACAAAAGATGTCATTCAAGTTCTTTTCCATAAGCACTTATGACTATATTCGGAATACATGCCTACATTACATTGATGAACTGGCGCTAGTTCTGTGTCACCCTATGTTATAACTATTACATGACGAATCGCATCCGACATAATGCCTACGAGCTTTTCACATATTGCTCTTTGCTTAGTTACTTTACCGTTGCCACTTTTACAATTACTACAAAACTGCTACTGCTACTTTTGCCACTGTTACTGTTACTTCCATACTACTTTGCTACTAAATACTTTGTTGCAGATATTAAGTTATCCAGGTGTGGTTGAATTGACAACTCAACTGCTAATACTTGAGAATATTCTTTGGCTCCCCTTATGTCGAATCAATAAATTTGGGTTGAATACTCTACCCTCGAAAACTGTTGCGATCCCCTATACTTGTGGGTTATCAAGACTATTTTCTGGCGCCGTTGCCGGGGAGCATAGCTCTATTCTTTGAGTCACTTGGGATTTATATCTACTGATCACTATGAGGAACTTGAAAGACGAAAGAACTAAGATTTTTCCCTCAACTACGAGGGGGGGGGGTAAGGAACTGCCATCTAGCTCTGCACTTGATTCTCCTTCTGTTTTGAGTAAACTTGCAACACCTAAACCTACTTCTGCTATTAATTATGATATGTCGCATGTTATTGATGATGCCACTTCTACTATGCATGATACTTATGATGAAACTACTTCTATGCTTGATACTACTGTGCCATTAGGTGAATTTCTTGATGAACAACTTGCTAGGGCTAGAGAGAACGAAACTATTGAAACTGATAATATTGATGTAAGTGATGATGAAGATTCTCCCCCTAGATATGAATTGCCTGTTGTGCCTGAGGGTTATGTTATGGATGAAGAAATTGCTAGGGATTTTCTTGCTTGCAATGATAGATCTGATCTTAAGAAGTTATTAGCTAAGCTGAAACAAAAGTCTCTGAATGCTAGAATGAAATATGACCCTACTTTTGCTACTTCACCTATCTGTGTTACTGATAAGGATTATGATTTCTCTGCCGACCCTGAGATAATTACTTTGGTTGATTCTGATCCTTTCTATGGCTATGAATCTGAAACTGTTGTGGCACATCTTACTAAATTGAATGATATAGCCACCCTATTCACTAATGATGAGAAAACTCGCTACTATTATATCCTTAAGATATTTCCATTCTCATTAAAGGGTGATGCTAAAACATGGTTTAACTCTCTTGATCCTGGTTGTGTGCGTAGTTCCCAGGATATGATTTATTACTTCTTTGCTAAATATTTCTCTGCTCATAAGAAACAAGCTGCTTTAAGGGAAATATATAATTTTGTGCAAATTCAAGAAGAGAGTCTCCCACATGCTTGGGGGAGGATTCTCCAATTACTTAATGCTTTGCCTGATCATCCTCTCAAGAAAAATGAAATACTTGATATCTTTTATAATGGACTAACCGATGCTTCCAGAGACCACCTGGATAGTTGTGTTGGTTATGTTTTCAGGGAAGCACTGTTGATCAAACTAAATTGTTATTGAATAATATGTTGACTAATGAAAATAATTGGACACTTCCTGAACCAACTCCTAAGCCAACTCCGAAGAAAAGGGGTGTTCTATTTCTAGTCCTAAAGATATGCAAGAGGCAAAGAAATCTATGAAAGAAAATGGTATTAAAGCTAAAGATATTAAGAATTTACCTCCTGTTGAAGAAATACATGGCCTTAATATACCACCTATTGAAGAAATACGTGGTCTTGATAACCCGACACAGGTAGTAGAGGTAAATTCTCTCTATAGATATGATAAAGTTGAAATCATGTCTACTAAGTTTGCTAGCCAATGCTTGGATGAGTTTGATGACTTTATGGCTAAACAAGAAAATTTCAATGCTTATGTTGGTAGACAATTGAAAAGTAATGCTTATATGATTGGACACTTGAGTGATTATATGTCTAGAGTTAAAGGTGAACTTAAACTCATTAGTAAACATGCTTCTATGGTTACCACTCAAGTAGAACAAGTGCTTAAAGCTCAAAATGATTTTCTCAATGAATTAAATGATAAGGAAAATGATAATGCTGTTAGAGTTATGACTAGAGGTGGTAAAATGACTCAGGAACCTTTGTATCCTGAGGGCCACCCTAAGAGAATTAAGCAAGATTCTCAGAGAAATAATGTAGATGCACCTAGTCCTTCTAAGAAGAAGAAGAAAAGTGATAGGACTTTGCATGCTTCTAGTGAACCTGTTGTAGACGCACCTGAGAATCTCAATGATATTTCTATTTCTGATGCTGAAACACAATCTAGTGATGAACATGAACCTAGTGATAATGTTAATGATAATGTTCATGTTGATGCTCAACCTAGCAATAATAATGATGTAGAGGTTGAACCTGCTGTTGATCTTGATAACCCACAATCAAAGAATCAATGTTATGATAAGAGAGACTTTGTTGCTAGGAAGCACGGTAAAGAAAGAGAACCATGGGTTCAGAAACCCGTGCCTTTTCCTCCTAAACCATCCAAGGAAAAGGATGATGAGGATTTTGAGCGCTTTGCTGAAATGATTAGACCTATCTTTTTGCATATGCGTTTGACTGATATGCTTAAAATGAATCCTTATGCTAAGTACATGAAAGATATTGTTACAAATAAAAGAAAGATACCGGAAGCTGAAATTTCCACCATGCTTGCTAATTATACTATTAAGGGTGGAATACCTAAGAAACTAGGAGATCCAGGAGTACCAACTATACCATGCTCCATTAAAAGAAACTATGTTAAAACTGCTTTATGTGATCTTGGAGCCGGTGTTAGTGTTATGCCTATCTCTTTATATCGTAGACTTGAATTGAATAAGTTGACACCTACTGAAATATCTTTGCAAATGGCCGATAAATCAACTGCTATACCTATCGATATTTGTGAAGATGTGCCTGTTGTGGTTGCAAACGTTACTATCTTAACGGACTTTGTGATTCTTGATATTCCCGAGGACGATAGTATGTCGATTATCCTTGGTAGACCCTTTTTGAACACTACAGGGGCTGTTATTGATTGCAACAAAGGCAATGTCACTTTTCATGTTAATGGTAATGAGCATACGGTACACTTTCCGAGGAAACACCCTGAAGTTCACAGTATCAATTCTATTGGAAAAATTCCATCGATTATTATTGGAGGTTTTGAATTTACTCTTCCTACTGTCAAGAAGAAATATGATATTCTTATTATTGGGGATGTGCATATCCCTGTTGAGGTAACCTAGTGTTATTCAAAATTTCCCCGGTTCCATGTTATTCGGAATGAGTTCGTTAACAAGACTTGATCAACCTTGTTAGTGGATTCCTTTTGACAAGCATGAGATGGATGAAGTTAGAAGGCACAACCTTCTATACCCTCTTTTTACTTTCTGTTATTTAGATTAAATAAATTAAAAATAGTATTTTCTGTCTGTTTTCTGATTTATCCATGTAATAAAAAATACCCCGAAAATAAAAGTTCTCCAAATGCCCTAAAAATGAAATATGATTTTTTCTAGAATATTTGAGAATATCTGGCACTGAGAACACATCAGAGGGTTCAAGCACCTGGCCACGAGGGTCCAGGGCGCGCCCACCCCCCTGGGGCGCCCCCCTGCCTCGTGGGCCCATGGTGGCCCCCTCCACTTATTCCTGCACCCACACACTTCTTCTTCCTCCCAAAAAAAATCATCAACCAGCTCAAGCACGAGTTCTAGATCATATTGCTGCCATTTTCGATCTCCTTGCTCAAAGCTCCACTCACAAAACTGCTTTGGGGGATTGTTCTTTGGTATGTGACTCCTCCAATGGTCCAATTAGTTTTTGTTCTAGTGCTTTATTCATTGCGAATTCTTGCTGCCTAGGCGACCCTGTTCTTGAGCTTGAATATCAAATTTATTTGGTACCAAGTAGTTCTAATGCATGATATAGTCTCTAGGCACTTGTGGGAGTAGTTGCTATCAATTTTGTTGAGCTTGGTTCACTTCTATTTTGAGTTACTAAAATTTTCAGAAATTTTTCAGAGGAAGAAATATGTCTAGGAAAATGTACCAAGGCGGTTCTTCAAGGAAGTAAGGACTCGGGCTCGCAATACGTGAGCAGGACGATGAACCACCGAGGGAAGCTCAAGTGCGGCCTTGTGAATGGCCGTCAGAGTAGTTTATGGTCAAAGTAGGCATCAAGGATGAATTTGACGCATATGTGCGTAATGCTGATCTTGAGGACTTCATGCTAGATAAGTGCCCTCAACACTACTACCTTACCGATTCCTTTGTGAGAAGGTTTAAATTCACATTTACACTCAATTCTCACACTTTTTTATTTGATCTTTATGATAAATCATATACCATGGACCTAGAAGATTTTAATACTGCTTGTAAACTCCCGTAGTGGGGAAATGTCAATGAACCTCGTAAATCTGAATATAAAGACTTTCTTGCTAGTATCACTGTGGGTGAATCCAGAGAAATCACACAAGCTACCATAGGGAGCATTCATTTCCCTACTATACATTATTTTGCTCTCTTTATAGGTAGATGCATAAATGGCAAGGATGAGGCATGTCACATGTGTGTTCCTGATCTTAGTGTCCTCAAGAGTGCTGTATTAGGTGATAAACAATATAACTTGGGGGCTATTGTTGCACGTAGGCTACATCTTAATGGTACATGTGGAGATTTGTTTGGTGGGATTTATGCAACTCGTGTAGCTAATTATCTTGGTATACCCATACATGGAAGTGACAGGGAGTTGCCTCTTGCTTATCTAGATTATAATGCCATGGTTAGCCATCAGTTTCTAGAGAGGAATGAACAGTTCCTCCAGTACCGACTAATCTTTGACAGGCGTCACACTGTCCATATTGCTCTCCCTGCTCCTGGTTTCTTTGACTTTCAGGCAAAAAGGAGATACTTTATAACCAAGGAGGAGGCGAACGAGTATGGGAGGAGGACATAGGCAGCTTGCCTCCAGGCTGCAGCTCGTGAGGCAATTGTTGCTGCATCTCAGTACAACCCGAGCTACAACTATAATCCATGGGCATAGACCAACTTAGGCCAAAAGCCTAAGCTTGGGGGAGTACGTATTTCTCACCGACATTACATTAATGTTCACACACTCATTCTAGTTGTCGGTGCTCATACTTTTTCATTGTACTATCCATGCTAGTTTATTTTGTTTTCTTGCCTTCTTCTTGTGTGTTTAAATAACCTTAAGAAAAACCAAAAAAATTAGTTGTATCTTTTAGCTAGTTTACTTTCCATGCTTGTAGTAGTAGTAATTAAAAGAAAACCCAAAAAGATTTCTCGTTCTTCTTTTACTTGTTGGGAGCTTTCCCGTGTAAATAGTTTTATTTCTTTTCTTTTCTTTGGGGGTCGAAAGGAGAAGACCATAATGAAAAATGCTGAGTGGCTCTCATATGCATTATTGTTTATTTAACCAAGAGCCCATATTACCTTGTCTTCTCCCTTGAATTGAATGCTTGCAGATTCCAGCTTAGTCCAATGCACGTGCACTACTATTATTATCCACACCGTTCGGTCGTGCAAGTGAAAGGCAATACTGACGATATATGATGGATTGATTAAGATGAGAGAACCTGGTATGAACATGACCTATCTTGTTTTTGTAAATATGATTAGTTCATCATTCCCGATTCAGCCTATTATGAATAAACATGTTTGCAATGACAATTAGAGATTATAGTTGCTTATGCCATGCTTAATTAGCTAGGAGTTTATAATGGTTTACCTTGCATGCCAATATGCTATTAAAATGGTTGTGATGTGGTATGATAGGGTGGTATCCTCCTTTGAATGATTCGAGTGACTTGACTTGGCACATGTTCACGCATGTAGTTGAAACAAAATCAACGTAGCCTCCACGATATTTATGTTCATGGTGGATGAGGGAGTCCTGGATTAGGGGGTGTCCGGACAGCCAGACTATGACCTTTGGCCGGACTGTTGGACTATGAAGATACAAGATTGAGGACTTCGTCCCGTGTCCGGATGGGACTTTCCTTGGCGTGGAAGGCAAGCTTGGCAATACGTATATGTAGATCTCCTCCCATTGTAACCGACTCTGTGCAACCCTATCCCCCTCCGGTGTCTATATAAACCGGAGGGTTTAGTCCGTAGGACAACAACAATCATACCATAGGCTAGCTTCTAGGGTTTAGCCTCTCTGATCTCGTGGTAGATCTACTCTTGTACTACCCATATCATCAATATTAATCAAGCAGGAGTAGGGTTTTACCTCCATCTATAGGGCCCGAACCTGGGTAAAAACATCGTGTCCCTTGTCTCCTGTTACCATTCGTCTACACGCACAGTTCGGGACCCCCTACCCGAGATCCGCCGGTTTTGACACCGACATTGGTGCTTTCATTGAGAGTTCCTCTATGTCGTCATCATCAGGCTTGATGGCTCCTTCAATCATCGTTAGCGATGCAGTCCAGGGTGAGACTTTTCTCCCCGGACAGATTTTTGTATTCGGCTGCTTTGCACTGCGGGCCAATTTGCTTGGCCATCTGGAGCATATTGAAAGCTACACCCCTGGACATCAGGTCAGGTTTGGAAGCTTAAACCACATGGCCGATATCCGCAGAGACTTGATCTTCGACGGATTCGAGCCCCTGCCGAGTGCGTCGCACTGTCACGATGGGCATAATTTAGCTCTGCCACCGAATAGTGTCTTGGAGGCTGCACCCGCATCCGCTCCGACCCTTAATTCGGAGCCAACTGCGCCGACCGAGGGCGGGTGGTTAGACCCCGCCACGGAGGCTGCAGCCTCAATGGCGATCGAGCCGAACACCAACCTTATCCATCGCGAGGCCCGTGACTCCACACTACTGGATTCTCCTCCGAACTCTGAACCATCCACGCCCCTGCCAATCGAATCCGATTGGGCGCCGATCATGGAGTTCATTGCCGCGGATATCTTTCAGCACTCGCCCTTCGGCGACATACTGAATTCACTAAGGGCTCTCTCTTTGTCAAGAGAGTCCTGGCCAGATTATGACCAGCAGGATTGGGATGCGGACGACGAAGAAATTCGACGCCCACCCACCACCCACTTCATAGCCACTGTCGATGACTTGACCGACATGCTTGACTTCGACTCTGAAGACATCAACGGTGTGGACGACGATATATGAGACGAACAGGAACCGGCGCCCACAGGGCACTGGACAGCCACCTCATCCTACGATGTATATATGGTGGACACACCCAAAGGAAACAACGACGAGGAACGGGAGGACGCAACGAAGGATCGTTCCTTCGAAAAGCAGTCAAAGAGGCGGCGTAAGCGCCGCTCCAAACCCCGCCTCGATAGAGATAGCGGTCATACAGACCCAGCCACAGAGCAGGGCGAGCCGGCGGATGATGAACATGACATCGAGCAACCGTCCGAACAAGGCAACTTGGATAACCAAACCGAACAACCCATCCCCGGCGATGATAACAGTTCGGACGACCTCACGCCGGACAAGTTCCTGGAGTAGAAGAACCTCCACAAAAGGCTCGTCGCCACTGCGCGTAGCCTGAAAATGCAGAAGTGTAAGCTCAAAACTGCAGAAGATGCACTCAGAATCAGATGGAGCAAAGTACTCAACACCGCAAACAAATATGGCGGCAGTCACCACACAAAGAGCTACCCGAAGCGAAAGCTACTGCCCGAATTTGATGAGGAGGCCCTAGAGCTCCCGCAATCAAAAAACAAAGAAGCCATCCGGTCGGATAGACGACCTCATGGCCAACATAGAGCGGCAAACGGCGCCTCACACAAGCCAGCACGCGATCCACACGAGGATTCACATCAAAAAGATGGCCCAGCCAGATCTATCTACGGGCCAAAAAAGCAAGCTCTAGCAAGCAATGCAACGCAACAAATATCCGAACACCACGGCACACCCAAATACAGGGGTGCCGCACACCCCCTATGTTTCACCAATGAGGTGCTGGACCATGAATTCCCAGCAGGATTCAAACCCATAAACATAGAGGCATATGACGGAACTACAGACCCGGGGGTCTAGATCGAGGATTACATCCTCCATATCCACATGGCTCAAGGAGATGACCTCCACGCCATCAAATACTTACCCCTCAAACTCAAAGGGCCAGCCCGGCATTGGCTTGAAAGCCTTCCTGAAAACACCATTGGAAGTTGGGAAGAGCTCGAGGACGCTTTTCGGGCAAATTTTCAAGGGACCTATGTCCGACCACCGGATGCAGACGATTTAAGTCATATAACTCAACAACCCGGAGAGTCAGCCCGGAAGCTCTGGAACATATCTTACTAAAAAGACCCAGATAATCGACTGTCCGGACGCCGAAGCCTTAGCAGCTGTCAAACATAGCGTTCGAGATGAATGGCTCGCCAGACACCTCGGCCAAGAAAAGCCAAGAACAATGGCCGCATTAACAAGCCTCATGACCCGCTTTTGCGCGGGAGAGGACAGCTGGTTGGCAAGATGCAGCACCAGCCACCCAAGTACATCCGAAGTCAGGGATGGAAACGGGAAGCCACGACGCAGCAAAGACCAGCGCCGGAATAAGGGAAACAGCCCGAATAGCACGACAGTCAACGCCGGATTCAAAAGCTCTCCGCAGGGTCAGCAAAAGCTGCCCCTCGTGGATAACAGGGACGAACTGTCTAACCTAAACAAAATCCTGGACAAGATATGTCAAATCCACAGCACCCCCGGGAAGCCTGCAAATCATACCCACAGAGAATGTTGGGTCTTCAAGTAATCCGGCAAACTCAACGCCGAACACAAGGGGCTGGATACACCAAGTGAGGACGATGATGAACCCCACAAACAAAGCACTGGGGAAAAAAAGAAATTCCCACAAGAAGTCAAAATAGTAAACGTACTACACGTGACAAAAGGGAGAAACGAAGTGGCGCCCACAGAGATACGCGCCATGCGGCCTATCACAAAGGAGTCTCGCCACTGGTTGTCAAAACCGATGACCTTCGACCATCAGGATTACTCCGAAAGTATCCGGCACGCCAGCTGGGCTGCCTTGGTGTTAGACCTGATGATTGACGGATTCCACTTTACACGAGTCCTGATGGACAGCGACAGTAGTCTAAACCTGATATATCAGGATACAGTCCGCAAAATGGGGATGGACCCAACAAAAATTAGCCATAGCAACACTTCCTTTAAAGGAGTAACGCCAGGCCCGGAAGCCCATTGCATGGGCTCCCTCCTACTAGAAGTTATGTTCGGCTCCCCCGACAACTTCCGTAGCGAAAAGCTAACCTTCCACATCGCCCCGTTTCAAAGTGGCTATCAAGCACTACTGGGACGCGAAGCTTTCGCCCGCTTTAACGCCATACCGCATTATGCGTCTCTCACGCTTAAGATGCCCGGTCCACGAGGCATCATGTCATTAAAGGGAAATATCGAGCGCTCCTCGCGCGCGGAAGACTGCGCGGCTGCCTTGGTAGCCACACACTAAAACGGCTTCACCAACCAAAGCACCTAACAGGTCGTCAAGACCACGGACACGGCTAGACGAGTCCGGCGTAAACCTATAATTGATAAAGGTTTAACAACCGTATAGCCCTATACAAGGGGCTCCGCGCATGTAAAACAAGCGACAATAAGGCTCAATTTTACCCACCTTGAATTATACTTTGTTTATTTAGTATAACATACATTTCACACGACTACTTTTTCAACTAAGTTCCTCTCTTTTACAGATGAACACCGTGCTATACCCATCCAGGACACGGCACAACAGGCACAGAGGCGCAGACGTGCAGCAGGGACCCGTTCCAAGGATTCTTTTTAGATTAAGACCCTGCGTAAACCTTTTTTACTGTCTCTTGTTGATACACATCCCCCCGATTCTCAGTATAACCGAGAGGGAGGCTGGCGTCTTGGCATGTGGCCACGTCAGAATTTTGCACGTACCTGGACACCAGGGGCTTATTACAAAGGGCACTATTCAGCCCGTTTTCATAAAGACCGAATACCTTAGGGAGTGTTTGGAGTCGCGAGTTTGGCCTTATATGCATCAGCTCCGAATCATGTCTTTGGTCAAATGTTGGGTTTGCCCGGCTCCTGTGTTTTGCTGCCTTACGTTCCGCTCTATCGGCTAAGGTGGCACTAGGAGAACTACTGCGATTGTGCCCCAGTTCAGCCAGGCGAGCACCTCAATAAGAAAGCCGAAAACTGACTGTCATGATATAGTGTGAGACTGGTCAACCACTCGATGACCTATCAGAATCTTCGGGATTCCTCCGCATTAACGAAGGGTCGTTTCCCGGCCAGGCACACACGCGCCCCAAACTCGGGCGAGCGCGGCGCCACCAGGGGCTATGTAGTAGCCTCACTGTCAAACTCCTATGGCTAAGTGAAAGTGATAAAGCATTATAGTCCGATTGCCTAGTTCGCTGCGCTATCACCTCCTTCATGGACCAAGACGTTGGATCAAGTGTGAAAATGCGCCTTCTGCGAACACCCCCGCATTATATGCGTGGGGGTTGAAGCCGACGACTGCCATCTTTCAGATTATATACATATATACATTAACGGCCGCACAGGAGGTATTATAATTCTTGCAAGCACAAGTATAAAAAGCTTCTACATTTCATCAAAATATTGTTTTAAACAAGAATACATGTTATTCGAACATAATATC
This sequence comes from Triticum dicoccoides, assembly GCF_002162155.2. Lineage (NCBI taxonomy): Eukaryota > Viridiplantae > Streptophyta > Magnoliopsida > Poales > Poaceae > Triticum > Triticum dicoccoides. The sequence goes on from NC_041388.1 coordinate 267,995,019, forward strand.
CTTCGAGCACTCCGCCTCTATTAAATGAGCGCCCTCCAGAACTTCTTGAAAGTAGTGTTCGGCAGGTACTCGGCTTCTGTCCGAATATTGGGATGCAACGGCGGTGACCTCCATCTCTGCCCAATATGTCTTGACACGGGCAAGGGCCATCCGCCCACCCTCCATGCATGCTGACCTCTTCATCGCGTTGATATACGACACTGCACCAAGGAACTGCTGCACCAAGCTAAAATAACTGTTCGGCTTTGGCCTTTCCGGCCACAGATGATCCACGACATACTTCATGGCAAGTCCGGACAACCTATTCAGCTCGGCCCATTCGGCCAAACGATCGGTCAATGGAAGCGGACACTCTGGATTGTTGAACTGCGACCAGAAGAGCTTTTCCACTTCGCGATCTTTCTGATCTCGGAAGTGTTCCGCCGCATCAGTGGCACTCGCCGCTAAATCCAGATATGCGTCCGCCGAACTCCACGTCTGGTCCAATGGAGCATATTTAGGATCTCCGAACTTCATCCGCAGCATAAAGGGCTTCCCAGCCGCGATATCTCCGGCCTGACATAGCTCCTCCTTCATCGCTCTCATCGCAGAACGAGCATCCTTGGCCACTGTAGTGGCCTTCTCCAGGTCTGTCCGCTCCGCCCGATCTTCTTTTTCAAGAAGCTTGCAGCGGTCAGCAGCATTCTTTAACTTCACAGCCATCTCAGCCATTTCCTTCTTGCTTCGGCAGTGAGCAGCCTGTTCGGCTTTCAGCTCCTCAACGGCCTTTAGGGCAGCCGCATCGCTTTTTCTAGCTTGCTCCTTGGCTCGGGCAAGCTCTGCCCGAAGGTCCTCCACGGCGGTAGCCCCATCTGCATCAAGCGCACACGTTGTAAGATACTGGCATCAAGCTCCTCTTACCAGGTGACTCCGGAGAAATTACATACCTTGTGCCTCGCCAAGCCACTTGTTGACAAACGCGATGTCGACATCTTCCACGTCAAGTTACCGCTTTAGCTCAACAAATTCATCAGTCCGGCTGGCCACCGGACACTTCGCCACCTACATAGGAAGGCGGCAAAATTATACCTGGGACTATGATCCTTTGCGTTCCGTCGCCTTCGACAGCTCACAGAGTCTCAGGGGCTACTATCTACACAGGGCACATCTTAAAATATGCGGAACTGTCGAAAGGTACATCACTTCGCGTACCTCAAAACCTGTCAGTAAACTCCTAACAGCTTCATGCAACCCGCTCTTCGTGGACGAAATCCTTTCAATTACCGTACCCATCAACGTATGGGGCTCCTCAAAGATAGACGCTCGCCCTAGCAGATCCTTCAGTACCTTCGACCGTGCACCAGGTGGTGCCGGACTCGTTCGATTGCTTTTTTCGAAGGCCGGACACGGAGGGCTTCGGGGGGCCATATGACTGCCTTCCGGCCCTACCGGATTAGGAGAAACCCTCCGCGACAATACCTCAGGGTCACCCGCCTCGTAAGGCGGTACGGCAGGGGGAGGCGTTCCGCTTTCCATCATCTCCGGAAGAAGATCCCCCGAAGACGAGCTCTGCTGAGAAGGGCTAAGATCCGAACTACAAGTTAAATTTTTGGTTATTTTCCTCAGAAATAAAGCAAGGATTTCTCTCATTTTTTAAACACCCTTTTTACTTACGGCTCGGTGGAGGGCTGATCCCCTTGAGGGCATAGTATGGCCGAGGTATCCCCCGGCACAGGACCCTCTGGCAAAGACTTCTTCCCCCGCTTTGAGATCACGGTCTCCGGGTCTTCAGAGGCGGTCCTCTTCTTCCCCTGATGAGAGGAATTTTCGATTCCTCCTTTCCGAACAGCCTCCTTCACGGAGGCCGTAGATTCCTTGTTCCCCCCTTCGTTTTCTTCCGAAGGCGCGATCTCCAGCATCCTGGTTAACACGGGATTTGGCGAGGTCTCAGGAAGGGGGGCCGGACACCTGATTAACTTCGCCTTCGCTATCCACTCCTGTTTCAAGAACAACTCTTTTAAGGGCGATGTTGTGGTAAATGAACGGATGGCGTGTCCGGGCACACGACTACTTACTTGAGTATCCGGACGATTGCAGCTCAGACCTGCATCCTTAGTAGAGTCCGGACACACTACTTGTGGTCCGAAGAACAATTTGTACATCTCCACGGGCGTCATGCCAAGAAAATGTTGGAGAGCTCGCGGTCCCTCCGGATTGAACTCCCACAGGCGGAGGGGGCGACGTTTGCAGGGCAGAACTCGGTGAATTAACATAAACTGTGTCACCACGACCAGACCAATGTCTCTTTCTAGGAGATCTCGGATGCGGCTCTGCAGCAGGGGCACATCCTTTGCTGGCCACTAGTCCTGCCCCTTATTGACCCATGACGCAAGTCGGGGCGGGGGACCCGAGCGGAAAGCAGGCGGCGCCACCCACTTGGTGCCCCTGGGAGCTGTGATATAAAACCACTCTTGTTGCCATAAGCTGGACACCTCTTGAAAAGAGCCCTCGGGCCATGGAGCATCAGCATTCTTGCTTATTACAGCGCCTCCGCACTCTGCGTGCTGTCCCTCGATCATCTTGGGCTCTACTTTAAAGGTCTTGAGCCATAGTCTGAAGTGAGGGGTAATACGAAGGAAGGCTTCGCACACGGCGATGAACGATGAGATGTGGAGGATAGACTCCGGAGCTAAGTCGTGGAAGTCCAGCCCATAATAGAACATGAGCCCCCTCACGAAGGGATCCGGCGCAAAGCCTAGCCCTCGGAGGAACTGAGACATGAACACAACGCTCTCACCAGGCTTGGGAGTGGGAATAACCTGCCCTTGAGCAGGCAGCCTATGCGGGATTTCGCCGGTCAAACACCTGGCCTCCCTCAGCTTTAGTACGTCTTCCTCCATGACGGAGGAAGGCATCCATCGGCCTCGAAGGTCGGAGCCGGACATCGTCGAAGGCCCGAAGCGCCTAAACCTGGAGCCTTGGGCGTTGGAACTCGAGGCGAGAGGCGGATTCGATTGAGATCGAAAGAAAGGAGTAAAGCCTTGGTCCCTTTATAAGAGGTTGAATACCAAGAGCCCTCCCCATGACCGTTTGGGACTTACCTTCAATCGAGGGGACGTACCAACAGACACGACTGGGTTACCCACGTCCGTAATGATGAGGATCCCGTAAATAAAGGGGACACGATCTCTACTTCGACAAGACATGCAAAGGAAACCGCCTCGCAAAACGCGCTGAGGTGGGACAAAAAAACGATTCGAATGAAGGCTTGGCTGTGGTGCGATGTCAAGCTGCGGAATATGTCAGCAGATTAGATTTGTGTAAATATTATTCTCTCTACGGTAGTATGTGGAACTTGTTTTGCAGAGCCGGACACTATCCTTGTGTTCAAAATCATCTATGAAGTATTCGGAGGAAGAACCCGCCTTGCAATGCCGAAGACAAACTACACGCCAGACTCATCGTCATTGATACCAGGTTCAAGGGCTACTGAGGGAGTCCTGGATTAGGGGGTGTCTGGACAGCCGGACTATGACCTTTGGCCGGACTGTTGGACTATGAAGATACAAGATTGAAGATTTCATCCCGTGTCCAGATGGGACTTTCCTTGGCGTGGAAGGCAAGCTTGGCAATACAGATATGTAGATCTCCTCCCATTGTAACCGACTCTGTGTAACCCTAGCCCCCTCCGGTGTCTATATAAACCGGAGGGTTTAGTCTGTAGGACAACAACAATCATACCATAGGCTAGCTTCTAGGGTTTAGCCTCTCTGATCTTGTGGTAGATCTACTGTTGTACTACCCATATCATCAATATTAATCAAGCAGGAGTAGTGTTTTACCTCCATCGAGAGGGCCCGAACCTGGGTAAAAACATCGTGTCCCTTGTCTCCTATTACCATCCGCCTAGACGCACAGTTCGGGACCCCCTACCCGAGATCCGCCGGTTTTGACACCGATAGTGGATTATATCCTACTCACGCTTTCACTCCGTGTTGATTAATTTTAATGCATGTTCATGACTGTTGTTGCTCTCTAGTTGGTGGCTTCCCAGTCTCTTTCTAGCCTTCACTTGTACTAAGCGGGAATAGTGCTTGTGCATCCAAAATCCATAAACCCCAAAGTTATTCCATATGAGTCCACCATACCTTCCTATATGCGATATCTACCAGCCGTTCCAAGTAAATTTGTATGTGCCAAACTCCAAACCTTCAAATGAAATTCTATTTTGTATACTCGAACAACTCATGTATCAACTAGGGCTGTCTGTATCTTCCATGCTAGGCGGGTTATTCTCAAGAGGAGTGGATGCCGCTCCTCATTCACGAGAAAATAGTTGGTCACCGGGATGCCCAGTCCCATGCTCAAATCAAATAAAAATAATTGCAAACAAAACTCCCCCAGGATTGTTGTTAGTTGGAGGCACCCGTTGTTTCGGGCAAGCCATGGATTGATGATTGTTGGTGGCGGGGGAGTATAAACTTTACCATTCTGTTTGGGAACCGCCTATAATGTGTGTAGCATGGAAGATATCAAGATCTCTCAGTTGTTATGTTGACAATGAAAGTATGCCACCCAAAATATTATTTATCTCTATTTCAAAATTGAGCTCTGGCACCTCTAAAAATCCCTGCTTCCCTCTACGAAGGGCCTATCTATTTACTTTTATGTTGAGTCATCATCCTCTTATTAAAAAGCACCCGCTGGAGAGCACCGCTGTCATTTGCATGCATTACTATTAATTTATATTGAGTATGACTATGACTAGATCTCTTTTACCATGAATTACAATGTTTAGTCAGTCCTTGATCTTCAGAGGTGCTTTGCATTTATGTTTTGCGGTCTCAGAAAGGGCTAGCGAGATACCATCTTGTTATATCATATTATGATTGTTTTGAGAAAGTGTTGTCATCCGAGATTTATTATTATTGCTCGCTAGTTTATTATGCCATTGATATGAGTAAACATGAGACCTAAGTGTTATTCTGAATATGGTTAGTTCATAATCTTTGCTGAAAACTTGAATGCTGGCTTTACATATTTACAACAACAAGAGCAAACAGAGTTTGTAAAAGTTTTTCTTTATCCCATTCAGTTTGTCAACTGAATTGCTTGAGGACAAGCAAAGGTTTAAGCTTGGGGGAGCTGATACGTCTCCGTCGTATCTACTTTTCCAAACACTTTTGCCCTTGTTTTGGACTCTAACTTGCATGATTTGAATGGAACTAACCCGGACTGACGTTGTTTTCAGCAGAACTGCCATGGTGTTATTTTTGTGCAGAAATAAAAGTTCTCGGAATGACCTAAAAATCCATGGAGCAACTTTTTGGATTTAATAAAAAATATTGGCGAAACAATCAACGTCAGGGGGCCCACACCCTGTCCACAAGGGTGGGGGGCGCCCCCCCTAGGGCGTGCCCCTGCCTCATGGGCCCCCTGAAGCTCCACCGATGTCAACTCCAACTCCATATATTCACGTTCGGGGAGAAAAAAATCAAAAAGAAGGATTCATCGCATTTTACGATACAGAGCCGCCGCCAAGCCCTAAACTCTCTCTGGAGGGCTGATCTGGAGTCCGTTCGGGGCTCCGGAGAGGGGAATCCGTCGCCGTCGTCATCATCAACCATCTTCCATCACCAATTTGATGATGCTCATCGCTGTGTGTTAGTAATTCCATCGTAGGCTTGCTGGACGGTGATGGGTTGGATGAGATTTACCATGTACTCGAGTTAGTTTTGTTAGGGTTTGATCCCTAGTGTCCACTATGTTTTGAGATTGATGTTGCTATGACTTTGCTATGCTTAATGCTTGTCACTAGGGCCCGAGTGTCATGATTTCAGATCTGAACCTATTATGTTTCCATGAATATATGTGAGTTCTTGATCCTATCTTGCAAGTCTTTAGTCACCTATTATGTGTTATGATCCATTAACCCCGAAGTGACAATAATCGGGATACTTACCGGTGATGACCGTAGTTTGAGGAGTTCATGTATTCACTAAGTGTTAATGCTTTGGTTCGGTACTCTATTAAAAGGAGGCCTTTATATCCCTTAGTTTCCAATAGGACCCCGCTGCCACGGGAGGGTAGGACAAAAGATGTCATGCAAGTTCTTTTCCATAAGCACGTATGACTATATTCGGAATACATGCCTACATTACATAGATGAACTGGAGCTAGTTCTGTGTCACCCTATGTTATAACTATTACATGAGGAATCGCATCCGACATAATTATACATCACTGATCCAATGCCTACGAGCTTTTCACATATTGCTCTTTGCTTAGTTACTTTACTGTTGCCACTATTACAATTACTATAAAACTGCTACTGCTACTTTTGCCACTGTTACTATTACTTCCATACTACTTTGCTACTAAATACTTTGTTGCAGATATTAAGTTATCCAGGTGTGGTTGAATTGACAACTCAACTGCTAATACTTGAGAATATTCTTTGGCTCCCCTTGTGTCGAATCAATAAATTTGGGTTGAATACTCTACCCTCGAAAACTGTTGCGATCCCCTATTCTTGTGGGTTATCACACATGAGATGGAGTAGTTTTCATTGGTGAACAACTCTATGTTGATCATATCTACTATATGATTCACGTTCGACCTTTCGGTCTCAGTGTTCCGAGGCCATATTTGTATATGCTAGGCTCGTCATGTTTAACCTGAGTATTCTGCACGTGCAAAACTGTCTTACACCCGTTGTATGTGAACGTAGAGCTTATCACACCCGATCATCACGTGGTGTCTCAGCATGACCTGTTGTATGTGAACGTAGAGCTTATCACACCCGATCATCACGTGGTGTCTCGGCACGACAAACTGTAGCAATTGTGCATACTCAGGGAGAACACTTATACCTTGAAATTTAATGAGGGATCATCTTATAATGCTATCGCCGTACTAAGCAAAATAAGATGCATAAAAGATAAGCATCACATGCAATCAAAATATGTGGCATGATATGGCCATCATCATCTTGTGCCTTTGATCTCCATCTTCAAAGCACCATCATGATCTCCATCGTCACCAGCTTGACTCCTTGATCTCCATCGTAGTGTCGTTATCGTCTCGCCAACTATTGCTTCTACAACTATCGCTACCGCATAGTGATAAAGTAAAGAAATTACATGGCGATTGCATTTCATGCAATAAGGCGATAACCATAAGGCTCCTACCAGTTGCCGATAACTTTTACAAAACATTATCATCTCATACAATAACTTATATCACATCATGTATTGACCATATCACATCACAACATGCCCTGCAAAAACAAGTTAGACGTCCTCTACTTTGTTGTTGCAAGTTTTACGTGGCTGCTACGGGCTTCTAGCAAGAATTGTTCTTACCTGCGCATCAAAACCACAACGATTTCTCGCCAAGTGTGCTGTTTTAACCTTCAATAAGGACCGGCCGTAGTCAAATTTGATTCAACTAAAGTTGGAGAAACAGACACCCGCCAGCTACCTTTATGCAAAACAAGTTGCCTGTCTATCGGTGGAACCGGTCTCATGAACATGGTCATGTAAGGTTGGTCCGGGCCGCTTCATCCAACAATATCGCCGAATCAAAATAAGACGTTGGTGGTAAGCAGTATGACTATTATCGCCCACAACTCTTTGTGTTCTACTCGTGCATATCATCTACACATAGTCCTGGCTCTGATACCATTGTTGGGGAACATAGCATGCAATTTCAAAAAAATTCCTACGATCACGCAAGATCTATCTAGGAGATGCATAGCAACGAGAGGGGGAGAGTGTGTCCACGTACCCTCGTAGACCGAAAGCGGAAGCGTTAGGTTAACGCGGTTGATGTAGTCGAACGTCTTTTCGATGCAACCGATCTAGTACCGAACGTACGGCACCTCCGAGCGCAGCACACGTTTAGCTCGATGACGTCCCTCGAACTCTTGATCTAGCAGAGGGTAGAGGGAGAGTTTTGTCAGCACAACGGCATGGTGATGGTGATGTGATCTGCGCAGGGCTTCGCCTAAGCACTACGACGCTATGATCGGAGGAGTAAACTATGGAGGGGGCACCGCACACGTCTAAGAGAATAAATGTTGTGCTGTGGGGTGCCCCCTGCCCTCGTATATAAAGGAGGATAGGAGGAGGCCGATCACCAAGGGGGCGCGCCAAGGGGGGAGTCCTACTAGGACTCCACTCCTAGTAGGATTTGCCCCCCCTTTTCCTTTCTCATCAAAGGGGAAAAGGAAGGAGATGGAGAGGGAAAGGGGGCCACGCCCCCTCCTCCTTGTCCAATTTAGACTCCCTTGGAGGGGGGCGCGCCACCCCTTGCGGGCTCCCCTCTCTCTCCCCTAAGGCCCATGTAGGCCCAATACTTCCCCGGGGGGTTCCGGTAACCCCTCGGTACTTCGAAATATACCTGAACCATTCCGAAACCATTCCGGTGTCTGAATATCATCGTCCAATATATCAATCTTTACCTCTCGACAATTTCGAGACTCCTCGTCATGTACGTGGTCTCATCCGGGACTCCGAACAATCTTCGGTCACCAAAACACATAACTCATATTACAAATTGTCATCGAATGTTAAGCGTGCGAACCCTACGGGTTCGAGAACTATGTAGACATGACTGAGACACATCTCCGGTCAATAACCAATAGCAGAACCTGGATGCTCATACTAGTTCCTACTTATTCTACGAAGATCTTTATCGGTCAAACCGTAATGACAACATACGTTATTCCCTTTGTCATCGGTATGTTACTTGCCCAAGATTTGATCGTCGATATCATCATACCTAGTTCAATCTCGTTACCAGCAAGTCTCTTTACTCGTTCTGTCATGCATCATCCTGCAACTAACTCATTAATCACATTGTTTACAAGGCTTATAGTGATGTGCATTACCGAGAGGGCCCAGAGATACCTATCCTAATCTTGATCTATGCCAATCTAACAAACACCTTCGAAGACACTTGTAGAGCATCTTTATAATCACCCAGTTAGGTTGTGACGTTTGATAGCACACAAGGTGTTCCTCCGGTATTCGGGAGTTGCATAATCTCATAGTCAGAGGAATATGTATAAGTCATGAAGAAAGCAATAGCAATAAAACTTAACGGTCATTATGCTAAGCTAACGGATGGGCCTTGTCCATCACATCATTCTCCTAATGATGTGATCACGTTCATCAAATGACAACACACGTCTATGGTTAGGAAACTTAACCATTTTTGATTAATGAGCTAGTTAAGTAGAGGCATACTAGGGACACTTTGTTTTGTCTATGTATTCACACATGTCTCAAGTGTCTGCTTAATACAATTCTACATGAATAATAAACATTTATAATGATATAAGGTAATATAAATAACAACTTTATTATTGCCTCTAGGGCATATTTCCTTCACCTCCCCCTTTCACTTTTGATAGACTCCGTCAGCCTTCTTCACTGAAAGTAACCGCGGCTAAGAAGGGTGAGGTGTCCATGTTAGTCGACGCGGTCGTTGCCTTGGTTCAAGGTGGAGTGATGGGTATGGATTTGTTGGAGGCATTCCTCAGTCGACCGATCCAGCCTTTGCACGCTTGCGACCATCCCATGTGGATGTATTCGGGTCCAGAAGACACCGCTCGAACCCACCCGGAGGAGATTGATGAGGACACGGTGGCCCAGTGGCTCCGGAGCATTACTGGCAACAAGGATAATGCCCGAGGGTCCAGGAGGATTTTGCCATTCGACGCCCAGAATGCACCTGGAGAGGTCAAGCCTTTTCAGTCGAGTGTTTATAACTTCTTTGATATGCAACTGTCTTGAAATCCGACTGATACTTGCAACTTGTGTCTCGTAGGTTTTCACCAAGATGTACTCGATGCCGAACAGGGAGCATCGCCAAGAATGAGTAGAGAGTAATGGAGAGAACGCTGACTATGAGTATGCAGATGACAGTGAGGATGACAATGAGGACTCTGGCAGCAGTGAGGAAGTCGACTCGCCACCTCGCTCTGAATGACGCTCCAAGCAGTCGCAGGACCCCGCGGGAGGACATGGCAAAGCGGTCTCGCCGAGTGCAAAAATTCTGAAGTGCACTCGGACTTCAACCCCAGATCCATCGGAGAAGGCCGCGAAGCAGGCCAAGGTTGTTCCACCGAAACCCCGGAAGGCCCTACCCAGGGTCAAAGTGGCCGTGAATGTTGCTTCAGCGTAAGTGTTTCTTTTCTTTGTCTTTCATTTCCATTGTGAAATTCTTCTCTTGCTTGACCGAGTGAAATTTGGAACTTTCAGTGCTGCTACTTCTGCAACATCCATGAACATCGACGAGGAGCGGGGTGACGCGGAGACCGCAGACGCGGCCACTTCTCGGGCACGTACGATTCCACAACCATGTTTTTACTCTGCCGACTATTTTGGTGGACGACTGAAATCTTACTGTCAAGTGTTTTGCAGTGCCGACAAATGTTATCCAGCTTCCGAACGACGATGATGATGAAGAAGTGCCTGAGAGGAGTACAGGGAGAAGGGGTAGGACTTTGAGCAGGAGGGTGCCCGCCAGCAAAGTGCCTCGCCTGGCATCTGAGCCTGTAGTTCAGCAACTTGATGATCCAGTACAAGCTACTGTCTCTTTTGTTGATCCTTTGTTGACTGACCAGCCTTCGGCATCGACTCCTCAGGCTTACGACCCGATTGCACAACCTCAAGCTCCAACTCCACCAGCCACGTCATCGGTTCCTTCATCCGTTCTGTCTGCTCTGCATCACATCCCGCAGGACCAAGTGGGAGCTGCCAAAGAAGCTATTATCCAGGCAGGTCTGATGATGGACCGACCGAAGGTGGTGTATGACACCACCAAGGCTGCCTACGACGTCAGCTCTGCCCTCCAAGCTAATGTCTGAGTAAGTGGGATTATAAGTTGATTTCTGATTGACTTTCTAGCTTGATTCTTGCTCTGTTAGGATATGCCATCTAAAAACTACTCCTTTATTATTTGTAAGATGTTGGTTTGCACCTTGCATCTGTACACCCACTGGGTGTTTTGTGTAGCTGTGTCGCTCTTTCACTCGATGTAGACAGGTCATGTCGAGTGAGATCTTGGTCTAGTGGGGGCACGCTGAGTGCACCCACTCGGTGTAGTCCCCGAGACCGTAGTCGACTGCAGGCAATCGATCGTGGTCTGAGAACAAAATGTTTTTTCTTTCCACTCGGGCTGGGCGGACCATGACAAGTGGGAAATGAAAGCACAAGTGCTCCCTGGTTGATTTTGGTAATTAATGTCAACATATCTCTTGTTGGACTAATACTCTTACCTAGTATGTTTCAGATAAGTTCAACAATGGAGTGGCGTGGACTAGAGGACGTGGAACCCCTTCAAGATGCTAAGGACAAAGGATTGGCTCAAGCTCAAAGCACAAGACTCTACATTTTACTTTTAGTGATTTTCGGTGTCAAAACCGGCGGATCTCGGGTAGGGGGTCCCGAACTGTGCGTCTAGGCAGATGGTAATAGGAGACAAGGGACACAATGTTTTTACCCAGGTTCGGGTCCTCTCGACGGAGGTAAAATCGTACTCCTGCTTGATTAATATTGATGATATGGGTAGTACAAGAGTAGATCTACCACGAGATCAGAGAGGCTAAACCCTAGAAGCTAGCCTATGGTATGATTGTTGTTGTCCTACGGACTAAACCCTCCGGTTTATATAGACATGGAGGGGGCTAGGGTTACACAGAGTCGGTTACAATGGGAGGAGATCTACATATCCGTATTGCCAAGCTTGCCTTCCACGCCAAGGAAAGTCCTATCCGGACACGGGACGAAGTCTTCAATCTTGTATCTTCATAGTCCAAGAGTCCGGCCAAAGGTTATAGTCCGGCTTCCCGGACACCCCCTAATCTAGGACTCCCTCAGTAGCCCCTGAACCAGGCTTCAATGACGACGAGTCCGACGCGCGGATTGTGTTTGGCATTGCAAGGCGGGTTCCTCCTCCGAATACTTCATAGAAGATATTGAACACGAGGATCGTGTCCGGCTCTGCAAAACAAGTTCCACGTAATACCGTAGAGAGAATAATATTTACACAAATCTAATCTGCTGACGTATTCTGTAGCATGACATCACACCACAGCCAAGCCTTTATTCGAATCGTTTTTTTCGTCCCACCTCAGCGTGTTTTGCGAGGCGGTTTCCATGGCACGTCTTGTCGAAGCAGAGATCGTGTCCCCTTATCACGGGATTCTCATCAATACGAGCATGGGTAACCCAACCGTGCCATTGATTACGATGCTTGGGGGATAAGCAAGTTTTACCAGGCTGGTGGGGGACGCATAGTTTCGTCCGCCCATATAAAGGGATAAGGATTCACCTTTTCATCCACGCCTTCTTCCTTCTTTGCTTATCCATTATCGCACACCCGAGCTCTAGCGCCCAAGTCCGCCTTTCCCACCTCAACCTTCTCCAACCATGTATGGAGCGGGAGGCAAGTGGATGGTCTCCTCCATCACGGAGGGAGACATCAAGAAGCTGAGGAGAGCCGGATACCTGCCCGATGACATCGCGCACCGGCTCCCAGACGAGGGGCAGCTCATCCCCACCCCCAGGCCGCATGAGAGGGTAGTGTTCCTTACCCATTTCCTCCGCGGACTTGGGTTCCCTCTCCACTCATTCGTCCGGGGGCTCATGTTCTACTACGGCCTGGACTTCCACGATCTGGCCCCAAACTTCATCCTCAACATCTTGGCATTTATCTCGTGTGCGAGGCCTTCCTCTACATCCAGCCCCACTTTGGCTTATGGCTGAAGACCTTCAATGTCAAGCCGAAGGTAGTGAGCGGCCGCCAGGCGGAGTGCAGAGGCGCCATGGTGGGCAAGATGCCCAACGCCACATGGCTCGGGGGCTCCTTCATGGAGACCATAAAGGGATGGCAATCGTGGTAGTTCTACATCACCGAGCCGCGCGACCCTGAATGGGTAGTGGCCCCCGAGTTCCGATCTGGCATCCCCACGCGGCTCACCTCCTGGAAAGAGAAGGGCCTGTCCTGGGGTAGTTCGGGAGAGGTGACCGGACTCCAAACATGTGTCCAAAACCTGGTGAGCAAGAAGCTCAAACTCATCAACGTAGTCCAGGTCATGCTCATCCGCCAGATCCTCCCGTGTCAACAACGGGCTTTCAACTTGTGGGAGTCCGACCCGGCCCAACACCGAACTTTGAACAGGCTCTTCGACACAACACACGAAGATGCCTGGAAGGTGCTATTCAAGGGCGCCGAGGTTCCTCCTCCTACTAACGAGGATCGCGAGTTCTGCGCGAAGCGCCAAGCCAGTGCGGTAAGATGTTTTACCTCTTACATGATATTTGTCTTTCATAGTTTGACTCTATGCGGGATCTAAGCTCCCATACCTTTGACAGGACAGGCAGAAGACGGCCGGACAGATCAACTGTCCGGCTCATTTGCCCGAAGGCCCAGCAGACGCCCGCTTGGCGGAGCTGCTGGTTCTAGCACCTTACGTGGTGCTGGAGAAGAAGGCCAAGAAGAAGGCCACGGGAACCCGGAAGAGTTCCCGGCACCCGGTGGTGTCAGACTCATCGTTCGATGACTCTGAGGCGCACTCCTCCCATGAAGACGAGGAGGAGGAAAGAGAGGTCTCTTCCCCCATAGGGGGAGAGAGGAAAAGGAAGGCCGCCCCAACTAGGGAGGCCGGCGGGTCCAAGTAGGGAGGGACCCTTCCTCCGAACTACTCCACCAAGGCTGCCGACAGCGAAGAGGAGTGGCCGCCCAGGGCCAAGCCCCTGGCGAAGTCGTAAGTATACAGACACCATAGTGACTCATAGTGTTCCATTATTGCATAGCTTCCCCTGACGCCAAATATAATTATGCAGTCCGCCCAAATCTCGGCTCGACGTGTCGTCGAGCGGTTCCTTGGATTCGTCAGATGTGTACAACACTTCACTTCCGGCCGCGTCCTCCCCTCATCCCACGGATAATGCCGAGTTATTGTCTCGGGGGGTTCCCAACTGAGGGGAGGTGGTCCTGGAGGCGCCACAAGGCGACATCCCAGACTCCAGGCGCAAAGGGGGCAAGACCCCCAAGGGCTCCAAGTCCGGCCCTGGGCCGAACACCGCACCAGAGCCTTCAGTGGTTCCGAAGTCCGGTAGGCGGCCCCCTAATAAGAAGGGCAAGCCTACAGCATCGGTGACCTCCGTATAATCGGAGGCACCGGATAACTTGCTAGAGGTGCTTAACGACGCCTCCATCGACGAGGAGCACCGCACTATCATGAGTGCGGTGATCCAGAAAGTTCAGTCCGCCAAGAGCGGGCTGACTGAAGCTTGTGCCAGCCTGCTGACAGGCTTTGAGGTATGTAAAAAATATGTGAAAATATTACCGCATAGACAGTAGCCCTTGATGCTCTGTTTGGCGTTCGCGAAGAAAAGCCGAATAGAGGATCTAATAATACTCGCAGGAGTCTAACAGAATTGTGTCGATATGCATGTGCAGGCTTCGCTACTGACCTCTGCCGCACTGACTGCGGAGGTTGATGCACTGAAGCAGAACCTCGAGCGGTCCGAGCAAGAACTCGGCCTTCCCAAGCAGCAGCTCGAGGAGAACCAAGGTACGTAATGCCTTGTCCGTGTGTGTATAATAATAATAAAAAATGCAGTTGCAAGTAATTATAGGATCATTATTGGTGTGCTAGGGGCCACAACATATGTGGCGACCCTGAAGCAAGCGCTTTCCGAGGCCGAAAAGAAGGCGGCCTCGGAGCGCACCGAGCGGGAGAAACATGAGGCAAGGGTTGGTGAGGTGCAGCAAGAGCTCCATGGTCTCATGAAGAAGCATGAGACTTTGGAGCTGGACTCGAAGACTCGAGAGTCCAAGCTCGCCGCAGCCCTCGAAAGTGCCAAGTCTGCCAAGGCCGAAGCCCAAAAAGCCCTCTAGGAAATTGAGGCGATGAAGAAGATAGCGGCTGGTAAGGCATTCTTTATGCAAAGCAAGCACGTGAAAGTGAATTACTTGTTACTTACCCGAGTCTGGAGCTCTCCAGGAGCATTCGCAGATTTGTCCCATAGCGTGTCAGATGCTGCCGCCTACTACCGGGCCGAGGAGGGGAGCTCGACGGAGAAGCTGTTCTGGTCTCAGTATGCTAAGGCCGGACACCCTGTGCCCTTGAGCGACCAGCTGAAGCAACTGGTCGAGCTCCATAAGGTGGCCGAATAGGCCATGAAGGGCCTCATAGTTCGGCCGTGGCCTGGGGAGGCCATGCCTGGGAGCTACTTTGGGATGGTGAGGCGGCTGGTGGATGCCTGTCCATGGCTTGAAGTCATCAAGCGCTCCGTCTGCATCGAGGGTGCCCGTAGGGCGCTTGCCCGTGCTAAAGTGCACTAGGGCAAGATGGATGGGAAGAAGCTGGTGAAGGACGGGCCACCGCCGGGCAAGGAGCATCGCCACCCCGAGATGTATTATAGGGCGCCCTGAAGGGTGCCCGCCTTGTGGCGGATGAATGTTCCAAGGATGTAATATTTGAGTAAACTCGCTCGTGTTATCCTGTGCGCTGAAAACTTGTTCATATGCACTATGCAACGCTTGTTTTAATTTAAAATATTACCTTCTATGCGGCTGTTTATTAAATCTGAGAGATGGCGAGTCGTCGGCTTCTGCCCCCATGCCACGAGTGCTGGGGCGTTCGGGATAAACCTGAGCACTCTTTTTCCCATTATTGGGTCCTTCGAGGGAGGTGCTCAGCACAACGAACAAGGCAATCGAACTATAGTGCATTATCACTCTCACTTAGCCACAGAATTCTATAATTTTAAATTTTGGCGAAGCCCCTAGTGTTCGGAAGACCGAGTTTGGGGCGCTATACATGCCTAGGCCGGACAAAGCCGACTCCTCGCTCTAAGCGGCATAAGTCTTTAGGGACTCGAAACCTCTCGAACAGCGACCAGCTCTCGCCCTATCATGACAGTCAGTTTTAGCTTTCTCTACTGAGGTGCTTAGCCCAGCTCAACCGGGGCACAATTGCAGTAGTTCTCCCAGTGCTACCTTAGCTGATATAGCGGAACGTAAGGTACCAAAACATGGGAGCCGGGCAAACCCAACTATTGACCAAAGACATGATTCGGAGCTGATGCATATAATGCTATAAGTTCGGAGTGTCGCACTTATGAAAGTGTTCGGACTTCTCACGCCGTATTACGGGGTTCTTGAGCCCCTAGCGTATTGGCTGTACCAAGGTGTACGGGTGCTTAATGTCATGGATGAACATATGTACATAAAAAAGGAATGAATAGAGAATGCAATAATAGTCTGAGGCTAAGCATTATTTATTCGAGAAAAGTGCATAAAAAGCAGAACGATACAAATGGTGTGGTAAGCAGGAGATGGGACTATTTAACATGTCCCCTCCAGGGGCGAGCTGCGGAATGGTATGTAAAACAGGTATTCTGCTCGTTATAGAGACCACCTGGGAGTTCCATAGTGCGGTGTAGCTTTCTGCCTCCCTGGTTGTTATACCGTTTGTTCGGCGATTGTACCGCCGATCAGGTCTGCCGGAGAGTGGAGTCCTGAAAGTAAGAAAAAATGACAAAATTGGCAGCCCCTAGTGCGGTTAAGCCGCATTTTGGGCGTGCCGTGGTCGTGCCTCTCCCCCTGTGCCCATGGTATTTTCAGAGCGTAATTATGTATGCATGGCACGGATTTCGCCGTTTCGCGAGGGCTGGGGTTGGGACCGCATTGCTACGCTTGCTCGGAACGTGCCAGGCGGTCTTGTAGTAGGTTACTTCGGGCGCGCTTGACGGTGTCCGGACATTTTACCGCCGGACTGGAGAATTCCCTTGATAGGCTGCTTTGTACTTCCGCTGCGAGGGCCGCCGTGTGCTCCTCCGTTCGAAGAGAGCGTTCGGTGTTTCCATTGACCGTAATGACTCCCCGAGGTCCTGGCATCTTGAGCTTGAGGTATGCGTAGTGCGGCACCGCATTGAACTTTGCAAATGCGGTTCACCCGAGCAGTGCGTGATAGCCACTTCGGAACGGGACTATGTCGAAGATTAACTCCTCGCTTCGGAAATTGTCCGGGGATCCGAAGACCACTTCAAGTGTAACTCAGCCTGTGCAATTGGCTTCTACACCTCGTATGACGCCCTTAAAGGTCGTTTTTGTGGGTTTAATCCTTGAGGGATCTATGCCCATTTTCCGCACTATGTCCTGATAAAGCAGGTTCAGGCTGCTACCGCCGTCCATAAGGACTCGAGTGAGGTGAAATCCGTCAATGATTGGGTCTCGAACCAATGCGGCAAATCCACCATGGCGGATACTAGTGGGGTGGTCCCTTCGATCGAAAGTGATCGGGCAGGAGGACCATGGGTTGAACTTTGGGGCGACTGGCTCTAAAGCGTATACGTCCCTTAACGCACGCTTCCGCTCCCTCTTGGGGATGTGGGTTGCGTATATCATGTTCACCGTCCGCACTTGTGGGGGGAAACCCTTCTGTCCTCTATTGTTCGACGGCTTGGGCTCCTCCTCGTCATTGCTATGTAGCCCCTTGTCGCTGTTTTCAGCATTTAACTTGTCGGCCTGCTTGAACACCCAACAGTCCCTGTTGCTGTGATTGGCTGGCTTTTCGGGGGTGCCATGTATCTGACACGAGCGATCTAGTATACGGTCCAAACTAGACGAGCCTGGAGTGCCTCTTTTGAATGGCTTCTTCCACTGGTTGGGTTTGGAGCCGCTGAATCCGGCATTAACTGCCGTATCTTCAGCATTATCGCTGTTAATGCAGCGCTTGTGCTTGTTGTGACGCGACCTGCCATTACTGTCCTTGGTATCCGAATTACCAGGGTTCTTTGACATGTTATTGCTATGAGCCAGCCAGCTGTCTTCTCCCGCGCAAAAGCGGGTCATGAGTGTCGTGAGGGCTGCCATAGATTTCGGCTTTTCCTGTCCAAGATGGCAGGCTAGCCACTCGTCGCGGATGTTATGCTTGAAAGCCGCTAGGGCCTCTGCGTCCGGATAGTCGACGATTTAATTTTTCTTGGTTAGGAACCGTGTCCAGGATTGTCTGGACGATTCCTCTGGCTGCTGAATTATGTGGCTCAGGTCATCGGCGTCTGGTGGTCGCATATAGGTGCCCTGGAAATTGTCGAGGAATGCGGCTTCCAGGTCTTCCCAACAAACAATGGATTCTGCTGGCAAGCTGTTAAGCCAATGCCGAGCTGGTCCTTTAAGCTTGAGTGGGAGGTATTTGATGGCGTGTAGATCATCGCCACGGGCCATGTGGATATGAAGTAGATAGTCCTCAATCCATACCGCCGGATCTGTCGTGCCATCATATGATTCGATATTTACGGGTTTGAAACCCTCTGGGATCTAATGATCCATTACTTCATCTATGAAGCATAGCGGGTGTGCGGCACCTCTGTACTGGGCTATATCATGACGTAGCTCAAATGAGTTTTGTCTGCTGTGTTCGGCCCGGCCGGATTTACTTTTGCTGCATCCGGCTTGACGGTTATCGTCTCGTATCGTGGGGCGCCCACGCGATCTGTTGATCGATCTTGTTTGTCTTGCTTTGTCCTCCAACGTATCTCGCAGGTCTAGCACATTTCCCCATGCCTTGGTATTTTTTGAGCGACGCCGAGGTGCGGCTTGAGTTGTGGACCGAGAGGCCTCTCTGTCGCGGCCACGAGGTGGCCGGTCAGCCGCATCATGCACTGGAGATGTAGGTTTAGATGCTTCCTCCTCTAATCGGGGTAGCAACATGCGCTTTAGATAGCTTTGGGAGGGGCGTTCGAGTTCGTATTCCTCGGCCGCAAGGACTTCACTCCATCTGTCGGCTAGCAAGTCTTGATCAACTCTAAGCTGCTGCTGCTTTTTCTTAAGGCTACTCGTCGTGGCCACAAGCCTGCGCTTGAAGCGTTCTTGCTCGATGGGATCCTCAGGCACGACAAATTCGTCGTCGCCGAGACTTGCCTCGTCTTTGGAGGGAGGCATGTAATTATCATCCTCTTCCTCTCTGTCTGCCGCTCTCTCAAGGGGGCTGGCTTCTTCATCCTCCTGCGCTGAATCTTGCTGGAGGGAGTTGTCTTCGGCACTGTCCGGGGTATTATTATCTCCCGTGCCGGGATCATCGTTTTTGCTTTGGCGGGACTTAGAGCGGCGCCGCTGACGCTGGCGCTTAGGTTGCTTCTTGGAGGGGTCATCCCCCGTTGTTCCGTCGCCATTGCCTTCTTTGGGTGTATCCACCATGTATATGTCATATACGAGGTGGCTTTCCAGTGCCCTATAGTCGCTGGTTCCTGTTCGTCTCCTACATCGTCGTCCATACCGTCAATGTCTTCGGAGTCGAAATCTAGCATGTCGGTTAAATCATCGACAGTGGCTATGAAGTGGGTGGTGGGTGGGCATCGAATTTCTTCGTCGTCCGCATCCCAATCCTGCCGGTCATAATCCGGCCAAGAATCTCCTGACAAAGAGAGAGACCTTAGTGAATTCAGTATATCGCCAAAGGGCGAGTGCTGAAAGATATCCGCAGCGGTGAACTCCATGATCGGCGCCCAATCGGATTCGATTGGTAGGGGCGCGGAGGGTTCAAAGTCCGGAGAGGAGTCCGGCAATGTGGAGTCACGGGCCTCACGAATGATAAGGCTGGTGTTTAGCTCGATCGCCGTTAAAGCTGCGGCCTCTGCGGCGGGGTCTAACCACCCGTCCTCGGATGGCGCAGTTGGCTCCGAACTGAAGGTCGGAGCGGATGCAGGTGCGGTCTCCAGGACACTGTTCGGCGGCAGAGCTAGATCATGCCCATCGAGACAGTGCGACGCGCTCGGCTGTGGCTCAAATCTGTTGAAGATCAAGTCTCCGTGGATGTCGGCCGTGTAGTTCAAACTTCCAAATCCGACCTGATGGCCAGGGGCGTAGCTTTGAATCTGCTCCAGATGGACAAGCGAATTAGCCCGCAGTGCAAAGCCGCCGAACACGAAGATCTGTCTAGGGAGAAAAGTCTCACCCTGGACTGCATCGCTGTTGATGATCGAAGGAGCCATCGGGCCAAAAGATGATGACACAGAGGAACTCTCAATGAAAGCACCAATGTCCGTGTCAAAACCGGCGGATCTCGGGTAGGGGGTCCCGAACTGTGCGTCTAGGCGGATGGTAACAGGAGACAAGGGACACAATGCTTTTACCCAGGTTCGGGCCCTCTCGATGGAGGTAAAACCCTACTCCTGCTTGATTAATATTGATGATATGCGTAGTACAAGAGTAGATCTACCACGAGATCAGAGAGGCTAAACCCTAGAAGCTAGCCTATGGTATGATTGTCGTTGTCCTACGAACTAAACCCTCCGGTTTATATAGACCCCGGAGGGGGCTAGGGTTACACAGAGTCGGTTACAATGGGAGGAGATCTATATATCCGTATTGCCAAGCTTGCCTTCCATGCCAAGGAAAGTCCTATCTGGACACGGGACGAAGTATTCAATCATGTATCTTCGTAGTCCAAGAGTCCGGCCAAAGGTTATAGTCCGGCTTCCCGGACACCCCCTAATCCAGGACTCCCTCAGTGATCCAAGATCACATTGAGTCCATAGGAAAGCCAATACTATTAAGAGGGGATGAGGTGTTGCTTAATGGCTTGCTTGCTCAAAGTGCTTAGTGATATGCTCCAAAGCCCTCAACCACTTTCTCACATCCACATATGTCCCAAACCAAAAGTCAAACACGGCCCCACCGAAACTTTCTATCTGGCGCCACTAAGTTCAGTTGACATAGCCACTACCAGAAACCATAGTCTTTTCGGTCTCACTGATAGGGATCTCAGTCTCACTGAGATGGGATTGTAATCTCTCTGTTTCCCTTTGTAACGTTTTAGTCAAACCGAGATGAGCAATCGGTCCCACCGAGATTGCAATGCAAACTCTCTGTTTCCCTTTCGTAATGTTTCGGTCCAACCGAGATGAGCGAATCGGTACCACCGAGTTTGCCTGACCAACTCTCTGTTTGTCTATTACCAAAATCGGTCTCACCGAGTTTGTGTAATCGGTCTCACTGAGATTACGTTATGCCCTAACCCTAACGATATCGTTCCCACCGAGTTGACATGCCGGTCCCACTGAAATGCCTAACGGTCACATTATGAACTAAATCGGTCTGACCGAGTTTCACAATTCGGTCCCACCGAGTTTGGTAAATTGTGTGTAACGGTTAGATTTTGTGTGGAGGATATATATACCCCTCCACCCACTCTTCATTCGTGGAGAGAGCCATCAGAACATGCCTACACTTCCAACATACATTTTCTGAGAGAGAACCACCTACACTTGTGTTGAGGTCAAGATATTCCATTCCTACCACATAAATCTTGATCTCTAGCCTTCCCCAAGTTGCTTTCCACTCAAATATTCTTTCCACCAAATCCAAATCATGTGAGAGAGAGTTGAGTGTTGGGGAGACTATCATTTGAAGCACAAGAGCAAGGAGTTCATCATCAACACACCATCTATTACCTCTTGGAGAGTGGTGTCTCCTAGATTGGTTAGGTGTCACTTTGGAGCCTCCGTCAAGATTGCGGAGTTGAACCAAGGAGTTTGTAAGGGCAAGGAGATCACCTACTTCATGAAGATCTACCCGAGTGAGGCAAGTCCTTCGTGGGCGACGGCCATGGTTGTATAGACAAGGTTGCTTCTTCGTGGACCCTTCATGGGTGGAGCCCTCCGTGGACTCGTGCAACCGTTACCCTTCATGGGTTGAAGTCTCCATCAACGTGAATGTACGATAGCACCACCTATCGGAACCACGGATAAAAAATCTCCGTGTCTCCAAATTGCATTTGCACACTCCAATCCCATCCCTTTAAATTCTTGCAATTTGCATTCTTTACTTTCCGCCGCTCATATACTCTTGTCATGCTTGCTTGATATGTATTGTGAATGTTAAAACTTGTGCCAAATCTCCACTTCAACTTAAAGAGATTAAAAACTACAACTTTTCTTACTTAGAGTCTATTCACCCCCCTCTAGACACCTCTTCTCAATCCTTTCAATTGGTATCAGAGCTTTGGTCTCCATTTCTTTGGTTTAAACACCATTGGAGGAAGATGGATGAGTCTACGTTGGGGAGTCTTATACGTAGAGTGCCTATACTTGATGGAGAGTATTTTCATGAGTGGAAAAATAAGATGCTTGTGATTTTCAATGAATATCATTTGAACAAGTACATTACTAGCCCTTGTGCACCTCATGTCGATCCTATGCATCCTACCCTTGATGAGTCAATTGACATGATTCGCAATCTTAGAACTGTTGATCTTATCACTAGAGGTTTGCCTAGAAACTTGATAGGTTGCTTGCCTCCATAAGTCTATTGCCTTGAGTAAGATGAATTCCAATGATACTAAGTTTGGTGATTGTCCATTTGAGCTTACAATCATAAAATGGAATTCATAAAGAAGATCATTGTCAAAATCATTCTAATTAATCACCCTCTCTAGGAATTGATCCATCACATGACGATGTTGAACATGGATACTATATGAGGATGATGATAGTGACTTTGATCTTGATGATGCAATGAGACACTTTGGTCTTATGGCAAATCTTCGGGGATACATGGCAGGAGGAAACGAACGGGTTCTTGATAGTGGATGTACCGATCACATGACCGGAGATAAAGATATGTTTCGTGAGCTTGTGCCCTCGAAAGTATGTCACTTTTGGTGATAACTCAAAGGGTAAGGTGGTTGGCGTTGGTAAGGTGGCCATCTCACATGATAGCTCCATACAAAACGTCATGCTCGTTGAATCTCTTGGGTACAATTTACTTTCATTATCTAGACTTGCTGATTTCGGTTTCAATGTCCTATTTACTGAAGTAGATTGCCAAGTGTTTCGAAGAGACAATCATAAAATGGTCTTTACCGGTATATGTAGAGGTGATCTTTACATTGTTGATTTCACTAAAAAAGCTTGACCTGGAACTTGCTTAATTGCTAAATCTTCTAAAGGCTGGTTGTGGCATAGACGGTTAGGTCATGTGGACATGCAAAACCTTGACAAGCTTATTAAAGGTAATCATATCCTCGGCGTTAATGATGTCATATTTGATAAGGATAGACTTTGCAACGCTTGCCAAGTAGCTAAACAGGTTGGAGGAAGGCATCCCGTGAAGAACATTATGACCACGAGAAGACCGCTCGAGCTACTTCACATGGATCTTTTCGGTCCCAATGCTTACAAAAGTCTCGGTGGAAATTCTTTTGGTCTAGTTATAGTTGATGATTTTTAAGGATTTACGTGGGTGTTCTTGCTCGATGATAAATCGCAGGTCCAAAAGATCTTCAAAAACTACGCTAGGAAGGCCCAAAATCAATTTGAAGTGAAGATCAAGAAGGTTCGCAGTGACAACGGAACGGAGTTAAAGAACGCAAATGTGGACACCTTACTTGACGAAGAAGGGATTTCACACAAGTTCTCGGCTACGTACACACCTCAACAAAATGGAGTTGTTGAGAGGAAGAACCAGACTCTTATTGAGATGGCGAGAACGATGCTTGATGAGTACAAGAGGCCGAAGCATTTTTGGGCGGAAGCGGTAGAGACAGCTTGTCATGCAACAAATCACTTGTATCTTCACAAGCTACTCGGCAAGATGGCATACGAGCTCCTCACCGGTAAAAACCCCAAGTTGGATACTTTCGAGTATTCGGCTCAAACTGCTACATTCTTGATAAGCATCATCGTTCTAAATTTGCCTCTAAATCTCATGAGGGATTCCTACTTGGTTATGGCTCAAACTCTCTCACTTACCATGTCTACAATAATTTCACCCGAAAGGTTGAAGAGATGGTAGATGTGAAGTTTGATGAATCTAACAGCTCGCAAGTAGAGCAATTTCCAATTGATGTGGGAGACAAAGACCCTTCAGAAGCAATCCAAGACTTGTCTATTGGCAAGATTCGTCCAACGGAGGTGAAGGAGAGTACCTTGTCCATCCAAGTGGAAGCTTCCACCTCACGACCAGGTGAACCAAGAGTTGATACAGAAGCATCCACAAGTGGGACACACCAAGACGAAGAAAATGAGGAAGTACACCAAGATGACCATCAACAACCTCCTTCTCCACCACGACAAGAGAACGACAACGTCAACAATGAAGAAGGCCAAGAAGAAGAACAAGATGAAGAAGATGTTCCACCCAGATCCAAGCAAAAGCTTCCACGAGTTCAAGCAAGAGTCGCCAAAGACCACACCGTCGAGCAAATCTACAATGATATCCAAACCGGGAGAATCACTCGCTCTAAAACTCGTTTGGCTAACTTTTGTGAACATTATTCATTCATCTCTAGCATTGAACCTATGAAGGTTGAAGAAGCATTGGAAGATCTGGATTGGATAAGTGCCATGCATGAAGAGCTACACAACTTTGAGAGAAATCAAATTTGGACATTGGTTGAGAAGCCCGACAACAACCACAACATCATTGGTACCAAATGGGTGTTTCGCAACAAGCAAGATGAAGATGGACAAGTAGTTCGCAACAAAGCATGTCTCGTCGCCCAAGGCTACACTCAAGTCGAACACTACTAGGAAAAGGGCTACTAATGGCACACCAGTTTTGCCTACTAATGGCGCATCACTAGTGCGCCATTAGTATCACGCCACTAGTATTTTTTACTAATGGCGCACCACTGGTGCGCCATTAGTATCTGGTATACTAATGGCGCACCACTGGTGCACCATTAGTATAGGCCACTAGTGCGCCATTAGTATAGGCCACGGTGCGCCATTAGTATTTTTGAATTTTAAAGGCGGGAAAATAGTAGTGGCGCACCGTCTAACCCCCACCGTGCGCCATTGCTATTTTTGAATTCTGAATTTGGATCTGGATCGTGATTTTTTTGCCCATTTTTTGCTCGTTTTTTTGCTCGTTTTTTGGCACGATATTATTTCAAATTTTGTTCCTATTTTTGGATCTTGTACGTTCTTTTGCCGTGTTCTTTTGCCGGAGATGAGTTCACCGGAGAGGAGTTCGCCGGAGAGGAGTTCGCCGGAGAGGAGGAGGAGGAGGTCACCGGAGAGGCGCTCGCCTACATCACCGGAGAGGAGGAGGAGGTCGCTGGAGAGGAGTTCACCGAAGCATCAGAGAGGAGGAAGGAGAAACCATGAGGGAATGGGAG